>NC_143012.1:170409543-170709543 GCF_055824585.1 Amblyomma mixtum
TAGGCACCGGGCATTTCCCCTGGTCTCCAGTCGCAGTTTCGACCGACGTCTTTCGCGCCTCGCAGCCGTCCGTTCGGCATGCTGCGCGTGCCTCAAAGCCAAAGCGAGCAAAGTCTCTCGAAGCTTTTGTGCGATAATGGCTTGCGCGTCACTAATAGGATGACGAAGCATTTGGCAACCACTAAGGCAGAAGTGCTGAGCCGACGCGTGGCGCTCCAATTCCGGTCTTCATCAGAGGTGGGTCTTCTTGTGCCTTCTTGGGCACGCCCGCTCCTCTCGCACGGGCCTGACCGCAGAACACCTCGAAGCACCGGCGTTTGCTAGAAATACATAATCTTGGAGCTCTGTGCCACCGTCCTCACGCAGCTTTCTGCGATCTGCAGCGACGCTACCCCGGACTCCAGCAGCGGTTTTTTTTGTTGCTGTTCACACTCAACTGCTGTTCACATCTTTCAAGGCGAGTCATCACCGCCTACCGCTGCTGCACCCTTTTGTAGGGGAGGGGGTTGCCCCAAAGCCCCCCAGTCCGTTCGCTCACGGGTGCGCCATCGTGCTGCTCCCTACTCGACCATTTCGCCACATCATTGCCGCCGCCGCCGCCGCCGCCAATAACCTCGAGTAACCCCCAGAGAGCACAGCACAGTGTTGCTTGGATTTTTGCACTTCAGCCGAGCTGAATCCCTAGACTTCCCTAGTTCGGATCGTCCCTATGTGCCGGTGCCGCGGGGTGGCGGAACGGGAGGACGGCGGCCACAGTCCTGTTCCTGCATTCACGGCGCTGACGTGCTCCGCTTATCCGTGCTCCGCTTATCCGTGCGCCCACGAAGCATCATGGAGGGCACGATTCCCGGAACTTCTGCTTCAGGTTCACCGCATAAAGATACGTATAATTGTCCGCTCTGTCCATCGCGGTATGCTTCTAATACTGCTAAGAACTTTCATTTGAAACAAAAGCATCCTAACGAATGTGGACCTTTTGTGAAAAATGCCGCGACGCCGTTTTCGTGTGACGTGTGTGGAAGTGTAAGTTTTACTAATCGGGCCCTTTTGATGCAGCACTGCCAGTGCCTGCACGGTTTTGTGCCGAGGTGCAGCACGCATAAGTTCAGCAGGACTGAAGGTAAACCCTACACGACGCATGTCACCGCAGTCGTTCTACGTCTTAAAGCGCTGCTGGAAAATTGTGAATACCAGCTCGCCCAGTCTGCAGTTATTCAGCATAATTAGCTGTGCATGAAAAGTTAATGTCCTCTTTAGCGCCGCGTATTGTGTTAAATGCATCCAGTCATTTGTGCCTTTTTTCCCATGCTTGCAGGACGTTGTGAAATCTCGCATGTTGGCTTTGAAAGCATGTGACAGTGCCCCACATCAGTCACGTTGCATGTTTGCGTTCTTACTTCTCGCTCGACCTCTCACTTTTTTAACTGGTCTAACCGCTAGCTTGCACTGCCATTCCCGTGACCCCACGCACCTGTCAAACAGTAGCGTGCGTGTTAAGCACTTACTACTCATTTTACTGATTGCTAGTCATGTGTTTACTTGAGCAAAGTGGAATAAGCGGTTACAAACGAAACGAATTATGGAAACAGAACATCGCATTGTTGGTGACAAATAGGCACAGGATGCATGCATGCTTGTGCTTGCCACCTTTGAACTACTACATCCACTGTCCTCTTGACTGTTTTTTGCAGGAATCTGTTCAGTGCTGAAATTTGATGAAAAGAAACTATTTCCTGGTCCGTGCCCTTCAAAATGCACAAAAGAAAGAGGCCATGAAGAATTCATTATGTAGTTATAGCATGCAAATGCGCAGTTCAATAGCTAGCCGACGATTGAAACAAAGAATGAAACATTCCGAGTAAGAAATACCTTGCCTGGTGCATTTTTCATTTCTGCTGTCATATTGGTCATTTTTCAGACAGGCAGAGAGATTGAGGTTATAGTGCGATCCAGGTCATAAATAGGGTTGCCGAAAATGGTTTGGGTGACCATCGCATCCTCCAAGTACAATATACAGCAGCTTTTTTTGCATGCCGTGCATTTCTGCTGCAGCTGTCATCCTTAGTTTCCAAGAACTGAAGTGTGTGAGCAGATATAACACAGAAATTTATTCATAGTGATAAAAATATAACATTATTTGTGTACATTTGTTACACCTGGCAAAATGAAATAATAAATCAAACTATTAGTGCCTTGCCAGCAAGAAGTGCGTTCAGTATGCTAAGTGTTGGTAAAAAAATATTAAAAGTGATGAAATGGTGAAGTATACAAGCATACCTTGCCATTCTTTTAAACGGCGTACTAGATTGGGTTACTGCTGCTATGTGCTGTTTACAGTGTTGTATGCATGCAACAATGGTGATTTCAGCGCCCGCTGAACATCATGCTCATTGAAATTTCAGTCATGCTTGACATGCTGCTGCTACAGACTGAAACAAATTGTTGGTGAAGTAGTTTATAATGATATGGAACGGATGGCAGGTTAGCGCTAGCTCTTACTTTAATGACAGCTGAAGTTCAGTTATCATTAAGATCATGATTGAAAAGAGCTTTTCTTTGTGGTGACCTGTGGCTCTCGTACTGAGGCATCATATTGTAACTTGAAGTAAGTTGACATTTTGTTAAGCAGTAATTTTAATGAGGGGCGTGCTTGCAAGAAGCTGGCATGAACATATCCTGAAGGAACTGAACACTCAGTTTTAAGCTCCTACTTTTTGTTTGCACAATGCAAAGCTTACTGTCTAAGGTCCTCGATTCCACAGCCGTTTTGTTAGAAACACTGTAGAAGACTGACTGAGAATTTTTCTATCATTGCATGTGCCCACCTTCATGTATCCCAATGCTGGAAACCGTAATCAGCGAGTGCGCTGGCTATTTATTGCACACCAGCAAAAGTGACATACCAAAAACTGATATAAATCCCACCTATCGGACAATAATTAGACGTTTTAAATATACGGTAGCATCCATTCGTTTCCACACAAAAAGATGATATGGCACAGTGACATACACTTCTTTGATGAGAGTTTTAGTGGATCTTGGTTGCCTCTTCATCCAAGAAATACAAGACGCAGTGCTGCGTGCCATCTTGTAACAAAAGCTAAAAGCATATCTTCAGCGGTACGCAGGGTTCGTTGCTTTTCATTGAAGGTCGCAACACTGGAGAGAGCACAAACTTTAATGCGATATACGGTGCACTCCAGAAGAAAAAGCACTGTGTATTTTAAACAGATCTGTGCTATTTTACTGAGATGCGGTCAAGTGATGCTGTGCACTAATAATGACAGGGTTTCATTGCTAGGTGGAAAATCAGTTTGTTTTATGGGATTTTCAGTGCTAAGCTAAAATTATAAACCCTCGTTTCTCCGACATAGCAGTGGTCAATTCTTACAATATGAGGCACGTTCTTGAGGCACGACAATATGAGGTAATATGAGGCGCGATCATCAGTGAGGCTATTTCCACATGGAGGACGGGGACGAGAAAGCGTGCTCAAAGCCATGTTGGCGAGCAAAGGGGAGCGGAGGGAGAGAGTACAGTGCAACACTGAGCACCTGACGCACGCTGGGCGTTCGTGTAGCAAAATCGCGCTGCCGAATGCATTTCGGTGCGTCAGAGCTGACGCTCCTCTCTATCTTACTCCGTGGGCTGTACATTAGAAGAATTAGACCTGCCGCAAAGGCTCAGTGGCATTCGGCTGCTGGTCTGAAAAATGCAAGTTCAACTGTGGTAGTGGCACCCGTATTTCATTGTTAGGCATTATCATGCTACAGTTAGTCTATATATAGTTGGTTTGCATGACTTGCTTTAGCAGCCGCCGCGGTGGCTCAGCGGTTATGGTGCTCGGCTGCTGACCCAAAAGACGCGGGTTCGATCCCGGCCGCGGCGGCTAGTATTTCTTTGGAGGAGAAATTCTAGAGGCCCGTGTACTGTGCGATGTCAGTGCACGTTAAAGAACCCCAGGTGGTCGAAATTTCCGGAGCCCTTCACTACGGCGTCTCTCATAGCCTAAGTCGCTTTGGGACGTTAAACCCCATAAACTAAACTAAACTAAACTGACTTGCTTTAGCAGTAAAAGGTTAATGTTCAATCCAGGAGCGGATTTGCCTGCTACTCTTGGAGACGATGGACCTATATGTGCAGTGCATTTCTTCTTTCGATGGAAAATGTGTTTTTCACGGCTTTTTATTGCAAATATATCACTGCCGAGGGGCACCCACTTCTTTAAATCCAGCAGTGATTAAATCAGAGGGATAAAAGATCAGTTTTATCTGGTCAGTGTATAATGTAAAGCAAAATATGGTCGATATGCCAGCTGTGTGATAGCGTTGTTCTAGTGTGGGAAGTTGGCCTAATTGTTTGAGTGAGACAGAAGAACACATTTCAAATGCAGAATTTGGGCATGCAGTTGACAGTTTACAAATGCCTGTATGAGGCAATATTTTTTATCTGGCCACAAACAGATTGCATCCATGTGCAGAAAATAACATGGTAGGAGATCTCTAGTGGGCAAAGCATAAATGTCGTAACGTTTATGATCCTGGTTTATTGCCTTCGCCACATGGTTGATCAAATTTTTTCATTGCAATGGTGAGGCAGTGCTAGAACTGAACAGTTGGAAGCACTGTGTTTCAATGTACTTACGCCAATGCAGTACTTATACAAAATCTGACTGTTAATGAAATCGTAAGATATTTTAGAGTGTTACGTATATTATGTTCAAGTCACAACTCATCATATGCAGAAATGAGATGAATAGGGCAGATTCAGTTAATGTATTGGTTGTACATTTGAGTAAAAATACATTTGCTACCTTGGGACACTAGCCACCATCTAGCAGGACTGAGTATTGTCCTTTAGTGTCCTTTAAAAATGGCCTCGGTGGGGTGCTCTAATTTGATGTGATGTGATCTTTTTGTCGACTTCGGACATGCTTATCAATTGTTTGAAAAATCTTCCTTTTCCGGTCTGCAGCATTCAAAGCCTGGAAGGATGGCGAGGAAGCCCGAGAGATGGCCCATTTTGTCGCTTCCGCTGGGCCAAAACAGTCGACCCAAGGAGCGACAAGGAATGTCCTTGTTTGCCATCGCTCTGGCTTCCATGAGAAAAAGGGGCTAGGTAAACGACAGGCAAAGTCACAGGGCAGTGTAAAGTGCAACAACCACTGTTTCGCTACTATGACAGTGACCACAACTGACAGTGAGGTAACCGTGGTGTATCAGGCTGAGCATTACGGTCACCCGAAAGAGCTGAAACATCAGCGCTTGTCAGCGGCTGATAAGGGTTGCGTGAAAGAAAAACTCCTGTTGGGCGAGCCATCTAAAGTTGTTGCAGATGCCCGTTCATCACCTGGTCAACTGGATCGAAAGCACCTGGTTACTTCAAAGGAGGTTCGGAACCTCCATGTGAAGTACGAAATTGGCTTCAAAGAACAGAAAAACAAAAATGATCTCGTTAGTCTTAGAATGTGGATTGAACAGTTCAAAAGGTGCTAAGAGCCAGTTCTCCTGTACACAGAGAAAATTGTCTGATACAACAGAAAATGGCTAATTTTGAGATGGCATTAATGAACACTTGCCAGCAAGAGCTGTTACTGGAGTCTGGTCTGCAGGCAGTGTGCATTGACTCGACACATGGCACTAATGGGTACAACCTCCAGCTGACGACACTAACGGTGATTGGAGCCAACGGCTCAGGTATTCCATGTGCATACCTCCTCTCCAAAGGCACATCAGAGAAAACAATGATTAGGTTTTTTGAAGCCATCAAGGAAAGAATTGGTGTGGCACTAAATCCCAAATCTTTCATGTTGGATGGCGCACAAGCATATGCCAATGCTTGGACTACAGTCATGAGAGCTCCTGGCAAACGTTTGCTCTCCATCTTCCATGTGTTCCAAAGCTGGATGGGGAACATCAACAAGGTCGTTGGCTCCGAAAACAAAAAATCAGTGAGAAACGCACTGCATGCATTGATGCACTGCCCCGATAAGACAGAGTTCCAGACACTGTTGACAAAATTTCTTGCAGCAAAATCTGAGTCTGGACTGACGACCTTTGTTGACTACTTTGAAAGGACATACTCTAACCACCCAGAACAGTGGGCCTCGTGCTACAGAGAGTACACTGGCCTGACAACAAATAACCATATCGAGCCAAAGCACAATGGCCTCAAGCGTAATTACTTAGAAGGGAAGTACAACCAAAGGTTGGACAAGCTGTTGCTTGTATTATTTGAGCTCACACGTGACCCATTCATCAAACTGCTCATCTCCCAGGTTAAGGGCCAAAATGACCACAGCACAGCTGGTCAATTAGGTAACACTCTGCTGGTGTGGAAATTGTTAACTCGGGAGGTGTTTCAAAATTGTCCGAAGGGGAGTGGACTGTGGCATCTCAATCCCAGATGTGTGTAAACTACAAAGTTGTCGTGAACACTGAATGTGAGCAGTGCACATATGCCTGTCGGGACTGCAGCGCCTGTGCCCATAGATTCTGGTGTGAATGCATGGATGTTTTTGTACATTTCAGAGTGTGCAAGCACATCCATGCTGTGGCACATTGGGAGTTGTTGCAGAAATGTGACTGTCACGATCAGGCGAATGAAGATTCAGAGGTTCCTCTGTCAACTGCCGATGACCATTCTCCTCTGCTGCACAATCCTCAAGCTCTGCTTAATAACATCCAAAGCAGCATGAGCCTTGAGGCGCTGAATTCTGATCGGGCTGCACATGTCCGTGCTGACGTTGCTGTTGCTGGCCAATTGTTTTCGAACAGAATTCTCGATGAGGCAACAGAACAATCAGCTCGCAAAATTATTGCAGAGCTCATTCGGCTTGGACAAGGAGCGGCTGTCAGGGATGTGTCAATGTCTTCTGCCACTCCAGTCCAGGATGTGTTAGTTTCCTCTGTCACTCCTGCCAATAAAAATCTAGAAAAGCTGCCGAGATATTGGCACAAAAGCAAGCGTACCTCTAGCTGTGCTTCTCTCCCCCCAAGAGGCCCACACCTTTGCAGCAGCATTATGTTAAACAGCAGCTGATGGAGGGTGAAATGCCAGTGATCCTCACTAGATGTGGTCATGACTATATTCAGTAGTCCACGTAGAGCGCAGGCCACTTATTGAGCTATTTTTGAGCTGTAAACTGCAAAGATTTACATAATAATTGGATGTTGGAGAGCCGTCAAGCTTCTAGTGCAATGTTTGGTGTACATTGGATAAAAGCACCTTGAGAAAACACAGCGCTTGCAGACAAAGCACCAGAACAAGGACAAACAACTGCGCTTACTAACAACTTTGATTTCGGAAGGGGGCCTATCAACGCCTTTTATACAGAACTGGAGGGAATGATGCGCACGCGCACAGATCAGCAAAGTGGGAGCATGGAAAGAGCCAACACATAGACCAACTATTCTTATCATCACGGATAGCCAACAACACAGCCAAAACAAGCGAGAAAAGAAAAAAAGAGAAAGAAACGACGGGGGAAACAAAGGCAGGGAGCGTAAAGAAACAATTCCAAAAAGTTCTAAAAAGATCCCGAAGAAGCCAACCAACACGGCTAAACGAATGACGATGTAAGGTGACAAAGATGAAGGCACTAAAAACTGAACCAACAAGCATAAACGGTGCAGGAAAAGCCTGCGGAAGATGTAAAAATCGGCACGACTAAAAGATGACGGAATTAAAATCGTTAAAAGAGATAAAAGCAAAAACCTGAGAAGCCGATGAGAATAAAAACAAGCAGGAAAGGTGGTCACTAAAAAATGAAATTGAGCAGACAACAGATTTCTAAAAACAAGTAATGAATCGTAAAAAACGTTCAACACTATAGCCAAACGGGCGAGTTGGTGGTACATATTGAATGCCAACAGCGCAAACGACGCAGACAAAGTAGAAGAACACACAGGACAAGCGCTGACTCACAACAGGAATTAAAACAGGAATTGTTGTTTCATCTCTTTCGTCCTCATTATCAAAATCTTGTATCCATATGGCAACCAATAGCTTCAATGAACAAGTTAAAAGGTTAAAAGAAGCTGGATACCCGGATGGTGTTATGTTATTGGGCTGTAACAAGGTAGCCAGAAAGCTTAAGAATCCATATTTGGTGCCTAGTCCGGGAAAAGAGAAGGAAAGAAAAAAGTTTGCCATTCTCCCTTATGTACATCGCCTGTCACATAATCTTAAAAATGTGGCAAAACGGTATGGCGTAGGGGTGGTTTTTTCCGCACCCAAGAAACTTAAAAGGCTTTGTGCTGTTTTGGAAAAAAATGCCGAGCAACGAAAAGAATCTGAAACAACTTGTGGGGTTAAGCACGAAACAATGTATGTGCCATGCGCAGAAGAGGTATTTTACAAAATCCCAATGTCATGCGGACAAATATACATCGGGCAGACGGGGCGTTGCATCAATACACGTTTGAAAGAGCATGCAAATAATCTGGAAGCTAACAAATCTAATAATCTAGTTGACCATGTTCGAGACTGCCAATCTTGTTTTCCTTCATTGCCTTACTGTGATATCCTCTACAAACACCCGTCCCGATTAACACGTGAGATTATGGAAGCATATCACATGAGGAAAAAAAACAAGGTTATGCGTCAGTAAGCCATCTATTTCATTATATGACAGTGAGGTTGCATACCTTGATGCCACGTAGCAACATGGGTTGTGTTTACTAGCTGATAAGTTGGCCACTTTTTCTATAAAATGTACTACTTTCCTTGAATAAAATTTCAGTTGTGAGTCAGCGCTTGTCCTTTGTGTTCTTCTACTTTGTCTGCGTCGTTTGCGCTGTTGGCATTCAATCAGTAAAAAACGTGTGGGCGATAAAACCTAAGGTGAGATATCAGAAGTTTTTACAGAAAAGTTTAAGATGGAAAACATCGCAAAAAGTGGGCGCCAACAAAACATCACGGGGTGAAACCAAAAGAAAGCACTGAATGAAATCGAAGCAGAGAGGAATGAACACTCTTCATAGTGTTCAGAAAAAATGTTGGCATGCCAAAACCTCAAATGGGGCACGTGCATTCTGGGGCATGTATGCATTCTCACGTTTTATATGGTCTGTTCACAGGTTTCAGCGTGAACTTCATCACGCTTCTAGTTCACCTAGATTTTGCCTGCCCGCAGTGTTATCACAATGCTTGGATATTGCACCGTTGCTCTTTGGGAAACCTGCAAGCTGCCTGCATTTTAGCACTAGAATTCTTTACTCATGTTTATGCTAGTGTTCTATCCTGAAGTACCACTAGTAGTTAAAGTGTGTGCAGCATCACATATTTATTTTTTAAAATTGTGCATGTTTCTAATCTGCCTTGGGATGGCATGTGCATTGCTTGGGGAGCAGCGTTTTTTTTTTCCACCATCCAGCGTGCTCCTTCCTTTGATGACAGTTTTGCAGATATACCATGATCTAAAATGTGACCTTCTGAATGTTTGATTTTTTTCTCTTGTTCCTAACTGTAGATTATTTATGTAGACTCTGAGGAGGTTGCTGGTCAGCACTGGTCCTTGATTCTAACTGAAATACAGTTAAAGGGTCCGCCGTAAGGCTCTGGCTGCTGACAGCAAGGTGGTGCAATCAATCCCAGCCCTCCATTAGGGCGTTCTTTGTTGCCAATATCCAACTTTCGGGCATGAAACCCTGCGTGCCATACCACAGCAGTATGGCTGAGGGTCCAGTTATGTCAGAACGTTGGAGATGGTTGTTTTGAAAATATTTAAAATTGGTTACTAGCTCTCTGAATGCAGCTTTGCACAGTGCCAGTGATGACCCGTATGCCATGTCTGTTGTTACCACGGCACTGGGCTGAGGCCACTAATATAAAAACATTTCAGCGCAGACACATCCAGCTGACAGTTTAGGACTATGCTTCTTGCTTGCGATGCCTTAAAGGTGAACTAAACAGGATTTCTCGCAGTCTCAGTGTACATGATGCGAACACTCTTATACCTGTGCAACACGGATACGTCGGAATGGCATTCGAGTCGAACGGCACTCGAAACTTCGAATGGCATTCGGAATGGACGGACCCGCGCGGTGGTACAGGACCGTTTCCAAACGCATTCAAAAGCCTCAGTTTTCTGTCGCCATGCTTCAGGGGCGCTGCTGCCGTCAAGTTTTGTTTTGAAAAGTAGAGCAGCAACATTTAATTTGTATTGTTGTAATCCATTAGAAAACTGCACCCTTCTGCAGTAAAACGCCTTTTCTAAGAAAATGTTGTATTTATCTATTACTAAACGTTTCTGTGTTAGAAAAGAGGCAAGAGACCACAGGCGTGACGTCATATGTATATATTTTTTTGCGGTCTGTTGGCTACACTGGTCTCTCACTACTGCGTTGCTCGTGCTGGCCACTCGCTGTTTTCTGCAACCTTCTGAAAATGAGTGGCAACGAAGATTTTCAGCTAGCTTTAAGGGTTGTTAACATCATGCAGCGGGACTCTGAAATAGAAGCGGCAAAAGCGGAAGCCGACGAAATTGAGGAGCGGCTACATTTCCTCAACGGCCTGATCACTGGAGCTGCCATGGCATCTGCAGAGTAGAAAGAAGTGTGTGGATGCTCCCTCGCAACGAAGGTTGGTTCGAGCGAAATGTGCCCCAGCTCAGCGAACTGGAGTTTAAAAGACACTTCCGTGTGACACGCGCTACGTTTCGATATGTAGTTGACAAGTGCCGACGGATGCTGCAGCGTATGGACACTAATATGCGCGAGGCTATATCTGTCGAGAAGCGGGTTACCATCGGACTTTTCAACTTGTGCTCCTCGGCGGAAGACAGGACTGTCGCTCTCGTTTTTGGTGTCGGGCGGTCGTCGGTAAATGCAGTGTTCCACGAGTTTTGTTTGGTCATCGTGAAAGTTCTGGATGCGGACTGGATCCGGAGGCCCACTGCGCAAGGCATGGAGGAGCACATGCAAGAGTTTTTTGCCGTGTCTGCATTCCCGCACGCAGTGGGCGCCTTGGACGGGTGTCACTTCCCTGCGTCGCCACCGGAAGAACACGCTAGCGACTACAAGAGCTACAAGGGGTGGTAAGCAGTTTCTATAATTTCATCGCATGTTAAAATGTACGACATTCGTTTTAAGAGGCTGTTATTGGATATGCAACACAGACAAACTTTATACCGCCTGGCTTCCTGATCAGTACCTGAATTAAAAGCTGTTTTTTTGTTGCTGCTAATTTGTTTGGTACAAAAGCAGCGACTGCGCGTACAAACAACCATGTTTTTAGCCTCCTCAGTTGTTTCACTTAGGCTAGTTTACTCCTAGCCCGTTTTGACTTCTGTGGCAGTGCTGACCCATGGCGTGCTTATAGGGCACTCTTGGAGGAAGCAATGGAGCAGAGAACGGTGGGAGGGTCAATTTAACTTTGTATGAAATATTTTTAATTCAAAGAAATGGGGCTAATGTCGTGTCCTCGTACAGGGAGGGGGACGACTTCCCTCCCTCCCCTCATCTACTGGCCGTATATGTTCCATTTTCGCTTTTTGGAAGTTGTGATATATTGCACTGTATTCATGTCACCTCTTCGCTTGTGCTAAAACTCTGCAGGTACAGCATAATCCTGCTGGCCCTGGTGGACCACCGATACAAGTTTGTTTATAAGCGTTGGTTGGCCAGGACGGTGCCATGACTCCTATGCGTACCACAGGTCAAGCCTGTCGGACATCATCGACGGACCTCTATTTCAGTCGCCAGTTGCCATGATGAGTGGCACAGCAGTGCCACTGCTCATTCTGTGCGACCAGGCATTCCCCCTGACTGCCAACCTAAACAAGCCATTTAGCCACCGAGGGCAGCTGAACGAGGCAAAAAAGGCGGTCAACTGTCACCTGTCAAAGTCCAGGCGGAGAGTGGAAAACGGATTTGGCAGGATGAAGGCGAGGTTCCGGTTTGGTACGAAGCGCATGGAGTGCACAGTTGACAATGCTCGCCTTGACATCCATGCAAGTTGTGTCCTGCACAACGTATGCGAGCATTTTCGAGATGAGGTGCTCCCACAGTGACATGCTGAGGCTGAGGCCAACAGTATGGTGCTTGAACAGCCAGCGCACACCACTGACGTTGTGCTAGGCACTGGACAAGCTGTTCGGGAAGCACTTGTAGACCAACAGCAGTAAACATGTTGTGCCGGAAACAAAACGTACAAAACGTGTGTACTCAGGCTATGAGGGACACCATAGTGAAGGTCTCTAGAAATTTCGACCACCTGGGGCTCTTTAACGTGCAGTGACATCAGACAGTCCACGGGTCTCTAGATTTTCACCACCATCGATATTTGACCGCCGCGGCTGGGATCGAACCAAAGTCTTTCGGGTCAGCAGCCGAGTGTCATAACCGATGAGAAACCATGGCGGTTTGTTAGTGTGTGTGTGTGTGTGCTCATCAGTCTACCGGGGAAAGACAGGATTCATCGGCATGCTGTGAACACCCTTGTGTGTTGTGTATATTGCCGCGTATCATTGTAGTGCCCGTTTGTTCGCGCAAGGCAGCAGGAAAGGGGTGTTATCATTTTTGTTCGTGACGCGAGAAGCGACCAGTATAATCTCGATTGATCGCAGCCATGAACGGCGGCATCTAGGTTTTTCCAGATTACTGTAGATGATCTTGTCCTGCTATCTGGAAGTTTCCTTGCCGGCTTTAAATTGAGCGATGCCGCGAGCAGCGGACATTCGTAGTTCGACGACCGCCGAGCACGCCTGTTGCTTACGCCGCCGCCAAGTGATTTAGTTCTTTTGAGGGCGCAAGTCAGCCCAAATAAAGAGCTTCGTTTCCAAGACTGGTTGGTGTCTTCCTGAACGCTGCATTGCCGTCACTACAACGTGACATCTGGTGGAGGTGCGGGGTAGCCTTGCAGGTACCGGACAACCCCTGCAAGTCGTGACGCCAGCAATTTGAGTTATTCGCCGGAAGACCTGACTCCAGTATACCACGCAGCCTCTGGAGCCTCCAGCCATGACCCATGCTCCAGCCTAGGAGCAACTCTCTCCATGACTTTCACCCAAGAGAACGGCGCACCCCAGGGGTGCATTCTAAGCACGACACTCTTCATAATAAAAATGAATTCCTCAGCTAAAGAAATACCCAAGTCCATAATGTATTCAGTTTATGTAGATGACCTACAAATAGCATGCACGTCCTCCAGCATATCAACCTGTGAGAGACAAATACAAATCACACTAAATAAACTAGGTTCTTGGGCAGACAAAAATGGATTTAAATTTTCCCCTCAAAAAACAGTAGCTGTTCTTTTCTCATTGCGACGAGGCCTACAGGTCGATCCCAGTCTATACCTGAATCACACTGCGCTACCAATTAAACAAGAACACAAATTTTTAGGCCTAACTTTCGACAAGAAACTCACATTTCTACCACACATTAACAACCTTAAAAAGAAAGCTTCTCAAGCCCTCAATGTCTTAAAAGTGCTCTCACGAAAGCGGTGGGGGTCCGATAGAGCAAGCCTTTTACAAATATATCGCTCTCTGGTGCGCTCCAAGCTGGACTACGGGTGCATAGTATATGGCTCGGCAAGAGCATCCTACTTGAAAAGGTTAGACCCCATTCATAATCTTGGTCTCCGCCTATCATCTGGAGCATACAGAACATCACCAGTAGCCAGCCTATACGTTGAAACTAATGAGCCCGCTCTTGAGGACCGAAAAATCGCACTAACATGCACATACGTCTTAAAAATCCGTTCTCTTCCGAAACATCTCTGCCATCCAGTTGTCACCAAGTGCCCTTCTAAAAGATTATTCATCAACAAACCACATTCTATCAGGCCATTACTACTGCGCTTTGAAGATAAATGTGAAGAGCTAACAGTATTAGATGCCCTACCGAATATTGCACAAAGGAATGAATATTTGCCACCATGGTACAGCCTGCCTTCAGTATGTGACTTCACAATGACACATTTAGACAAAAAGCAAACGCCAAACGAGTACATATTACAGGAATTCTTTGCACTACAAGAAACGTATGACACCTACATTGAATTTTATACCGATGGCTCAAAAACAGAAAGTCATGTTGGAAGTGCAGTAATCCAAGAAAAAAATAAACAGATAATGCGACTACCAGAATGCGCATCAGTTTTTACTGCTGAGTGTTATGCCATCTTCATAGCTGTAGAAAAAATAGTAAGAGAGAACATCAAAAATAGCATCATTTACACCGATTCCCTCAGTATGCTCAAAGCACTGCACTCCAGGAATGCTACTGAACCCATAATAGGAAACATCATACATTACATAGTTAAAATCACAAAACAAAAGCACAACATTAAATTCTGCTGGGTTCCTAGCCATGTTGGAATTGTAGGTAATGAGAAATCAGATGTATGTGCTCCACAAGCCCGCCATGGCCAAATAAAGCAAGTGAACATACCGCACAGGGATTGTTTAAAGTTTATCTACAGTAAACTCAGAAATAAGTGGCAGGCAGCATGGGAAGAGCACGCAAACAACAAATTACATTCTGTTAAGCCCATTTTAGGGGAATGGCAATCGTGTAGGCATCAAGAACGTTTTACCGAAGTTATTTTATGTCGGCTCCGCATTGGACACACCCACCTCAAGCACAACTTTCTGCTAACCAAACAAAACAAACCTCTCTGTGACATGTGTGGTGCTGAACTCACAGTGAACCACATTTTAATTTCATGTATAAAGCTAGAAGAACTAAGAAAGAAATATTTTACAACATTTTACAGGGAAACCATCCCATTACACCCCATGTTACTTTTAGGTGATCGAGCACTGGTTGACATCTCATGTATTTTTAGGTTTCTCAAGGAAGCAAGCATTGTAAACAAACTCTAAGTATAGAAAGCTTCACCTTTAACAAAAACTCTAACCTTGTGTTTGGCGCATCATAGCCTCAGTTGCTTTTGCGCCATTAAAATCAATATAACTATCTAACTTACGCCGCAGCAGTGCGCCGTCCTGTACCTCGACGACGGGACCCAAGCCCCTATCGCCGTTAGCCAGCTGCGCTGGAGCGCCGCCCTCTCACCCCAACTAGCCCGTCCTACGAGCATCGTACACGGCCGAGGAAATGCGTCGAGTGGAGAACACCCGACCAGCGCCGCCCACAATGCTTCCACTTCCGAGAAGCCGGTCACATTCTCCGGTACTGCCCATACAGGAGAATGGGCATCCGAGGGTTCCCTTGCAACGCCGACCCGGCCAGCGACCAGCCGAAATCGAGGATTTTTTGCGTCGGGAAGGATACTAATCGCCGAGCCGCCTATCGCGTTCTCCGTCGCCATCGTCTCCGTATCTCCTAGCCGAAGCTACGCAGTGCGTGGACGCTTCCCCAGCCCCCGAAGGTTAAACTGAATAAAGCAGCCTCTGGAGGTGAGGTTGCTTCTGAGCGCAAGAACAAAGATCCTCCACCGACGAAAACAGAAGACC
Organism: Amblyomma mixtum; assembly: GCF_055824585.1. Lineage (NCBI taxonomy): Eukaryota > Metazoa > Arthropoda > Arachnida > Ixodida > Ixodidae > Amblyomma > Amblyomma mixtum. The sequence goes on from NC_143012.1 coordinate 170,424,971, forward strand.
ATGACCCCTACGACAACGACGACCCCTACGACGACGACGACGACGACCCTACGACGACGACCCCTACTACGACGACGACACCTACGACGACAACGATCCGTACGACGACGACGACTACTACGACAAATACGACGACAAAAACTACAACACCGACGACGACGACTACACAGCCAGACTTGAAGCTTTTACCGCTGCCCTTACTCCTTATTAGGAACGCTAAAGGACTATAAGTTCTCGAAGCATTCTCCGTGTTTAATTTTATTTTAAAGCGTCGAGACGATGCTTCTTTGGGAGGGGGGTAATGCCGCGTATCATTGTAGTGCCCGTTCGTTCGCGCAAGGCAGCAGGAAAGGGGTGTTATCATTTTTGTTCGTGACGCGAGAAGCGACCAGTATAATCTCGATTGATCGCAGCCATGAACGGCGGCATCTAGGTTTTTCCAGATTACTGTAGATGATCTTGTCCTGCTATCTGGAAGTTTCCTTGCCGGCTTTAAATTGAGCGATGCCGCGAGCAGCGGACATTCGTAGTTCGACGACCGCCGAGCACGCCTGTTGCTTACGCCGCCGCCGAGTGATTCAGTTCTTTTGAGGGCGCAAGTCAGCCCAAATAAAGAGCTTCGTTTCCAAGACTGGCTGGTGTCTTCCTGAACGCTGCATTGCCGTCACTACAACGTGACAATATGAATGTGGGAAGATGTAAATATCTGTTTATGCTTCGGTCTGCCAAGGAGAGAACACTCGTCTTGCCTTCTCGTTACATGCCCTGCCAATGCCCATTATTTATTGACTTTGACCAGGTCAGCAGCCGAGTGCCATTACCACTGAGCCACTATGGCGGCTTGTTAGTGTGTGTGTGTGTGTGTGTGCGTGCGTGTGCGTGTGCGCGCGTGTGTGGGCGCGTGTGTGCGTGCGTGCGTGTGTGCGTGCGCGCGTGTGTGTGCGTGCGTGCATGTGTGTGCGTGTGTGCGTGTGTGCGTGTGTGTGCGTGTGTGTGCGTGTGTGTGCGTGTGCGCGCGTGTGTGCGCGCGTGTGTGCGTGTGCGCGCGTGTGTGCGTGTGCGCGCGTGTGTGCGCGCGTGCGCGCGTGTGCGCGCGCGTGCGTGTGTGTGTGCGTGTGTGTGCGTGTGCGTGCGTGCGCGCGCGCGCGCGCGCGCTCTTCAGTCTACCGGGGAAAGACAGGATTCATCGGCATGCTGTGAACACCCTTGTGTGTGTATATGTATGTAGGAAGATGTAAATATCTGTGAATGCTTTGGTCTGCCAAGGAGAGACAACACTCGCCTTGCCTTCTCGTTACATGCCCTGCCAATGCCCATTATTTATTGACTTTGACCAGGTCAGCAGCCGAGTGCGCGCGCGCTCTTCAGTCTACCGGGGAAAGACAGGATTCATCGGCATGCTGTGAACACCCTTGTGTGTGTATATGTATGTAGGAAGATGTAAATATCTGTGAATGCTTTGGTCTGCCAAGGAGAGACAACACTCGCCTTGCCTTCTCGTTACATGCCCTGCCAATGCCCATTATTTATTGACTTTGACCAGGTCAGCAGCCGAGTGCCATTACCACTGAGCCACTATGGCGGCTTGTTAGTGTGTGTGTGTTGTGTGTGCTCTTCAGTCTACCGGGGAAAGGCAGGATTCATCGGCATGCTGTGAACACCCTTGTGTGTGTATATGTATGTGGGAAGATGTAAATATCTGTGTATGCTTTGGTCTGCCAAGGAGAGACAACACTCGCCTTGCCTTCTCGTTACATGCCCTGCCAATGCCCTGCCAATGCCAACAGACCCTGTAGTCTGTTCCTTTTGCCAGAAACTGAAATAAAGAACAAGAGTACTCTTTGAAAATTGAACAGCAGGCCTTTTCGTTTGACAGAAAAATACCTGAGCAGCTTAGTGCCGCAAAAGGTAGGATGAGGTGGTTTAAGAGGAAAGGATGCATGCCACAAAGCAATAAGCATACAAAGTGCTGCACATTTTGTGTCCTGCACCTAAGCAAGCCTCTCTTCTTGAAAAACTTTTGAACTGCATTGCAGATTATCGGCCCCCATGGCCCGATTTTGCTAATAACAGCGTATTAACTTGCATCACAGTTCATTCCCCACAATCACCATAAATGGGAGCAATTGGCAGTACAAAAAAGTTTGTTTGGATTAGTACAGTTTGCTTTGAAATGACTTTTTTTTTACTTCCACCTGTATGTAGTCCTTGTACTTCTAATCCGCAATGTGTGAAAGGATGCATGCCACTAAGTAATTTCATAACCGCGGTAGTACAATGTCTGGACAATAAACGCGTCGAGGCCCTCTGCACTCTCTCTACCAAGAATATAAAAAAACAAAAGCACCTGTATAAACGCCGCGGTGTCGCACTGGGTAAGGAGTTCTGCTGCTGAACGCGAAAGCGAACCTCAGAAGCGGCGGCTGCATTTCAATGGTGGCGAAATGATAGAACACCAGCTTGATGTGCGTTTGACACTGTACACCACTGCAGCGTCCTAACCAGCGACGTTACGGATGCACGCGAGTGATCGCCTTCGCAGTGAAAATTTCCGAAAATGTATCACCGCTCCCCTTGCTTTGCATGCCTGCCTCTGATCTGCGCGATTCGTAAACGCGGCCGCAAGTACTGGTAGCAATGCAGCAAGTCTGCTGCTAAATAAGTGACAGCTGCACTGTGCCGATCACAATTTGGTGTCCTGTGCGGCGGCAACGGCGCGCGATGTATAAAAAAGTTCTTACCGGAATTTGTAGCACAAATTCTCTATCTTTGTGTGAACTTGCTGCTTTGTCCTCTGGAAGCCGGCAGCTCGAAGCTCAGCAGCAATTTCTTCACAAAAGTTGCTGTTACGCTTTCGCCAACGCAGGTCGGCCAGCCTCTCCTCCCAACAGCCAGTCAAGACACTTGTCTCTCGCTCTGTCCAAGCTTGCCGCGGTTGAGAATGCTGCGCTCGTTGATTTGATTGTGCCTCGTTTTCCGGTTCCATTTCATTCATTAAACCATGTCAAAAATAAATAAATTGAAACGGAAAAGTGCAATAAACTTCACTTATTTTAAAAAAAGGCTCACTAAACGCACACACACACACACACACACACACGCAGACGCACACACGAACACAACTACAAAATGTAGAACAAAAACAAAGCAATCGCAACAACACCACAAACAGAAAAACTGGCACTTCTAATATGGCTTCCTCTCGGTTATACATTGGGTTCTAAAGTACGCGGTCAATTTGTTTGAAAACAACACTTTTAGCAAGGATTTGTGCATTATATGCAAAAAAATTTAAAATTTCGTCGTTTAACGAACGCATTTGCTCTTCATTAGTTGGGCTCCAACTTATGGCGCAAAGACGCTGCGCTCGAGGGTACACGCGCTTGTGCCTCGAAGGCATTCCAAAATCTCGAATGTCTTCGTGGAGCGCCGTCGACTCGAATGTCATCCCAACCGAATGCCGTTAAAAAACGTCGTGTAGCAGCGCACGTTTGGCAGTCGAGTCGAATGACATTCGGTTCGAAGACATTCGAAACGCCCGTGTAGCAGGGGTATTACAAACACCCCAGCTCCCCCATTTTACCTTACGTCACCACGGAGAGCAGGAGTCAGCCAACATGGTTGCTATGGTAAAAAAAACGTGTGCAGTGGCTTTCAGCCAATTGTGTTTCAGCTCCGCTTTGCCGTTGGCAGAGTAATATGCATGCAGAGTGATCTTGGAAAATGTGTGCGCTGCTGTTCGGACTATGTACAGCTGCAACAGCTGGTCGGGCACATCACCGCTGCATACTTACTTCAGTGATGTATTCTCTCAACAACAAATATGTACCGGTTTTATCAGATTACTACTCATACAATGTTCAAAAACAGTAGTGAAAATTACTTTGGGCATCTTAACGGATGTAGTATTCCAGTGGCCATCGCAGATTTATGAGGTCGAGTCTTGCAAAACCAAATAGTCTATCTGTATTTTACTTTACTTCCAAAGGCCTGATTTGTGGCTATGTTGTCTGCAATTGAAAGTATTCATTCAAAGGAAATACAACCCCCCCCCCTCCCACAAAAAAAAATAAAGGTGAGGACAAAGTTTTCCGAGAATGTTTTTTGGAGCGCCTTTAGAGCTCGTGTTGGTTTTTAACATCGATGCAGGCCTTGCTTGCAACTTTGCTGTAGCTCCTTTGAGCATGTGCACATGCTGTTCAATAGAGTTTTTAGATATTTTGTACGTCTTGATGAAAGAGCTCCAACATGCGATTCCTCACATGCACAGCACTGATTGCGAGCACCTTGAACACAATGTTTCCAAAGAAGGCGCCATGCAGAGCACGCACTTGAGGGTTCAGTGTTGGTCGCGCATCGAGGTCGTTATTGCTTTTGTGGGTGCAGAGAGGAAGTTATGTGACCTAGGGCTCGGCATCTCATCACCTTTCGAACAAGACGAGAAATTCTTTGTCACAAACTTTATTTCAATGAAGGCATGGTCGACATATTGCTCAGTGAATGAGATGCTGGCTGTTGGCTTTCACAAGGAATGAAAAGGAAGTGAACGCTAGCATACAAAATTTCAATGGAGCTGCAATGCAAAAGTGCCTGTGTGTTGTGGAAGTCAATCAGATATCTGCAGGGAATCCAATCTAACCACACAGTTCCACAGTGCAGGTTCTTTTAGCTTTATCACTAATCAGCACGCCAACCCCGTGTGTGGCGCATGATAGCCTCAGTTGCTCATGCGCCATAAAACCCAACCCAACCCTCTAATCTACCCACCCTGTGCATCACTACATACAATTATACACCTCAGCCGCTTTCTCAATCATGAGAAGGAGGCTGAGGTCTTTATCTGAGTTGTTGGGAGCCTCGAAATCCTTGCCGAGCCAAGGATGTCTGCGGAGGTAACCCAACCTTTAAAAGTTTCTGCTATCAGACATTTTTAAAATTCTTGTCTTTCATCAGCTAGGTAGTAAAAATAACTTTTAGGCCCTTCACACCACCGTTTTTATCCACTTTGTTTTCAAACTCTGCACAAGCCAATTTTTCCATACCTTGTTCTGGCGCATGATAGCCTTAGCTGCTTATGCGCCAATAAACCCAACACAACACACACACTTATCAGCACGTGAACATACTCAAAATTTTTTCTATGGAAACAAGATTCTTACATTTACTAACATATTTCGCCAAGAACTAGCACTCAGAATATACAATGAAATCAAACCTGATCAACCAGGTTTTTTCGCAACATATGAATGCGCTGACAGTGGCTACGAGTTCAGAAATGTAATGTTTACTTCAAACCTGATCAGAACATCTTATGGGAAGCAGTCGATTAACCTTCAAATCCCTGCACTTTTAAATGTGTTTCAGGAAACTGTTCAAATAGTCTGTAACTCCAACTCAGTAAATAGTTTTAAAAGACAGGTTAAAACTTTTTTACTAGATAAAACATAACTACCCTGTTTTCACGTATGCTGTTTTGATTTGTTTTTATCTGCTTTTTTTATATGGTATTGTATTGTATCTTGAGCTGTGCCCTTGCATTGTTTTCTACCTGCTCAGTGATTGATGTTTCTAATAATGGCGTCTTGTACCGCATCTTTCTGATTGATTTGTAACTGTACAGTCTTGCTGCCTCTATTTTTTTTCTTGTTCTTGGCGCGACCGGCCATTTGTCTGCTATGATGCAATATTCCGGAGACGAGGCCTCGTCAGGCGTGCATCAAACGCCTTTTGCCTCGACGACCTTGGCAGTGCTTTAAACACATGTGTGTTATTCGGTCTTCCATTGTACCCAGTTCTGTCAAAATGAAATGACCATACAAAACAAACTTTTGGGCAGTTTTGGGATCAAGGAGGCCAGCAGTTAAATTTCGTCAGGCAAAGTACAGCCTTTGTCAGAATTATACAGCCCTAGGGGTCTGCTTCTAAGCCCTGCAGCGCGGCTCCTCTTTCATAGTCATGGACCCTAACCTCGCGAAGGCAGGCGGAAATTGAGTCAGCCCTCCAAAGCTTAGGACTGTCAAATGTGCTAGACTCCCGCTACACAACTTAGTATCAACCCTGTGGGCTATATACTTTTGAAAAAAAACTGTACATGTGGCCAAAGTCCAGCCCTGGGTGTTTCAGCGAACATTTTCAATACGATTTTTGTAGCCAGTTGTTAGTAATAACCTTTGTAGAATATTGAAAACGTGATTACCCTTGGCGCTGTGGATTGCCAAAATTTGGCTTTTTCGACCAGTTGGTACACTGGAGGGGTTGGTTTGCCTGCATGCTTTCGAAAGCACATGTATTTTTCCGCGATGCAGCCAAAATTTGTCGAGCGGCGAGGGTAATCGCATTTTTGAAACTCTTAAAAGTTATATGGCTATTACTAGCAACAGGCTTCAAATATCGAACTGCAACTAACCGCCTAGCTCTACTAGTTAAAAAGTTAATTATTAAAAATTAGTTAACGAGCTTACCAATTAAGACGATTCAGAGATTTTTTGGTGTCCGCCCACAATAATAATACTATGCTGTAAAAGCTATATTTTCACTCCAAAAAGCCTATTTTTGAAAGTGTTTGCTGAAACACCTGGTACATTTTATACACAGATGGGAAACCATCGGGTTAAGAAAAATACCACCTTGACAAAATTACTGCGCCTTGCCGTTGCATGCAGAGAAGCCACAAAGCCCGAATTCATGTATATTGCCAAAACTAATGTTTAGCCTGCTCACGAAGCTGCGTGTGCAAAGAAACTGTTGTGCCTCTGAGTAAAAACTTGAGGCTTTGCTTGGCTGCAGAACTTGAAAAGCACACCTTATGTTCAGCTTGCCGACAAAACTCGGCACAAGGAGGCAGTTCTTGTCCGGACCAAAATCCAGATAGCTTGCACAACCTTCATGAGCAAGCTGTCCTGTTGAAAGCAAAGATTCAGGTTTCTTGGCTTGCCTCGTGGTGAGGAATTTGTTTAGTTTGGTTTGGTTTATGGGGTTTAACGTCCCAAAGCGACTCAGGCTATGAGGGATGCCGTAGTGGAGGACTCCGGAAATTTCGACCACCTGGGGTTCTTTAACGTGCACTGATATCGCACAGCACACGGGCCTCTGTAATTTCGCCTCCATCGAAAAGCGACCACTGCGGCCGGAATCGAACCCGCGTCTTTCGGGTCAGCAGCCGAGCACCGCAACCAGTGAGTTACCGCGGCAGCTGGTGAGGAATTTGTATTAATGCTTGCAGTCTGTTCAATCAGCTGGGCGCCTAATTCCTAATGACGGCAGGAAACAAGACCACGTTTTCATACTGGCACTCGATAGCATCATTGCAAACCGTTTACAATGTTCATTTGAGCCAGCAGGCCAGCGTGAAGTGTGCTGCACAAAAGCAAGGTGCTTTGCCCTGGGATTACATCTTGGCACACACATAAAATGACACTGACGATAAAGCAATTTGGCCTGTATGGACGGGCCAATCCCTGACCATCGTCCTGCCCCTCCATTGACATACGAGACAGTGCGGCCAATGCAGCTGTGACAAAAAGTCATCTTTTTAAATGAACACAAGAAGCAACTACAACACGAGTGTCACAGAAGCTTGCAATAATGCCAATGACGATGGTGACTTCTTTGTCTGTCCCAAAGTTCTCAAAATGAGTATTATTCATGTCAAGTTAGGCATTGACCTAAAAGCGTGTTGTGTTGTGTTTTATGGCACATAGGCGACTGAGGCCATCATGCGCCAAACGCAAGGTATAGAAAACTGTCTTGTGCAGAATTTTAAATAAAAAACAAAACGGTGCGGTGGTGTAAAGGACCTAAAATGTTATTTCATACCACCTAGTGAAGGTGAAGGGCAGAAACATTTTTGAAGTGGCTAAAGGTAAAAGCTTTAAAAAGGTCAGGTAACCTCAGAGGGCATCCTCTGCAGGGCAGGGATGTCGAGGACCCCAACCAATGAAATAGACACCTCTGCCTTGTTCTCAGAAGTGAGAAAGTGGCTGAGGTTTTTCAAAGAAAAGTGAGGCATCACAGTTTTTTAAGATAACCACCCTCTCCTAAAAAGTTAAAAACACGAGAAATGTCGACAATTGCATTTTCACTCAAAAGTAGAGCTGGATGAAATGGAATGTATTGATTATAAAATTCACTAAAATGCTTCTTTCTTAGTTTTTCTAGATTTGGACATGCAAATAAGATATGGTTCAGTGTGAGCTCGTCTCCGCATCTTTCACAAACAGGTTTATGTTCGTTTGTAAGTAAATAGTTGCGTGTCGGGTGTGTGTCCTATGCGAAGGCAACATAACATTATTTCAGTGAAACGTTCCTGGTGTCTGAATGACTTCCATTCCCTCAGGGTGGGCTTTATGAAGTGTGGTTTATTGTTCAGTTCAGTATCCCACTCCTTCTGCCATTTGTTCTTCAATTTCTTATGTATCGTCTTCATGCAGTCTTTAAAAGGTATGTTCACATTTTTTGTTTCGCCATTTTGAGCTCGTACTGCTGCTGAGTCTGCTCTCTCGTTACCCTCTCTGCCCACATGGCTCGGCACCCAGCAGAATTTTATCATATGTCCTTGTGTTGTGACTTTTTCTATGTTATGTATGATGCTGCCTAGCAAGGGTTCAACTGCATTTCTTGACTGCAGCGCTCTCAGTAGGCTCAGAGAGTCTGTGTATAATATACTGTTTTCTATGTTCTCATCTATTATTTTCTCCACAACCATGCACACTGCATGACATTTGGCAGTAAAAATTCATACATCACTTGGCAATTTTACTATTTATCCCCACTTCTCCTGTACTACGGGACTTCCAACATGCATCGCTGTTTTCGAGCCGTCCGTGTAAAACTCCATGTGGCTTGAGTATTTCTCTTTCAAAGCCAAGTATTCTAATAGTAGGTGTTCATGTGGTGTTTGTCTCTTACGGAACTGTGTTAGCGTGAGGTCGCACGCAGCGGGAAGGCAGTACCATGGTGGCAATGGATCATGTCTTGAGGTAATTTTAGGTAGAGCATCTAGTATTTCCAGTTCATGACATACATCTTCAAAGCGTAGTAAAAGAGGTCTGATTGATTGTGGTTTATTATTGAACAGTCTTGTAGATGTGCACTTGGTAACTATGGTTCCCGCAGGGGGGCGTCTGCAGCATGCGGACGTTGGTGAGTGGCGACACCACGGGGTTAACCCGAGCATCCGCAGGGACATCCCCGCAGGGGGATGATGGTGAGCAATGCGTCACCACGGACCCGAGCATCCGCGCTTAGCCGTGCGTGGCATTGCCGTGTCCGGGGAAAAGAGGATCCTGTTGGTTGAGCCGATGCCAAGCGTTTGGACCCTTAAGGCCCCTCGGCGGAGGCAACACACCACTTTGGCCCCAGCTTCCTGTAGACGGCACCTCCGGCCTGACCCGACCGGGGGAAATCGGTAGTCGCCTTTTCCTGTCCTCCCCTTTATCTTTCACTTTCCTATCTCCTTTCTCACAACTTTCCTGTATCCTCCTCCCTTCTTGTTTTTTTTTTCCTTTTTTTCCTGGCAGCGAGGGTTAACCGTGTGTGACCAACTACCCTGAGTTGAGTCATATTAGGTTATAGTTAAGGTGTACAGCTGGCGTGGGCCGGACTTGCCTTCAAGTTCCTGTCGCGTCCCCTTGTTGGACTCCATGGTGGGTGGCTGCCACCATGACCGAAAAACTAAATTTTTTTATGGCTCCCCCCTTTCAAAACCAGATCGCTCTATCAAAAGAGGGCGGAACAAGGCCGCAGACTTTTTTGCGAAAAAGAAGAAAACTTTCACAAAATTTCATGTAATACACAGCAACTGTGACGAAAAGCAAGCCCGAATCATATTTCCCTTCCTTGTCACCAAATGCTTTACAGATGCCTTGGGACCTGGCTACAAGGTATCAAAAATGGCCAGTGGCGACCTACTCCTTGAACCGTGAGAGCATCCAATGCTCGAAACTCTCCAACATTGCTTCTATAGGGGACATCTGTGCCTCCGTTACTCCCCACCGATCTCTTAACACAGTTAAAGGCGTTATCTCAGAGGCTGACTTCATCCATCTAACAGAAACCGAAATGCTTCAAGGACTTTCTGATCAGAATGTAATTGACGTGCACGGGATCAAAATCCGCAAGGACAACAAAAAATAGACACCAAACACATGGTCCTCACATTTAACACCAGCAGTTTGCCCGAAACGATCGATGTTGGATACCTGAAAATCACCGTCAGACACTACATACCGAATCCCTGCCACTGTTTCAACTGTCAGAAGTTTGGCCACGGCCCACAGAGTTGCCGCGGCCGCAAAACCTGCGCGAAATGCGCTTCGAAGGACCACCCTTCTGAGGAATGTGACGCAGCCCTACGCTGCGCGAACTGCGAAGGAGACCACGGTGCAGACTCCAGGGCGTGTCCGTCCTGGGAAAAGGAGAAAGAAATCATCGCCATAAAGACCAAAGAAAACATTTCATTTAAAGAAGCCAGAAGGCGTTTTGCTCTGACAAATACATTCTCTTTCACAGCGAAACCAAACTTCGCTGATGTGGTGCGCAGGGGCGTAGCACCACACAGCACTCCGGCACCTGCCGCGGCCACTCCCACCGCGCCTGTGGCAGTGCCATCAACGCCCTAGGCAGAGACAGCCAAGGCTGCTCTGCCAACTACAAGCTAGGGTGTGCCGGCCCACGGGTCAGCATCCCGCAGGACTTCCCCCGTCGGGGAAGGCCCGACACCAACACATCCGCGGCTTCGCGGTCCTCCAGCACCTCTGGTGAGGTGATGGCTACAACTCCCACTCCGCCCGCTTTCCAGCGGCGGACCGGCTCTCTCGAGCGAAGAAAAGATAGAACCCCGGTAACGGGCCCAGAACAGTAAATTTCTTCCGTTCCATTCGCACCCAAGAACACAAACATGACATTTGTGGTTCAATGGAACTGTAGAGGAATGTTGAAAAACTACAGTGATATAACAGATATTCTAGGGTTAGTGATGCCTCTAGCTTTATGTCTTCAAGAGACCAATCTTGGTTCAGAACATTCAAATATCTTAAAACATTATAAATCTTTTAGGCGTGATCGCGAGCATGCAAATAGACTCTCGGCAGGCGTCGCAATCGTCATTGAAAGCGGCGTCCCGGCTCAAAAAAACAAACTGAAAACAAAACTTGAGGCGGTTGCGGTTAGCGTCATCAACTTCAAAACCATAACAATATGTTCTGTATATCTTCCCCCACACATCACATTAACATGCCAAGATCTAGAAGGCCTGATCGATGAACTACCGGAGCCATTTCTGGTAGTAGGCGATTTTAACGCTCACTCTCCGTTTCGGTGAAGCGAACGCTGTGACTCTAGAGGCCAAACAATCAAAGATTTAGTGCTTTCGAATAATGTCTGTCTTTTAAATACGGGAAAAGCCACATATTGCTGTCCAAGCTCAGCAAAAATGAGCTCTCTCGATTTAGCTTTCGCATCACCATTACTTTTAACCGATTTTAAATGGGATGTTTTAAATGACCCCATGGGCAGCGATCACTTACCTACCGTCATCAGGCTCTCATCGTCCACTCCAATTATCCCGACAAGGCCACGGCGCTGGAAAATTCAGCTCGCCGACTGGTCGCTTTTTACAAAAAGCGCCACTCTGGAAAAGGAATTTTGTGACCACCTCAGCACAGATGAAATTAATGAGAAGTTTACTGAATGCATAATATCGGCTGCAACACTCGCTATAGAAAAGAAACAAAGTGTGGTGGACACAAGAATGCACATTAGCAAAAAAACAACAAAACAAAGCCTGGACCGCTCCGCGTCGATATCCCACTGCAGAGAACTTACCTTTAAGAAGGCAAAAACCAGAGCGCGGTATGTGCGAAGAAATGCAGAGAAAAGCTATTGGCAGAAATATGTCTCCTCAATAAACAGCTCAATAACATCAAAGAAAATGTGGGAAAAAGTTCGTAAAGTTACTGGTGACCATACCCCTTTCACACTTCCTCTTTTGACAGCACCCGGGACACAAACATCTTTAGAAGAACAGGCCAACATATTGGGCGAGCATTTTGCTGAGATCTCAACCTCATCCAATTACACACACATCTCAGAAACACAAAGCAATAGCTGAAAAACAAAAATTCTCATCCGGAGCAGGTATACATGAGAATTACAACCAGCCTCTCACACTGCAAGAATTAAATAAGGTATTATCTTCTGGAAAAAAGACAGCACCAGGACCAGACAACGTGCATTACGCTATGCTTGCCCATCTCTCCGAGGCTGCTGTAGAGGCACTGTTAAAATTCTTTCATAAAATCTGGATAACTGGAAATATACCTGACGATTGGAAAAAAGCGGTCATAATACCTTTTCTCAAACCCGGAAAACCACCAACAAGTCCTAGCAGTTACAGACCCTCACCAGCTGCATTGCTGCAAGTTCAATGTCTTGGCATCGTCACGTGCATTTCGTTACTGCCAAAGCCTGTCGTGTTTTAGGTTTCCTGCGACGTAACGCTAAACTTTTCCCTTTAAAGACTAAAGAACTGCTGTATAATACAAACGTTAGAAGCATACTTGAGTATGCTTGCACAGTCTGGGATCCGAAAACCTTGCTTGACGTTCAAAAGCTAGAAAGAGTTCAGAATTTGGCCTGTTCGTTTTGTTTTCAATAACTATGGGCGATATTTTAGTGTAACGAGCGCGAAAAAATCTTTGGGTTGGGACTCACTACAAAAACGTAGGAAAGTACTGCGTTTAAAATTATTTCATAATATATTTCATTCTAGAACTGGAATAGAGAGAACCAAATATATAGCCAACCCTGATTACGTGTCTTTACGTAGAGATCATTCACTTAAAGTTAAAGAATACAGGTGCCGGACTGACCTTTTTAAAATGTCTTTTTTCCCCAAAACGGTTTCGGAATGGAACAAGCTGCCTGAGGAAGTAGTGTCCATATTATCAAATGATTCATTTTCTTCCATGCTGTGACATTTTTTGTGCATAATAATTCCGTGTTCTTTCTATCTCATTGTTATCTTTTTTTTGTAACCACCTGCACGCGGTGGCATTTGTGTACTTTTTCTTCTACCCCCCCACTGTAATGCCAGCCAATGGCGCTGTGGGTATGATGATAAATAAAATAAATAAATAATTCTTTTGTAAGTGCAATAAACATTAGACTTACCTTCGTATTTGAATCTCGGCAACTATTAGATACACACCAATGTGGGTTTAAGAAAGCATGCTCGACCACAGATCACCTTGCACAATGTATTCAGTTTATGTACACAATGCACAATGTATTCAGTTTATGTAGATGACCTACAAATAGCATGCACATCCTCCAGCATATCAACCTGTGAGAGACAAATACAAATCACACTAAATAAACTAGGTGCTTGGGCAGACAGAAATGGATTTAAATTTTCTCCTCAAAAAACAGCAGCTGTTCTTTTTTCATTGCGACGAGGCCTACAGGTTCATCCCAATTTATGCCTGAATCACACTGCACTCCCAATTAAACAAGAACACAAATTTTTAGGCGTAACTTTCTTGGAGGAACCTGATGAATGGAGGCTTGCTAATGTTGTACCTATACATAAATCGGGACCTAGGAATGTTGTTTCAAATTATCGACCAGTGTCCTTGACCAGTGTATTATGCAAAGTTTTAGAGCACGTGTTTTATACTAATATTATGAATCATCTTAGTATACATTCATTATTAAATACTAATCAGCATGGCTTTCGCAGTGGTTACTCGTGTGTCACCCAGCTTACCGAATTTGTACATGACCTGTCAAGTGCTTTGGATAAGGGATATTCTGTTGACTGTATTTTTCTAGATTTTAAGAAGGCCTTTGACGTCGTATCACATTCCTTGTTAATACAAAAATTATACTGGTACAACATAAATGAGAACGTTATTAGTTGGATAAAGAAATATTTGAGCTTTAGGCGTCAATGTGTTGTTGTCAACGGGAAACAGTCGCATGAGGTGGCTGCAACATCAGGGGTGCCCCAGGGATCCGTCTTGGGCCCATTACTGTTCATAATTTACATGAATGACATCTTTTCAGGTATTTCTTCATACATGCGTCTTTTTGCGGACGATTGTGTATTGTATAGAATTATTAATGATCAAAGTGACTGTGATGCATTACAACAGGATTTGTGTAAAGTGGCCCAGTGGTGTGAGAACTGGGGAATGCATATTAACTTACAAAAATCTGTACATATTTTTTTCACTAAAAAGAAGGTTCCCCATATTTTCACTTATAACATAAATAATAGCAGACTGCATTCAGTGTTGGAATTTAAATATCTTGGTGTATATTTAACAAGTTCAATGTCTTGGCATCGTCACGTGGATTTCGTTACTGCCAAAGCCTGTCATGTGTTAGGCTTCCTGCGACGTAACGCTAAACTTTTCCCCTTAAAGACTAAAAAACTGCTGTATAATACAAACTTTAGAAGCATACTTGAGTATGCTTGCACACTCTGGGATCCGAAATCCTTTCTTGACGTTCAAACGCTAGAAAGAGCTCAGAATTTGGCCGTTCGTTTTGTTTTCAATAACTATGGGCGATATTTTAGTGTAACGAGCGCGAAAAAATCTTTGGGTTGGGACTCCCTTCAAAAACGTAGGAAAGTTTTGCGTTTAAAATTATTTCATAACATATTTCATTCTAGAACTGGAATAGACAAAACCAAATATATAGCCAAGCCTGATTACGTGTCTTTACGAAGAGATCATCCACTTAAAGTTAAAGAATACAAATGCCGGACTCACCTTTTTAAAATGTCTTTTTTCCCTAAAACGGTTTCAGATGGAACGAGCTGCCTGAGGAAGTAGTGTCCATATTATCAAATGATTCATTTTCTTCCATGCTGTGACATTTTTTGTGTATAATAATTCCGTGTTCTTTCTATCTCATTGTTATCTTTATTTTGTAACCACCTGCATGAGGTAGCATTTCTGTACTTTTTGTTCAACCCCCCACTGTAATGCCAGACAATGGCGCTGTGGGTATGATGATAAAAAAAAAGAAGCTCAAATTCCTACCACACATTAACTACCTCAAAATGAAAGCTTCTCAAGCCCTCAATATCTTAAAAGTACTCTCACGGAAACGGTGGGAGTCCGATAGAGTCAGTCTTTTACAAATATATCGTTCTCTGGTGCGCTACAAGCTGGACTACGGGTGCATAGTATATGGTTCGGCAAGAGCATCCTACTTAAAAAGATTAGACCCCATTCATAATCTTGGTCGGCGCCTGTCATCTGGAGCATACAGAACATCACCAGTAGCCAGCCTTTTCGTTGAAACTAATGAAGCCGCTCTTGAGGATCGAAGAATCGCCCTTACATGCACATACGTCTTAAATATCCGTTCTCTTCCGAAACATCTCTGCCACCCAATTGTCACCAAGTGCCCATCTAAAAGATTATTTATCAACAAACCACATTCTATCAGGCCATTACTACTGCGGTTTGAAGATATATGCGAAGAGCTAACAGTACTAGATGCCCTACCGAATATCGCACAAAGGAATGAATATTTGCCACCATGGTACAGCCTGCCTTCAGTATGTGACTTCACAATGACACATTTAGACAAAAAGCAAACGCCAACCGAGTACATATTACAGGAATTCTTTGCACTACAAGAAAAGTATGACACCTAAATTGAATTTTATACCGACGGCTCAAAAACAGAGTCATGTTGGAAGTGCAGTAATCCAAGGAAAAAATAAACAGATAATGCGACTACCATGCGCATCGGTTTTTACTGCTGAGTGTTATGCCATCTTTGTAGCTGTAGAAAAAAAAGTAAGAGAGAACATAAAAAAATAGCATCATTTACACCGATTCCCTGAGTGCTTAAAACACTGCACTCCAGAAATGCAGCTGAGCCTATAATAGGAAACTTCATACATAACATAGTTAAAATCACAAAACAAAAGCATAACATTAAGTTCTGCTGGGTTCCTAGCCATGTTGGAATTGTGGGCAATGAGAAAGCAGATGTATGCGCTGCACAAGCCCGGAATGGTCAAATAAAACAAGTGAGCATACCACACAGGGATTGTTTAAAGTTTATATACAGTAAACTCAAAAATAAGTGGCAGGCTGCATGGCAAGAGCACGTAAACAACAAACTACATTCTGTGAAGCCAATTTTAGGGGAATGGCAATGACGTAGGCATCAAGAACGTTTTACCGAAGTTATTGTATGTCGGCTCCGCATTGGACACACCCACCTCACGCACAGCTTTCTGCTAACCAAACAAAACAAGCCTCTCTGTGAAAGGTGCGGTGCTGAACTCACAGTGAACCACATCATAATTTCATGTATAAAAGTAGAAGAACTAAGAAAGAAATATTTTACAACATTTTACAAGGAAAGCATCCCATTACACCCCATGTTACTTTTGGGTGATCGAGCACTGGTTGACATCTCATGTATGTTTAGGTTTCTCAAGGAAGCCAGCATTTTAAACAAACTCTAAGCATAGAAAGCTTCACCTTTAGCAAAAACTCTAACCTTGTGTTTGGCGCATCATAGCCTCAGTCGCTTTTGCGCCATTAAAATCAATATAACTAACTAACTAACAAATCCGTCAGCTATTTTCGGCAGAAGCTGGCGGTCCTCTTGTAAACTGCATCGCTATCCTCCTCCTGTCACTCTTGCTCTGGAGGTAGCGATAAGGTAATCTAACGTTTTCACTGGGAAAAAAGAAACTGACTGCTGCTGCTGCTGCAAAAAAATGCAACAGCAAGGCGCGATCTCTGTTCCGACCCAAACGTATTTATCTTTCCGGCCGCAAAAGGAAATACGTTCACAGGCGTGCAGGGAACCTTATTTTGCAGTAACAACAGTCGATACTCGTCTCAGGTAAGAAGCTAGTTCGAATGAATTGAGAAAGAATGCGAACAGCTACTTACGCTCCAAAGAGTGAGACGGCCACCTTGATAACGTTGTTTATGAAAGCGGTTTCTTAAACAGTCAACAGATGGCGCCAGAGTGCAAACGCATTTTGTTATAAAACCGACAGGTGGCGCCACAGGGCATTATACTAATGCTTGCAGTATTAATATGATGTACCAACTGTTTTAATTCGTTGACAACAAAGTGCGGATTTTTCTCGGAACGTATAAATGCGTAAACTCCCATTACGTGCCCTCCGCGCCTGAACGGGTATGCAAGGCTTTAAGAAGTGCATTCCATGTCGTAAATAGGATAAAAATGCATACATACATATATAAATTCATTTTCAGCATCACGCATCATTTCTGGCTTCCCACAAGGTATAATTGGTAAAATTAAGCAAGTACCTGGACTACACCAGGTCGTGTCTCGTCCGCATGACCGTCCACCAGGTTTCATAAAAATGTTTCACTGAATGACGCAGTCATGTATTGCAAAATTAAGATCCCACAGCACTGAGCAGTGTGAAATTGCTCTCATCATAAAGTTCCTGTCACTCAGTGCAGCAGTTCCTCGCCATTCATTGCGGATTGCAGCTCCAGGCTGAAGTGCAATGCGCGGACGAGTAAAAATAATGGTCACCATTAGCAACGAACAGTGCAGTATATGAAGCATTGCACTGCTGTCACTTTTAACACATTTTTCGAAGTACGCACTAGTTTCAGTCACAAGTTGCACAGCAATGCGCCTTTGGTGATGTAGTTAACAGCAGCGCCCATGTTAAATTTTCACATTCCTACAAGTAAGTAAAGCAGAGTACTTTTATACAAGAACTTTCAGAAGCAGAAAGCAGCCTTTGTCTGTAGTTGCTCACAGGTAGCACACCTCTGCAGTGGCTGATCACTGAGGAGTCTACAAAGTATCTTCAAATCAGAACTGTTTATTTTCTAACTCCATGTAGCTCGGTTCCCTAGAAGCTGACAGCAGTCAGTAGCTCAGGGGCACCAGGAGGATTGCCTGAAAATCAGCACAAAACACTGCCAGGACCTTGCACGTGTGGTGAGTGGATATCATTACAAATGGTAACACCACAGCACAGAGCAGAAAAGTAAAAAACTGCAACAAAACATGTAACTAGCAGTAAACTAAAATGAAAGGTACCTGGAAAAAGTACCGGGTGATGTGTCGTGATGAAAAAGGCAGCAAGGACTACGGCTTCACAACACAAAACCATAGTCATGATTCATTTTGGGTGGAAAAAAACAGCGCGAAAGGGACAGAAGACGAAGGAAACCACACGGACGAGCGCTGATGATATAGTTCTTACTCATGATATAGAACTTATGATATAGTTCCTAGACTGTTGTATTCCGGGCATGTGCGCGAGTGACGTCAGGTCATGTGACTTTTTAACTATAAATGTCTGTTTTTTCTGAATAAGAAATAGTTGTGAGTAAGCGCTCGTCCGTGTGGTTTCCTTCATCTTTGTCTTCCGTCCCTTTCGCGCTGTTTTTTCCACCCAAAATGAACGTATACCAACTCGCCCAACTTTCCATTCTAGTACAGTGTATTTCTAGTGCACAGGGCTCTTTTACGTGTTTCAACTTAGACCTGTCTTCCCCAGCGTACATCGCCACGTTGTATGCAGTATGTATATGCAGAGCCAGAGTAGCTGCGTGGCATTTCAAGCGCGGCCTTTGCCCCACGGATCTGCCGCTCGTGTGCGGAGTTCTACAGCCGTCACCAGGGCATTCAAGATGTATTTGTCGCATTCTTCGTTCAGAGCTTTGGCGACAGGCACGGTATCTGAAGGAGTGCTTATGGGTGGCATGTGGGCGGTACGGAACTGAACATCAGCAAACCAAGGTCTACAGGGAGTGGTTTGCAACCTCACTGCAGACGACGGAGTTCTTGTGGGCTTCCGTCCTTCCTCACCTTCCAAGGAAGGAAAGGATTGCAAAGCAAGCTGGAAGAGTGCAGCTTCTGGGCGAAGCACATCTTCCACCGCAACACCGTAAGACCCTTGAACACGGAGCGAAGTACTCCCAGGAGCCAATCCTACCACCGGTGAAGAGGCTAACCATTTCCAGAAGTATCTCCAGAAAAGTCAAGGATGAACTTCGCCCAAGGTTCCTGGAGGAGAGCGTCAACGCCTTGGGTGTGTCACCGGGCAGACCGAAACGGAGTAAGGACGTGTGTGGCCTCGTAGACTATTTCCACAGTACCGATTTAAGTCTTGTGTTATTAGATAAGGAAGGGCATTTTGTAGTGATTCCGGAAGGGATGTTCAATGAAAAGGCTTTGGCGGCTGTCAAAAAGTGCTTTAAACGGGTCAACGTAGATCACGTGGTTGTGAAAGAGCGGGTGATTTCGCTGTTGAATGAGTTTAATTTGAAGGCATTAGCCACCTCGGTTCAGAAATCACAGGGAACGGAATTGGACTTATTTTTTTCGGCAAAAACCTACAAGATCGATGTCCCATTTAGGGCTATTGTTTCCGAAGGCGGCACTTGGCAGTATTTAATCTCTAGTTACCTACAGGAACACATTTCAGGATTGACAGTTGACGATCCTTTTGCTGTGAAAAATGCCGATGTTCTTGTCAAGTTCCTAAGGCAAGAAAATCCGGGAAGGTGTACCTGTTTTAGCATAGACATACAAGACCTGCAGTATTCTCTTCCGCATAAAGGCATGTTAAAAGCGGTACGCAAGTGCATAGATGAAGGAAATGACGAAGCTAGGTTTGTGAGTCGGTGCGGCATTTCGGTGTCTACTTTTCTTGAGCTTTTGGCTTTCTATTTGCAATCAACATACGTGGGATGGCGAGGAGATGTATATGTTCAGAGAAAGGGCATATGCATAGGTTCGAAGGTTGCTCCAGCCCTAAGCTGCATTTATCTTGCCGAGGTAGACAAGGAAATAAAAAACAAAATTTGGGGTCTTGCAATGCATATTTCAAGATTTGTTGATGGTTTTTTAGTTTTAGTAGACAGGGACAGTTTCAATACAAGAGTGAATGACATTCTAAAGGTGTTTCAAGAATGTGGTAAAGGACTGTCCTTCACTTTCGAGTTGCCGTCAGAAAATGCACTGCAGTTTTTAAGTTTGAAGTTGTTTTTTAGGGAAGAGCACATCTGCTGTATGCATTCACCCCGATCCCAAAAACCGGTGTTAAGTTTTACCTCGGGGCACTCAAAGCTAGTAAAGAATGGAATTGCAATGACTACCTTACGTTCAAGCCTCACAAATTCATGCCATCACTGCATAGCCGACCGTCTGATGTTACAAGTAGATTAGAAGCCGCAGGGTTTCCACGCGGGGTGATTTCAGCAACTTGCGAGAAGCTGGTGAGGGCAGTGCGGAAAGATTTCTTGAATACAAAATTGGACAGAACCGGAAAAAAAATTGCTGTTATTCCGTATATGTACCGAACGGCTCATAATCTAAAAAAGGTGGAGGGCAGATTTGACGTGAATGTGGTGTTTTCTGCGCCACACAAGTTGGGGGGGCTTTGTCGCATTATAGGGAACCGCCATGACAATATATCAAGAATTAGCCCATTTCGTTGTTTGGTTTCCCATAGATCAAGGTGTAAAGAGTGCGCATGTTCAGTTGTGTATGAACTTCCTCTTTCATGTAAAAAAGTATATATAGGACAGACTGGCCGATGTATAAATATTCGACTTAGGAAGCATCTTCGTTCACTATCAGATTCAAACTATTCGCATCTAAAAGAGACTGCAAAGCTTGCAAGAATGAAAATACGAAAGTATGCAGACCTTTAGTCGCGCACACACGTATTTTATTCCGCCATAGAGATAAGACGACAAGGGAGCTCATTAAGGCATATTATATTCGGAAAAGACGGAATGAATGCGTCAGTCAGCCTTCCTTATTGATGGTCGATAAAGAGGTCGCATTTCTTGACAACACGTGATTTGTGTTTTGTTTTTTAGTGCCTTTGTTTTTTGTTTCTGGCTCTCTCGTGTTTTTTCGGTTAATCACTGTGTTCTGAAATCGCGTTGTAAGGTTTTAATCTTGACTGATGATATAGTTCTCAGACTGTTGTATTCTGGGCATGTGCGCGAGTGACGTCAGGTCATGTGGCTTTTTAACTATAAATGTCTGTTTTTTTCTGAATAAAAAATAGTTGTGAGTTAGCGCTCGTCCGTGTGGTTTCCATCATCTTTGTCTTCCGTCCCTTTCGCGCTGTTTTTTCCACCCAAAATGAACGTATACCAACTCGCCCAACTTTCCATTCTACTACATAGTCATGATTTCTTCACCACTACACACACTGACATTTTCCACATCTCTGCCTTTCGAATTCATTAAAGCATAAAAATCTAGGTCCTTTGGGCACAATGAACCTGCCATGTGATGCTGAATTATCATACACAACAAAAGATGATGATGATATTGAATTTTTATGGCGCAAGGGCATCTGCGGCCAAAGAGTGCCATGACACAAGGCATTTTTCGTTTGCTCAAGGTGGTGTCAAAGAGTCATTCCCAAAGAATTTCACCCTGATTAAGCCAAGCACCAGGCCAGGGGAAGCTTGAACCCATTGTATTATCGGTGGGTACCCGGCAGCACAGCGGATCGAACCCTGCACCTCCCGCATGGAAGGCAGATGCTGAACCACTAGGTCACTGCTGCGGTACAATAAAAGAATCATAACTATGGAAATTCAGCACTAGTAGTGCAGTTACAGACATGAAGGCATAAGTATGTAAGATGTGCATGGGTGTAATCCCGATGTGGCAGAGGTCGAGACCTTGAAAAAGTGACCAGTTTCTCGATGTCGTCGATTCAGCTACTTTCAAAAGGCATACCTGCCAATGGCACTGTAAATGCGTACTAACTGTATGCCAATTCTGACTCGGGTGCCGACATCACAGATGTCGTAGGGGGATTTTGTTTTGGAACCGGAAGGCCTCAAGACAGCCGAAGGACTCAAGGGGCGAACAGAGGGAACAGAGCAAATTTGCTCTACATGCGTACAGCAAATTCTATGCAACTATTACGTGCAAAGAAAAATGGTTGTCCCAGATACTCATGTCATGAAAGCTCTAAAGACTCCCCAATTTGGACAGGAGTTCTGGTAGTTAAAGAGCTGTTCATCACGCACTTTTTGGTCATCAGACACAAATACAAAAATGCAAAAATGTTCTCATAACTGCTTAGGAACTACGTGTGGAAAGTATACAGGTTCGTCTGAAAAGAAGGTGACGTCATGCAGAGTTTTGTTGCAAATGATAAGGAGCTCCACTGCCTCACAGCTCGGGACTTAGTATAAAAGCAGACAGTCATACATACTGGTGCGCACCAATTGTTCCCATGCAAAAACCACCATAAGACATATGGCTCTGCATAAACCTGACCGAACTAAACCAGTCAATTCAAAGTGAATTACACGTCATTCATTCAATTTGCCAAGTATCTCTCCAATCTTGATGCCAACTTTGGTTTCTACCAGATAAAGCTAAGTTCTGACAGCCAGGAGTTTACTTTAAGACCATGTCCATGCCTTCCATACCAACAGAATGAGCTGACATATCATAGACTGCTGGTTAAGTGTCAACGGGCCTGTAGCCAACTGGAAATCCTCTTTAACTTGAGAAGCAACAACCACGCAGAATCAAGGTCAACACCCTTGCAACTACCATGAACAAGTGCCTTTAGCAGCACGGCATCTACTGCTTTCATATTTCTTCCCTGCATAAATTAACTTGACAGAACTCTTGACCAATAAACTTGACAGAACTCTTCACTATTACTGAGACCAGTCATGCAGAAGGCATCAACTGAACACTCTTAAAGCAGTCATGATATTGTTACGTTGCCGTTGGGGCTCGCAACCGAAAGGCTTTAATGGGGGTTGACCTGGACGGCACCGGAGAGCAAGCCAAGAGCTCAGCACCCAGAGGAGGCGGGGACCGAGCTTTTCCTTCTTTCGCTCGCTGGTGCACAAGACTTGCGAAGAGCAGCGGCACAGCGGCTCCTTGTAGGAACGCGGCAATATGGTCTACTAACAAGTCGTGCTTTTAGATTGCAGCTACTAGCCATGACGTTATTATGCATGCTTAAAAAAGAAGTAGGGCCCTGCGTACGCATTTCAGATAAAACAGTCATATTGAAGCGCCTGAGTGATGTCATAAACTCACAGCGCCATCGCCTACTGTAAAACTGCTGTGCACACGGCCAGTGAGGTGAGATGCTGCTCGCTTCTTATGCAGTGGCTTCTTGTTCTAAGAACTGTTTCTCGTCATTGTACTCTCTGTTGCACTCTCGGATGTCCATGCAATCCTAAGATCCATCAGGAAGTGCTGGATTACTGGAGAGTATAGCCAAGAGCACAGCAACAGGAAACAATTCTTCAGTGCCACTGAAAAGCCACTGCACAACAGACGAGTTACAGGTTGTACTTTCTGAAATGACGATGAGATGGTGAGTTCTTCTCCATCTCAAAAGACGAAGGAGACGCGACAATGACTACTGCATGCCAGACAATGCCATCAGGGAGGCCAAATTCACTTTCAAGGTTCAGGTTAGCATTCAGGTTAGGATTCAATGAACTGATAGAACAGTTCAATGAACTGTTAACAGTTCAATGAGCTGTTAACAGTTCAAAGAGCTGTTCTAACAGTTCACTGAAACAGTTCAAAGAACTGTTAGAACCCCCAAACCTGAATCATTCACATTCTCCACGGTGGTGTCCCTTGGCCCGACATGAAACACAATACAGTGCTTGGAACCGGGCTGCAGCTTCCTCAGTCCTGCCACGATGCTCAGAGCCAAAGAGGGCGGCCACTCCTCGGCTCAAAACAAAAGCCAGAGCTTCTATGCCGCGAACACGGCACACATGGTACCAGTCCACGGCAAGCATTTCCAGGTTTGGCTCTCGTTGAGCTGTCAGGAAGAGGTGCTAAAGAAACAGGCATAATTTTGATCAGGTGGGGTGTACAGGCCATTACCATTCAACACCATTCACATTTACATATATTTTGCACGAGCTACCTAATTTTTAAGGAAAGAGGCATACAGAAAAATAGCAAGGTTTTTTAGGCCACTGGCACGCACCTGTCATGCATCAGTAGCCAGAGACAAAGCAGGTGCAGTTTCATCACATGCAGATGAAAAGAGGAAGCTCATGGAAAGAATTACTCTAAATAGTAACTGTGTGGGTGCAAAACTAGAGGGCGCATTCTTTCACCCGTACAATGGCTTATAAAGACTGCTGATGCATGCTGCTGCAGACATAAGAATGTGAACAGAGTGGAAAAGAACACCAAGGTCAAAGTGAAGTATGCATATATCGACTGATTACTGTGTTCTAATAGCAAAACAGCAACTTTGACTGAATAGAGCTTCATAAGCTGGAAATGGCCAAGAAACTAAATACAGCTGTCACTGCCACAATCCATTTCCACCAGCCAGCTGCAATGATATAAATCCTTCTATTTTATATCTTCTTCAGGCACTGTGTCCACATATGAAAACGTGCCCGCAACACTATCAAATCTCGCCTATACAAGCAAAAATTTCCACAAACATGGAGGATGTAATTAAATGTGCTGAAGTCATTTGCGTAGACAGATACCACGACATGCATACGAAACAAATGCCGCAATTCATTTATTTTCTAAATGGATGCCTCTGGTTACAGTAGCCCTGCGGTTTTTCTGGCGACTGGCAATTTTCGTTTGCTGATTTTGCAAGCACAAATGCTATAACATGCTTAAAATGCATCGATTTGTTTACATAATCAGAGCTGGGTTTACTTCTAATCTATGCGAAAGCAAGAAAGCATGGAGTGGTGCCACAGCACATTCACAAAACCAAACAGGCTGCAGATGGAGTGATCTGCAGGCAAACTGATGTTGACTTTATTCTCGCTACACAAGGGCCTGATATCAGAACAACATGTGCCTAGAGGAGGCAATGCGACTATTTACACTCAGCTCAGGGTCAGCTCAAGGCTGCTATTCGCTAGAAATGGCACTGGCTGCCAACAACAGTCTCCGCCGCGACTATTCTACACCACAAACTGCTTCGCAGACTGTGTCAACTATTGAGGAAGTGCAGTTTTGGGGCATCACATGTCCTTTGAATTTGATCAGCCTCACACCACCGAATTTGCTTGTGTTTGTCCTGCTTCAAATTGTGTGAAGTGTAATGAGGTCCCACAACAACAAAGTTCACTGAGGAATGCATGAACGGCTGCTAACCGAATTGAAATAATCATTTTCCCCCACAATATACAGGCACTTGCCAAAAACTGGCAAGAAAATAAACTTAAAAGAGGGCTGTGTTGAGTACTAGCATTGTAATTATTTTAGTACATTGATTAAACCTTCTGTAACAGAAATTTAAAAATCCAGCTCCAGATTACCACTGAATGCACCCCATATCTGCGTGCAGAAAGGAAGCGAAAGTGTCCGAGGTGCTCCTGGAAATGAAGGTTAGGTGCGCAATACTGCCGAGAAGAAGCAGAGGTATGTAAAAATAATGACATGTATGGAGACTAGAATCGAGTGGCTATCAGATGATTTCTAGGACAAGCAACATAAAACAAAAACGACAAGAACAACTCTGCAAAAGTCATGCAAGCTGTCCAGCTTCATTCCTGTCTGCTGGCAGTGCACTGCATTGGTAGATTTGCAACACTGCCTCAAGAACAACGTGAACTATTCTAGGCTATACATAACTTGGACATGACGTCAAGTCATTGAGATCTCTGCTACGGCGGCCGTGTTCACGAACCACTTGGCTGCTACGCATGCTTCAAGACACAGATAAACAGATGCATTTTGTGCTGAAACCAGCTTCTTTGCTCTCTGTGCGTGGAAATTCCTTCTCTTCTGAATGCACAGCCCTTTCACAAGGGCTAAAAATTGCGACTGATCGTGTCAGTGCACGTTCAATGCGAGGAAAAGGCTCGACAGTGCAAGAAAATCGGCCCCTCAGGACTGGAAGCAAAGAAGAGCGCAGGCGCTAGTCTGTTTGCAGACATTAAATACACACATTGTCAGCTACTTTCCGACTGTCGATTGAAAGTACACCAATCACCGTAATCGCACAATTCCTATGTTAGTGCGTAGGTGAGAGCTTGTCAGTAATGCAAGCTTAAAGGGGCCCAGAAACACAATCTTAGTTAACTGTTTTGCCTGTTGATTGCTTACAGTGAGGTATAATGGTGCTATTAGCGTCGGTAATACCGCGTATATTCCGTTTTTTTTTAATATTTTAATGTCCTCCCAAAAACAACTACATGGCTCTGATGGTGTCGCCACACAGTGGCGGGTTTTTAGCAGCGGATATGACATCACCTGGCGCGAGCTTGATGATCGGACAAACAGTAAATATACTTGCACCTGTCTTATATTTTATAATATTTTATTTAATATTTTATTTTATTTATAATATTTTATTTTATAATATTTTATATATAATATTTTGCACCTGTCTGCGTTTTATATTAGATCACCAAAAACAACTTGTTTGTCTTAGATAAAAGCCCTGCAAAGCAAGTAAAATAAATATACACCACCAGGGGCGCTCTGGCATGGAAACGACGCTGCCAGTCTCAGCAAAAACGAGTTACAGGGATCAGGCAGCCATGGAGTACAATCTTCCGCGACGTGCTCTGGCTGGCTGTTTTGATTGGTTGCGCCAGGTGCCGTCATTGGGAGAGCGAAATAGGAGTGGGAAGCCCCGCCAAAATCGAGTTGAGGGCAGCGTTTTCTTTGCTTGTATTTTGAAATTTCTCCGCTGAATAACTCCCGTTCCTGTGCATTGATTCCTCTAACTCTTTTTAAGTCAGCATCTGTGTGACATAAAGAACCCACCTGAAGTATAGCCGGTATCCCCCCAAGCAGTGTTTCGCAGCCCCTTTAAGAAAGGCGAAGTTCTACTGTAGAGGTCAGTGGAAAACTTTCTTTACTTTTAGGCTCTTTCAGCTGGGTTAGCTCATCTCGAGGTGTCAATGTTGCACTGCCAGTAAATGTCAGTTCCTTGTTTTGGCGCAAAAAAAAAAGACAGTTCACACAAACATGTATTTTTGCCGTCTGCTGTGGGCGGATGAAAAAATATCAGCGCATGGCTAGGGTGCCTTGATATTGTTGCGGGAAAGAATATATTTACAGTTACTTGCACAAGTGAAGGGAACAGCTGCGAGGAGCACAGAGAACAAAGCCAGAACATCGTTGTCGTCTTCGGCTCCTCCCACTCATTCCATCACTCATTGTCAACGTCTGCCTGCTTCAATATATAACGATGCATCAAGGCACCTTACGCACGGCTTAATCGGCGTCCCTGCTACACTGGCCTTCGCATGCTGTTTCTGCATGGGCCTCAGCTTGCCTCTTCTCAGTGTGTATTGTCTCACTGTGTGCTGGCGTTGTGCGAAATCTTCATGCTTGGCACCAAGCACGAAGCAATGGGGCCCAGCCAAGCTTTGTCTCCTCAAGCTACTTAGGTGGTCACCATATCAACAAAAACATCCGGTTAACCACTGGCACTTTCCTTGCTTCACCACTGTCACATACTCGACAGTCGAAATTGCGAATTTACGTGTTATGAAGAATGCACCCCATACTTGATGGTAGCGGTTCTTGTGGTCAAAGTTGGCACGTTAAATGCGCGCCACACGCAAGCTCTATCGCTCTGTTCAGTGCGGCTTCGTTCGCTCACACAGCGAGAAAATTTCTGCTCGTCGGGTGTTTACTACCACAGCCATTGCTGCGCTTGGACTGCCGAAATATCGCGTGCTGCCGTGCTAAAATGATGTGGAATGCATACTGCAGGAGCTAGTGGTTCATAAACATGGTGTAAGCATATCCTAGAATTATTTTCACTGACGTCAGTGCAAGCTATGAATAAGTAGTACAGGACAGTTCTGGAATGTAAAACACGCTTATGTCAACAGTGAGAATTGTGGCACCTAGCCTGGAAAGGCGCCCTGTGGAGGTGTGCAGTCAAGTGGTTCACTGCTGCATGTGGCCAGGACGAAGGGTGGAAGCAGCCAGGACACGGCCCGTGACACGGCCAGGAGAAGCCGCAGCCAGCTGGTGCCACTGTAGGAAGCAAATATTTGTCCACACAGAATGGCCGAAATACAATGAAGACTTACAGACGGCCTCGCATCTAGTGCTGTGTTCAGCAGAACCATTGTCCTTGTGTAGACAACTGCTGGCTGCAACCGTTGAAGGCCCTGCCTAAGAAGGATCTGGTTGAAGGCATTTGCTCTGAAAGATGGTTGTACAAAGCCAGATCAGCCACTTTGCTTTCTAAAGCGTTTGGGTTTACAAAGCTGATGGTGGTGCAACATAGCATTTCTTGATTTCTTTGCATTTCATGCCTTCACAATAAATACATTGATTTGTGTGCTTCACCAGTTTCTATCAGGAGCATGGCCTCGACCGTCACTGCGAAATCCATGCGCACCTAGCGCAGCACGGCTCCGCTGTTCGTGCTCATTGAGTGCCCGGCCACTGCGTATTTGCGAGCAAGGTGGCTAACTCGCGACCGCCGCCCACCCGCTGCTTCCCAGCGACCTGCCTCTCGCACTGGAGGACGTGCGAGCGGTTATCTACGATTACCTCCGACAGCAGCACCCCGACTTGCAAATTGCGCGAGGTGAGTGCATCAACAGCATCAGTGGCCGCTTCCTCACACGGCTGCAGAGCGCGATGATCTTCCGTGCGCTTGTAGGATGCGTGTGGCCCAGGAACAGATGGGTGCGCTACAGACTAGCTACAAGCGACGTGTGCGGCGCAGCTGAAACACGGGATCACTTGCTCCTCCACTGTGCCGCGTTCGCCGAACCACATTTCAATATGCTCGCGGCCTACAGGGCGCAGGGCCTCGTCCCAGACAATTTGACGACGCTCCTGTGGCTGCAGGCAGAGCAGCGCGCACAGCCATGAGTGATCTCTGGTGAGCCTCTGTGAATAACAGACTCGTTGGGCGTCCCGTCTGTTCCGCGCCAAGCAGTTGCGCCCAGTGACAGAATGCTCCGCGTGTGGCAATTTTGGATGCTTTATAGTTGGCCGCTTCCACATAGGGTGTTGTGCACAGAGCCACGCGCGATTTGTTTTCCTCGTGTGACAAAACACGACACGCGCGGAATGTAAACATTTTGCTAGACCGCGCGCAGCGCGAAGGCGAAGTGTGCGCCTGAGCACTCGCTCGCACGGTAATAAGTCAGTGCCGGCGACAAAAACATCGCGTGGGTCGATTCCCCTCCCTGCCCTCTGCCTCTCCTTTTATTCCCGCTAGCCGCAGTTCAGGTGCTTCAGGTTTCAATGGCAGGAGCCACGGCTAGCAACAACTTTTCCGTCCTTTATTATTGAACTAATAACAAAACACCCGCCTCCATGGCAGAGTTGTTACAAACTAAATGTGATGGCGCCATCACTGGGAGAGCGGCCTGCTTTGTTTCACCGCCACAGCACACGAGGCGAATACCTCTCTACTTGCCATCGAATCTGACAAGCACCCCAAACAAACAACTTTGCCGACCAAATGCCATTTCTGCGTGAAATTTGAGCACGAAAAGTGCACCACTATAGCTCGCAAAGCAGTCTACAGCGCGTAAAATTCCCGAACAAGATATATATCAGAAAATTTCTAAGCTTATCTAGACCGACCCCGCATTTATGCATGCGAAGCATGGAACATTGCTCCTTCTTTAGCTTCTGCAAATAATGAACATTCACGTCATGGTACAGCCACGTAACTTTCAGAACAAACTACATTTTCAGCCTGACGCATGCTGGATTCAGCGACCCTACTGAACGATACGTTCGCGCCATGCTAAAAAAAAAGTTCATGCGCAGAAATGCTTACCAGGACTCTTTGGCGCTTCGGGGTTTGCTGCTCGGTTCCATCGACGATGGGAAGTCGAAGCGTGGGCAGAGAGTTCAGCCGCAGCCTGGAGTGTCTGACATCGGGCCGATGGAAAGCGCATGCCTCGAAGTGTTCAGCGCAGAAACGGGGAAGCTTTGGTAGCTTCTCGGTGTTGTTATCGCGCCCTGCGCAACGTAGCCATGTGCTACATCGTGGTTCGTCCGCCGTCAAGGAGAACAAACGTAGGCTCTTTGAGCAGTTTTTTGAAGTCCTATTAGAGGACGACCTCACCCAACAAACATCCGGCAACGCGAAGATATCACTCGCGAACAGAACAGCACTTGCAAGAAAACGCGATGGCATCCCACAGATCACTAGAAAAATTGTAGATAAAGGATGCCATGGGATAGCAAAAGTGGGAAGTGCGGCAGACGTGAGACCTTCGAAAAGTATAACCGTCTGCACCAGCAACCCACAAGCAACAAACGCGACGCGAGTGCTTCCTCGAAGCAGGCCGCAGCCATGCAATAAAGCACATCACAAACAAGGCATCACACACTGCACACATGTTCAATAACTTGTAGTAATGTGGTGGAAATAAACAAACTAAAAGCGTTAAGTGCCCTGAAAACATAGCACAGCTGCCGCGACGACTCGGTGTTTATGGGCCTCGGCGACTGAGTAGCAGAACCCAGGTGCACTGTCGGCTGTAGTGGCTGTTTCGAAGTCGGCGAAAGGCACAGGTGATCCATGCAATGTCATCGCACGTTAAAGAAACCCATGTGATCAAAATTAATCCACAGCCCTCCGGTACATTGTCCCTCAGCCCATCTGTTGCTTCAGGATGTTAAACCACAAAATTTACAATTTACAAACACAGCCCAACACCGCACAACACACACTGCATTCAGTCACTGTTGTGCCCGCTCTTTGTATTAGCGGACAACAGCAGCTCAAGCTGAAGCGCCGCTTGTGGTTGCCGTGATTCTGGTGGCGAAGACCCACTGTGGCTCGATCGGTTTGTTCAACTCCTCAGAAATATTATTCAGCACACAGCAGGCGCGATTTACGTCAGCAGCATTGTTCAGGTTACATTCCATACTTTTCATGCAGTAGCGAAATCGACCCTTCATCATCTCAGTCATTTTCCACCACTCTTCTCGCTTTTGAAAGCCGGTAATTAAATTCCTTCATCTAGTCATCCAGGTGGTCCGGTAGCTAAATAGTTTAATGAGGTGTGATACCAGGATGAAGGCCTGGTAACAAATTATGAGTGTCCCGACTGGTGTTCCACTGATGTTGACACAGGCGACTGAAATACCGGGCTTCCGACAAACTCTGCCAGGTTGGACTGTTCGTACATGTATGCATCATGCCAGCGTCCGGGTGTGCCGACCCTAACAAAGCGGAACCTGTACCTATGCTCAACAAGAAGAAGAGAAGAGAGAGAAAAGGACGGAAAGGCAGGGAGGTTAACCCCGCGATGCCCAGTTGGCTACCCTACACTTGGGGAAGGGAACAAAGGGTCAAAAACCACAACAAGAGTCAGCAGTATTATGCTATACCTGCAAAGTAACAACAATAACACAAGTCACACAAGCTTTCTGTCGCCCCGCAGGGAGGCGTCTGCAGCATGCAGACGTTGGTGAGTGGCGACACCACGGGGTTAACCCGAGCATCCGCAGGGACATCCCCGCAGGGGGATGATGGTGAACAATGCGTCACCACGGACCCGAGCATCCGCGCTTAGCCGTGCGTGGCATCGCCGTGTCCGGGGAAAAGGGGATCCTGGTGGTTGAGCCGATGCCGAGGTTTTGGACCTTTAAGGCCCCTCGGCGGATGCAACACACCACTTTGGCCCCAGCTTCCTGTAGACGGCACCTCCGGCCTGACCCGACCGGGGGAAATCGGCAGTCGCCTTTTCCTATCCTCCCCTCTATCTTTCACTTTCCTATCTCTTTCTTACAACTCTCCTGTCTCCTCCTCTTTTCTTCGTTTTTTTCCTCTTTTTCATGGCGGCGAGGGTTAAGCGTGTGTGACCAACTACCCTGAGTTGAGTCATATTAGGTTATAGTTAAGGTGTACAGCTGGCGTGGGCAGGACTTGCGGGCAAGTTCCTGTCGCTTCCCCTTGTTGGGCTCCATGGTGGGTAGCTGGCACCGTGGCTGAACAATACACGTATCTTATGGCTCCCCCCTCCCAACAAAATGATCGCCCACCAAAGAGAGTGCGGACCGATGTGACAACCCAGTTCCTCCAGAAATCCAAAGAAATTTTCCCGAAATTCCATGTTGTGCACTGTGAAGAGACAGAAATAACTGCCAGAACAATATCCCCATTCTTGCTTGAAAAAAGCCTGACCGATGCCTTGGGCATGGGATACCAGCTGAAGAAAATGCCTAGTGGTGACCTTCTGCTAGAGCTTAAAGACAGCACCCAACATTCAAAACTATCCACCATAACGTCAATTGGGGAAACCCCAGTGTCAATAACTCCGCATAGATCCCTAAACACAGTCCGTGGTGTAATCTCTGAAGCCGACTTCCTCAAACTAACTGAACAAGAAATGCTTGAAGGTCTGAAGGACCAAAATGTCATCAATGTCTACCGCATAAAAATCAGGAAAGACAACAAGGAAATACCAACCAAGGACCTAGTCCTCACTTTCAACTCAAGCACACTCCCAGAATCAATAGAGGTTGGCTATCTAAAAATAAACGTCCGCCACTACATCCCAAACCCGCGACAGTGTTACAACTGCCACCGATACGGTCATGGCTCACAGAGCTGCCGTGGCCGCAAAACATGCGCGAAATGCGCTTCACATGAACACATCTCAGAGAACTGCGAAGCAGCACCGTACTGCGCCAACTGTGAAGGAAATCACGCCGCTTACTCAAGGTCTTGCCCAACATGGAAAACCGAAAAAGAAGTAATCACTCTCAAAACAAAGGAAAACATTTCGTTCAGAGAAGCACGTCAACGGCTTTCACATACCATAGGCACATTCTCCTTCAATGCAAAATCAACATTCGCCGATGTGGTGCAACGGGGCGGGGCACCACACCGGCCTTTGGCACCTGCCCAGGCCACGCGCAGTGAACGTGCGGCAGGGCCATCTGCGCCCCCGGCAGACGCGGCGAAAGCTGCCCTGCCAATTCTTGAAAAGGGCTTGCCCGCCCGCGAGTCGGTAGCCCCAAAGACTTCCCCCAGTCGGGGGAGGTCTGCATCTCGCACAGCCGCGGCTTCTTCGCGGCACTCCAGCGCCTCCCGTGAGGCAATGGACACATCCCCCAGCACATCCACAATGCAGGGGCGGCACAGCTCACTTGAGCGTCCCAAAAAACCAAAAACTCATATCACAGGCCCCAGTAAACCGGGAGCCTAGGTCTTTGCCCTTTTTCCCCCCAAAGTAGAAAAAATGGCATTCCTAATTCATTGGAACTGCCGAGGTCTATTGAATAATTACAGCGATGTAAAGGACCTCTTAAACTCATTCTCTCCTGTAGCTCTCTGCTTACAAGAAACAAACTTAGGACCTCAACATAAGAATATCTTGAAAAAATATCAAGTCTTCCGCTGTGATAGAGAGCACTCAAGTCGGCTCTCGGGAGGTGTCGCTATTATTGTACAGAGTGGTGTTGCGACTCACGAAGCCAAACTTAAAACTAGATTTGAAGCTGTTGCAGTCACTATTGTACTTTTCAAAACAATAACAATATGTTCTATATACCTCGAACCACACCTAACAATCACAATACACGATCTCGAAGCACTTTTTAAACAGTTACCAGAGCCATATCTTGTTGTTGGAGATTTTAATGCCCATTCTGGTTTTCGGGGAGGTGAAGAAACAGATACTAGAGGTCATATTCTAGAAGATTTTATTCTGTCCAACAATATCTGCCTTCTCAATACAGGAAAACCCACATACTGCTCTCCAAGATCTGGAAAAATGAGCTGCATAGACCTTTCTTTTAGTTCACCGTCTGTTTTTATCGATTTTAAATGGGATGTCCTGAATAACCCCTTCGGTAGTGATCACCTTCCCGTGGTAATTAACTTATCATCACCACCATCAATCATCCCAACTAAACCACATCGTTGGAAGATACACGCAGCTACCTGGGAGCTATTTCAAGAAAGGGCCTCTCTTGACCAACTATTTACAGATAATCTCAGTATTGATTAACTTAACGAAGCGTTTACATCTTCTATAATTGCTGCGGCACGTCTTGCTATCCCTCAGCTCTCAGGAGTGGTTCTACCGCGCCACAAAGAGTGGTATAACAAAGAGTGTAGAGATGCCAAAAAAGCAGAATAAAGCCTGGGGAGTGTTTCGCAGATACTCAACGCACGAGAACCTTATTAATTTTAAAAAGGCAAGAGCAAATGCACGGCGTATCTGTCGAAATGCTGAGAAAGCGTCCTGGAAAAACTACATAACATCCATAAACAGTTCAATTACATCGAAGAAAATGTGGGAGCAAGTACATAAATTAAATGGCAATTTTTCTCCTTTCACGGTTCCTTTCATTACAGCCCTAGATAAACAAACAAGTTTACAGGGGCAAGCAAACATCCTAGGCGAATATTTCTCAACAGTTTCTAGTTCTGCACACTACACCGAATCATTTTTAAAATATAAAAACACAGCTGAAAAAAGCAGACTTCCAACAAGCGGTTGCGCAAATGAACCATTCAATAGCTTAATTACAATCAAGGAAATGAACAGTTTTATCTGCTGCCAAGCACACTGCTCCCGGCCCTGATGAAATACATTACCAAATGCTGGCACATCTTTCCCAACCTTCTGTTGAAGCCCTTCTGAAATTTTTTAACAAAATTTGGACGCTAGGAAAAATTCCAGAAGCTTGGAAGAAAGCCATAATAGTACCGCTCCTGAAACCGGGAAAACAGCCTACATCCCCCTCTAGTTATAGACCAATAGCCCTTACCAGTTGCCTTGCCAAGTCTTTTGAAAGTATCCTGAATATCCGGTTAACCTTTGTGCTTGACTCTCGTGAACTCCTCGACATTCATCAGTGCGGTTATAGAAAGGCATGCTCAACAACAGACCATTTAGTTCGCGTAGAAAATACTGTCCGAGAAGCTTTCATACATAAACAGCACTGTCTTGCGGTCTTCTTCGATCTCGAAAAGGCATATGATACAACTTGGAGGTTCGGGATACTCTGCGACCTTGCAGAACTAGACATCCGCGGAAGAATGCTGAACTGCCTAAGTGATTTTCTATCCAACCGTTTCTTCCATGTACGCCTAGGTGCAACACTGTCAAAGAACTTTGTTCAGGAGAATGGGGTACCACAGGGGTGTGTTTTGAGTACAACTCTTTTTGTCGTAAAAATTAATTCGTTAGCAAAAATAATCCCAAAATCAATAATGTACTCAGTTTATGTTGACGATCTTCAAATAGCGTGCACGTCAACAAACATATCAACATGCGAGAGACAAGTACAATTGGCAATAAATAAACTAGCGGCGTGGTAAGACAGAAACGGATTCCAGTTCTCTCCTCAGAAAACAGTGGCCTTAATGTTCTGTCTCAAATGAGGCCTACAAGCCGACCCACTCATACACCTGAACAATACACACCTACCCGTAAAATATGAACACAAATTCCTAGGCGTAACCTTTGACAAAAAACTAACTTTCTTGCCTCATATAAATGCACTGAAAAAGAAAGCCTCTCGATGCCTTAACATACTCAAAGTATTGTCACGAAAACATTGGGGTGCCGACAGGACATGCCTTTTAAAAATTAACCGCTCTGTAGTACGCTCTATCCTTGGTTATGGATGTATAGTGTATGGGTCAGCGAGACCATCATACCTTAAACGACTAGATCCAGTACACAACTTAGGTTTGCGTCTTTCCACCGGTGCATACAGGACGTCACCCATAAACAGTCTTTATGCAGAAACCAACGAACCATCACTTACAGACCGAAGAACCATGCTCTCATGCTCGTACATTTTAAAAATCCGTTCGATGCCCAAACACCTATTTTACCCCATAGTCACAAAATGCCCATCAAGAACACTGTATAACAACAAGCCGCTAGCTATAAGACCACTCCTCCTGCGTTTTGAAGAGATGTGCCAAAACATCGGCGTTCTAGACACATTACCTGCCATTGCACCAAGACGAAATCCACTGCCTCCATGGTACAATTTTACTGCAATCTGTGACCTCACTCTTACACACTTCCATAAAAAACAAACTCCACAACAACATATAATACAAGAATTCCTTGCACTGGAAGAAAGATACAATAGTTTTACGGATTTCTACACGGATAGATCAAAAACAGATGTTTACGTAGGAAGCGCAGTGGTACGAGGGAATTCGGAGAAAACATTAAGACTTCCACAGTGCACATCCATCTTCACAGCAGAAAGTTACGCAATCTGTATGGCCATAGAAAAAATAGTTAACGAGAACCTCCCAAACAGTATTATTTATACAGACTCCTTAAGTGTAATTACAGCTCTCCACTCTGGAAACGCTATCACTCCTATACTTGGTGGCATCATACACGACATAGTAACAGCCACAGCTCGAGGACGAAACATAAAACTCTGCTGGGTACCTAGTCATGTTGGAATAACAGGCAACGAGAGAGTAGATTTGTGTGCTGCTAAGGCTCGTGGAAAGGAAATTAAAATGTAAGTATACCCTGCAATGACTGCATGAAATCAATAGAAAGAAAACTAAGGAAAAAGTGGCAGTCGGCTTGGAACAGTGAAGTAAAAAATAAACTGCACTTGGTAAAACCAGTTTTAGGTTACTTTAAGTCGTGTGTCCACCAGGAACGTTTTACAGAAGTCATCTTATGGCGTCTCCGAATAGGCCACACGCACCTTACACACAACTTTCTCCTTGCAAAAAAAGACAAACCTGTTTGCGAAGAATGCGGAGACGAACTTACGGTTAACCATATTTTAATCTCTTGTGTTAAACTTGAAAAACTGAGAAAAAAGTACTTTAGTCAATTTTATAGAGAATGCATTCCTTTTCATCCAGCACTGCTCTTAGATGATAATGCCATTGTTAACATTCCTTCTATATTTAGCTTTTTAAAAGAAGCAGGCGTACTGGAAAAACTATAATTATTTAACCACTGGCTCACTCTATTGCATGATACACCTCAGCCACTTTGTCATTCATGTGAAGAAGGCTGAGGTTTTTATTTTATCGGTTGGGATCCTCGACATCCTTGGCAAGCCAAGGATGGCCGCTGAGGCTACCTGACCTTTTTAAAGCTTTTACCATTAGCCATTGCTAGATCTCGTCTTCTCCGTTATTAGTAGGTAGTTAAACTTTTTAGGCCATTTACACCACTGATCACGTTCCACATTTTTATTAAATCCCGGAGAAAACATTTTCCATACCTTGTGCT
Source organism: Amblyomma mixtum (assembly GCF_055824585.1). Lineage (NCBI taxonomy): Eukaryota > Metazoa > Arthropoda > Arachnida > Ixodida > Ixodidae > Amblyomma > Amblyomma mixtum. The sequence continues at coordinate 170,462,164 of NC_143012.1, forward strand.
TGGCGCATGATGGCCTTAGCTGCCTATATGCCATAAAACCCAACACAACACAACACAATATGCCGTATAGAAAAATTTGCAAAAAAATCTGATCGACCCCCAAAAAGAGGTCGCACCGATGCCAAAAAATTGATGCCACAGAAACCAGTAACGTTTTCAAAGTTTTTCATGGTTCACTCAAATACAGATGAACCTGTAGCAAACTTGTCTGCATTTGTGATCGCCAACACTCCAAAGAACTGTGTAGTCAGAGACTACAAAGCAAAAAAGCAGCGAACCGTAGATCTCCTTGTAGAAATAAACACAAAAGAACAGAGCTCCAAACTGATGTCATTACAAATTCTTGGTGAAATGAGTGTGCGGGTAACCCCGCACCGGAGCCTGAACCACTCAAAGGGCGTCATATCCGAACATGAACTGCAGAGTACCGATGCTGAAATGGAAGAAGAACTAGCTGAACAAGGAGTAATAGCAGCCCGACGAATAACCATCCGCAGAAACAATTCTGAAATCAAGACAAAACACATTGTCCTAACTTTCAATAGCACAACTCTGCCTGATTCCATCCACGCCGCAACCTCCATTGTAAAGTCTGCCCATACATACCGAATCCGAGACGATGTTTCAAGTGCCAGCGCTTTCGACACAGCATGTTGGCTTCTTGAGGTAAACCCACATGTGTCACATGCGCAGAAGACGCACATACAGAGTAAAGATGCGAACGTACACGAAAATGCATCAACTGCAATGGCGCACATGGCGCGTACTCCAGGTCGTGCCCAGTCTGGAAAACAGAAAAACAAATTATAACTTTGAAGACTACAGAAAACCTGTCCTACCTTGAGGCAAAAAAACGCGTCTCTTTCCAACAGAAAGGGACATACTCTGAAGCGGTGACGCGGGGACCGTTGCCGCCTTCAGTTTCTGTGGGCACACAGGTCTATCCGGTGGACCTGGTGTCGACACCCAAGTCCCCACCACAAAAGTCGGTGACACAGTTCACAGGGCTGAAACTTTCGCGAGAAGACCACGCGATCCTCGCCGGAGGCCCTCAGGCCCCACTTTCAGCAGCGGCATCCTCGGCGACAGACACCCAGAACAGCTCTGCTGAACTGGACCTGTCGCCCCACCCCTCCAAGAAGGCAACTGCTGGCCCAAGAGAGATCTGCCCCTGGAGCAGAGCCTGGTTCAGTGGTGCCAACAAAAAAGACAAATACGAAGGCCACGGGCCATCGCAAACAAGAAGCATCCTCCACGTCCACCGTGGAGGAGATGGATGTCAGCGAAAGTCCGCTGACATCTAAAACATACGCATCCGCGGATACTCCGCGGAAATCCGGCGCCACGAAAGTGGCGATGCATGCAACTCCTGGTTCGCCACCGCTGCAGCGGCGGCGAGACTCCCTAGAGAAAAAAGAGAAACCACGAATCACTGCTCCTGAGAATAAGTAACTTTCCCCAATCCCCAACTTATCACAATGGCGTATCTAATACATAGAACTGTAGAGGTCTACACAGAAACTACAGAGACATAACCGATATGCTCAAAACAATGGCACCTACAGATTTGTGCCTGCAAGAAACGAACCTTGGGCCACAGAACTCAAACATCTTAAAAAAATATAATATTTTCCGGAAAGACCGAGTACAAGCTAGCCGACTCTCAGGAGGCGTCGCTATCATTACGCAAAACGATGTCCCAGCAAGAGAGGTATCATTAAAGACGAGCTTAGAAGCGGTCGCAATAAACATCATTAGCCATAAACAATAACAATATGCTCTGTGTACATACCACCACACAACACAATAGTCATCCATGACCTAGAAGAACTTGTGGAACAGTTGCCAGAGCCATATGTAATAATAGGGGATTTTAACGCACACTCCTCATTCTGGGGAAGTGAGCATACTGATTCCAGGGGTCAGCTCATCGAGGATTTTATTCTTTCGAATAACATATGTTTAATGAATACAGGAAAAGCAACGTACTGCTGCCCCAGCTCTGGAAAAATGACCTGCCTAGATTTAGCGTTTGCATCACCATTGGTTTTTAATGATTTTATTTGGGACGTTTTAGACGACCCTCGGGGAAGTGATCACTTAGCTACGGTTTTAAAGCTAACATCAGCGACATCCATCCTCCCTACGAAGCCACGGCGATGGAAAATTCACCTCGATGATTGGGCACTTTTCAGAACGAAGGCAACACTAGAAAAAGAATATGCCGAAACCTTTACGATAGAAGAAATAAATGAAATATTTGTCACATGCTTCATATCTGCAGCAATAGAAGCAATCCCACAAACATCTCAAATTGCACGAAAAACACATAAAGTCTGGTGGTCAAATCCCCGCAGGGAGGCGTCTGCAGCACGCAGACGTTGGTGAGTGGCGACACCACGGGGTTAACCCGAGGATCCGCAGGGACATCCCCGCACGGGGATGATGGTGAACAATGCGTCACCACGGACCCGAGCATCCGCGCTTAGCCGTGCGTGGCATCGCCGTGTCCGGGGAAAAGGGGATCCTGGTGGTTGAGCCGATGCCGAGCGTTTGGACCCTTAAGGCCCCTCGGCGGAGGCAACACACCACTTTGGCCCCAGCTTCCTGTAGACGGCACCTCCGGCCTGACCCGACCGGGGGAAATCGGCAGTCGCCTTTTCCTATCCTCCCCTCTATCTTTCACTTTCCTATCTCTTTCTTACAACTCTCCTGTCTCCTCCTCTCTTCTTCGTTTGTTCCTCTTTTTCCTGGCGGCGAGGGTTAACCGTGTGTGACCAACTACCCTGAGTTGAGTCATATTAGGTTATAGTTAAGGTGTACAGCTGGCGTGGGCAGGACTTGCTCGCAAGTTCCTGTCGCGTCCCCTAGTTGGACTCCATGGTGGGTGGCTGGCACCATGACCGAAAAACATCAATTTTTTATGGCTCCCCCCTTTCCAAACCTGATCGCTCTCTTGAAAGAGTGCGGAACGAGGCAGCAGACTTTTTTTCGAAAATGAAACCTACATTCACAAAATTTCATGTAATCAACAGCAACTGTGACGAAAAGCAAGCCCGAATCATATCCCCATTCCTTGTTACCAAATGCTTAACAGATACCTTGGGGCCTGGCTACAAGGTATCAAAAATAGCCAGTGGCGACCTACTCCTCGAACTGCGTGAGGGCATCCAATGCTCAAAACTCTCAAACATCGATTCCATAGGGGACATCCCTGTCTCCGTGACTCCCCACCGATCTCTTAACACAGTTAAAGGCGTTATCTCAGAGGCTGACTTCATCCATCTAACAGAAACCGAAATGCTTGAAGGACTTTCCGATCAAAATGTAATTGACGTGCACAGAATCAAAATCCGCAAAGACAACAAAGAAATAGACACCAAACACATGGTCCTCACGTTTAATACCAGCAGTTTGCCCGAAACGATCGATGTTGGATACCTGAAAATCACCGTAAGGCATTACATACCCAATCCCCGTCGCTGTTTCAATTGCCAGAAGTCATGGCTCACAGAGCTGCCGCGGCCGCAAAACCTGCGCGAAATGCGCATCAAAGGACCACCAGTCTCAGGAATGCGACGCAGCACTACGCTGCGCAAGCTGCGAAGGCGACCACGCAGGGTACTCCAGGGCGTGTCCGTCCTGGAAAAAGGGAAAAGAAATCATCACCATTAAGACCAAAGAAAACATTTCATTCAAAGAAGCGAGGAGGCGTTTTGCGCTTACCAACACATTCTCCTTCACAGCGAAACCTACACTGCAAACTCAAATATGCCCAAATAGGAGTATTAATAGGTGTACAGCTGGCGTGGGCAGGACTTGCTCGCAAGTTCCTGTCGCATCCCCTAGTTGGACTCCATGATGGGTGGCTGGCACCATGACCGAAAAACATCAATTTTTTATGGCTCCCCCACTTTCCAAACTTGATCGCTCTCTCAAGAGAGGGCGGAACGAAGCAGATGTTTTTTTCCAAAAAAGAAAAGTGAGTTTTCCTAAATACCATGTCAACCATAGTGAAGTAGAAAATAAGCAAGCAAGAATCCTGTCTCCCTTCCTAGTATCAAAGTGTTTGACAGAAGCCTTGGGCATTGGCTACAAGGTATCAAAAATGGCCAGCGGTGACTTACTGCTCGAACTGCGAGACAACATCCAGCACTCAAAACTCGTAAACATTGTGTCTGTTGGAGATATTGCTGTCTCCGTGACTTCACACCGATCTTTGAACACCTTCCGGGGCGTGATATCCGAAAATGATTTTGTCCACATCACAGAAAAAGAGATGCTCGAAGGTCTGAGTGACCAAGACGGGATAGACGTTCACAGAATGAAGATCCGGAAGGATAATAAGGATATAGACAGAAAACATATGATCCTGACGTTCAACACTAGCACACTGCCCGACACAGTCGAAGTAGGATATCTGAAAGTTAACGTAAGACCATACATTCCCAACCCTCGCCGATGTTTCAACTGCCAAAGGTTCGGCCACGGCTCACAAAGTTGCCGCGGTCGGAAAACGTGCGCGAAGTGCGCCTCGAAGGATCATTCTGATCAATGTGACGCAGCCCCGCACTGCGCAAACTCTGAAGGAGACCATGCAGCATACTCCAGGGCGTGTCCGTCCTGGAAAAAAGAAAGGGAAATAATCACCATAAAGACAAAGGAAAACATTTAATTTCAAGAAGCGAGAAGACGTTTCGCACTCACCAACTCCTTCTCCTTCACTGCAAAATGAAACTTCGCCGATGTGGTGCGTGGGCGCGGCGCACCACACCAGGCTTCAGCACCCGTCCAGGTCACACGCAGTGAGCCTGTGGCGGTGCCATCCGCGCCCCAAGGCAGAGCAGCTAACGCTGCTCCGCCAACTGCAATCCAGGCTGCGCAGACCCCCTGGTCGGCGGGCCTCAAGACTTCTTCCCACAGGTCGAGGTCAAACTCGAACGCGAACGTGCCTCCTGCACGGTCGTCCAGCGCCTCCGCAGATGCGATGGACACGGCCCCGGGCAGCCCCGCGCCGTCCACGTCGGACGGTCGGCGGAGCTCTCTGGATCGATCAAAAAAAGACAGGCCCCGAGTCGCGGGGCCAACAACAACTTGATCTACCTTTCCACCCTATAGAAACACAAAATTAAGATGGCATTCATAATACAATGGAACTGTAGAGGACTTTTAAACAATTACAGTGACATAAAAAACATACTAGGAGCACACGCTCCGGTCGCCTTATGTCTACAAGAAACAAATTTAGGTCCCCAAAAAAATAACTTTCTAAAGAATTAAACTGTTTTCCGCCGTAATCGGGAAAAGGCGAGCCGACTATCGGGAGGCGTAGCCATCATAGTGAAAAGCGGCGTCCCGGCTCGAGAGCTTAAACTAAAAACAAGACTTGAAGCTGCCGCAGGCACTCTGGTTGCCCATAAAACCATCACAGTGTGCTCACTATATATCGATCCGCACTTTAATTTAACACTACATGACTTAGAGGATCTTTTAGAGCAGCTACCAGAGCCATACCTGGTAGTTGGAGATTTTAACGCACATTCATATTTTTGGGGAAGTGAGAAAACTGACGCTAGAGGCCATCTCGTAGAGGATTTTATTTTATGCAATGACGTCTGTTTACTCAACTCTAATAAACCTACATACTGCTCCCCAACCTCGGGGAAAATGAGTGTTTTAGATTTGTCTTTTAGTTCACCGTCTGTTTTTAACGATTTTAACTGGAGTGTTTTCGACAATCCATATGGAAGTGATCATCTCCCTGTCGTAATAAGTCTTTCATCCTCGCTAATAGTTATTCCCACAAAACCACGGTGTTGGAAGCTACATTTAGCTGACTGGCAACGTTTTACAACACAAGCTACATTAGAGAACATAGTTTTAGAAAATGTTGACATCAATGAGATAATAGAAAAATTCACGAATTGTATCTTAGCTGCCGCACATTTAGCTATTCCTCAATCCTCTGGAATAGTAAAATAAAATCACAAATACTGGCACACAAAAGAATGTAAAGATGCAAAAAAGAAACAAAACAAAGCCTGGGGCATTTTTCGGAGATATCCAACACATGAGAATCTCATAAACATTAAAAAGGCAAGAGCAAAAGCACGATACATCAGACGCAACGCAGAAAGGGCATCATGGCAACAGTACATATCCTTGATAAACAGCTCAATAACATCCAAACAAATGTGGGAGCAGGTGAGGAAATTCACTGGAAATTTTACTCCTTTTACATTTCCAATGCTAACCACACCCGGTACTCAAACAACATTAGAAGAGCAGGCCAACCTATTGGGTGAGCATTTTTCTACAGTTTCAAGCTCATCCAACTACACACACTCCTTTCAAAAGCACAAAACAATAGTAGAAAAACAAAAACTTCCCTTCAGAACATGCATACATGAAGACTACAATCAGCTTATTACAATGCAGGAACTAAACGCAGTACTAACATCCGGTAAAAAGACAGCACCAGGCCCAGACAATATACATTATGCCATGCTTGCTCACCTCTCCGAGACTGCCATAGAGGCTCTCCTAAAATTTTTCAATAAAATATGGATGAGTGGAGAAATCCCCCAAGCATGGAGAGAAGCAATCATAGTACCCTTTCTAAAACCTGGCAAACCACCAACTAGTCCCACCAGTTACAGGCCAATAGCACTCACTAGCTGTATAGCAAAATCATTCGAAAGCATTCTAAACATCAGACTAACCTTCATACTTCAGTCCCGGCAACTTTTAGATATACACCAATGCGGGTTTAAAAAGACGTGTTCCACAACCGATCACTTGTTCGCTTTGGGAACACAGTCCGCGAAGCGTTCATCGACAAACAACACTGTATCGGGGTCTTCTTCGACCTGGAGAAGGCTTACGATACCACGTGGAGGTTCGGTATCCTCCGTGACCTAGCGGACCTAGGTATCCGCGGCAGGATGCTGAGCTGTTTGAACGACTTCCTAACCAACTGCACGTTCCGAGTCCGCCTAGGCACAACCTTCTCCAACACTTTTGTACAAGAAACTGGCGTACCCCAGGGGTGCATCATCATCACGACCTTATTCATCATCAAAATGAACTCCATAGGAAAAGTAATCCCAAAATCCATAATGTACTCAGTTTACGTAGATCACCTCCAAATAGCATGCACGTCTTCCAGCATACCTACCTGTGAGCGACAGATACAAATAACAATAAATAAACTGGCCACCTGGGCAGATAGAAACGGATTTAGATTTTCTCCTCAGAAAACAGTAGCGGTTCTATTCTCTTTGAGACGAGGCCTACAGGCCGACCCCACACTATATCTAAACCAGACCCCATTACCTGTCAAACAAGAGCATAAATTTCTAGGAGTAACTTTCGATAAAAAGCTCACTTTCTTGCCACATATAAATAGCTTAAAAAAAAGGTTCCCAGGCCCTCAATATACTGAAACTACTCTCAAGAAAACGCTGGGGGTCTGATAGGGCATGCCTGTTAAATATATATCGTTCTCTGGTTCGCTCTAAGTTAGACTATGGGTCCATCGTATATGGCTCAGCAAGACCATCCTGCATAAAACGACTGGATCCTATCCACAATCTTGGTTTAAGGTTGTCTTCAGGTGCTTACAGAACTTCACCAATAGCAAGTCTGTATGTGGAAACGAATGAACCTTCCTTAGAAGATCGAAGAACTGCACTAACTTCTACATACATCCTCAAAATCCTTTCTCAGCCCAAACATCTCTGTTACCCAATTGTGACGAAATGCCCATCCCGAATACTCTTCAATAACACGCCTCACGCGATTAAGTCGTTGTTCTTGCGCTTCGAAGAAAAATGCCAAGCTCTGGACATACTAAACGAAATTAAAAATATTGCCCGAAGACACGAAGCGCTACCACCGTGGTACACTCTCCCCACAGTGTGTGACGTCACACTAACACGCTTCAGTAAAACCTGTACGCCACACGACCAAATAATACAAGAATATCTAGCACTACAACAAAAATACAGAAATTACACTGCATTTTATACTGACGGGTCAAAAACTCATGCTCATGTAGGAAGCGCAGTAATACAAGGAAAAAATGAAAATGCAGTACGACTGCCCTCATGTGCTACAGTTTTCACCGCTGAGTGTTATGCCATTAGTGTTGAGGTACAGAAAATAACAAATGAAAACATCAAAAACAGCATCATTTATACAGATTCACTGAGCGTCCTTACAGCATTAAACTCCAAAAATGCCACAGAGCCACTGATTGGAAGCATCATACACAAGATAGTAAAGGTCACAATACGAAAACATGTTATAAAATTCTGCTGGGTTCCCAGTCACATTGGCATTAGGGACAATGAGAGAGCCGACATATGTGCTGCACAAACCAGAACCATGGAAATAAAACATGTGAATTTGCCTCCTAGGGATTACATGAAGTTATTGCATAGCAGACTAAGAGCCAAGTGGCAAGCTTCTTGGGAAAATGAAGGACACAACAAGCTGCATACCATAAAGCCCGTTTTAAAAGAATGGAAATCATGCCGCCATAAAGAACGTTTTATCGAAGTAATTTTATGTCGTTTACGCATAGGTCACACACACATCACCCATAACTTCTTAATAACAAAAAAAGACAAACCTGTGTGTGAAATGTGTGGTGAGGAGCTCACAGTAAATCACATTTTAATTTCTTGTTCACATCTCGAAGAACTTAGAAAAAAAATTTTTACGGTATTTTACAATGAACACATTCCATTTCATCCCGCATTGCTTTTAGGCGAGCAAACACTTGTCGAACTTTCACTTGTTTGTAAGTTTCTATAGAAAGCCAATGTTTTAAATCTATTATAATGTAACCTCTGTACACTTGACATATCATCTAACCTTGTGTTTGGCGCATGATAGCCCTAGTTGCTTATGCGCCATAAAACCCCATATAACTAACTAACTAAAAGACTAGGCAACAAAAAGAAGCGACTATTTCGTGCAGCTAAAGGTATAGGCACGGCCCAGGCTTGGAACAAGTATCACACTGTCGCTACTATTTATGACACCGAGGTAGCTCGAACTAAGAATATCTTCTTCTTTACCACCTTATCTAACATGCTGCACGATAATCCCAAGCGCTTCTGGAAAACAATAAGCCCCTCTACTTCTAATGTAATTTCATTGACTGATAATTCTGTAACTTCCACTTCCGAATCAGACGTTCCAAATATCCTAAACTACACTTTTTGCTCCGCATTCACAGAGAAACCTCTTGATAACCCCCCTGAAGCCCCATACCTTCTCCAACCGCCTATGGAAAACATCATATTCGACCCTTGCGGTATTGCTAAAATCATAGACACACTTAAGAATTCTTCATCCGCAGGTGTGGGCGGCATAAACGCTAAAGTTCTCAAAAACACCAAAGACCTTTGCAGTATCATCTTATCTTTAATTTTTCAGCAGTCGCTTTCTTCGCGCTCATTACCACGCGACTGGCGGATCGGGAAGGTCATTCCAGTCTTCAAGAAAGGTAAACGATCTGCACCACTTAACTATAGGCCAATTTCATTAACCAGTGTTTGTTGCAAAATCATGGAGCAGATAATATATTCGCATACTGCCCGGTTCTTATCATCGGGTAACTTCTTTCACCCTAACCAACACGGCTTCTGTAAAGGCCTCTCCTGTGACACCCAACTTGTTCTCTTTCTTCAAGATATACATGCATGCCTCGATCGTAACATTCCCACAGATTCCATAATCCTAGATTTTGAAAAAGCATTTGATAAAGTCCCCCATAGGCGCCTAACACATAAGCTCTCACGCCTAAATCTCCACCCCTTGGTTCTGGATTGGATTCGAGCTTTATAAACTGACCGCTATCAATTCGTCCACTCTAATTCACACTCGTCATCCCTCTCTTCTGTCTTGTCTGGCGTTCCCCAGGGCACCGTATTAGGACCACTTCTATTTCTAATCTACATAAATGATTTACCGTCTAGCATCAGGTCTAATGTTCGATTATTTGCTGATGATTGTGTTCTCTACCGCTCAATTACTGATCACACTGACATCACCATCCTTCAGGAAGAACTTGTTCGTATCGAGGATTGGTGCCGCACTTGGCTTATGTCACTAAATAGTACTAAAACGTCCCTTCTTTCTTTCCATCGCCGCCGCAACCACCAGGGTAATACTAACATTATTAACACTATTCCTATCAAATCAGTTGACTCCTACAAGTACCTTGGCATCCACTTAAGTAAAGATTTAACCTGGTCCCATCACATTTATCATGTTACTAATCAGCAAATCAAGTTCTCGGGTACTTACGGCGTAAATTATCATTAGCTCCCCGTTCCATAAAACTTCTTGCTTACTTAACTTTTATACGTCCTAAACTTGAGTTTGCATGTGCAGCGTATGATCCTTTCAATGCTAACCTTATCACTATGCTCGAATCCGTCCAGAACCGTGCTGTCAGATTTATTTGTTCTGACTACTCTTATCACGCTAGCGTTTCTGCATTAAAATCGCAGCTCAGTCTTGCCACACTAGCCTGCCGTCGCAAAATCGCCCGTCTTTCCTTGTATCACAGATTTTTTTCACACCTTTAACCACGATGCCCCCCGTATCACACGCGCTCATCGGATATCCCGTAACTGCCACTCAAACACTGTCTACCCCGAGAAATCTCGTACTGTAACATATCAGCAGTCTTTCTTCCTTAGAACAGCCAACGACTGGAATGGCCTTCCATCCGAGGTGGCGACCGTCATCAATCCAGTCCTTTTCAAATCCGCCATCGAAGATCATCTGTGTCCAAAATAATAGAATTTTGTCAGCCCACCCCTCATGTAATGTCCTTCTGGACCTTTGAGGAATAATAAATAAATAAATAAATAAATAAATAAAGCACAAAAAGTCTGCTTCTTAAAACTCTTCAGCACTACATTTCCCCGCACACTACAGCCGGGATAACCCCAAGTCTGATGCGCGGTGTTAAAATCACCGCCAACTAAGATAAGGCGTCCCGCGTATGCGCCCACGAAGGTGACCAATCCATCCCAGCTATAGGCGGAGCGCTCTGCCACTGTACGGACGTACGTAGCACGAGACAAGAGTCACATCAGTGCGGGGAGGCGAATCAGCACAGCAACAAACTATTGCCAATTGTTTCACCATGACGCGAGTGAAACATCAGTCTTAGGTTAACAAGTGGCGGCGTATACGGCGGCCTTTCCAAGCGTTCTGGAGGCAGTACTGCAACGGATGTCTGTGATAGCTGGGCAGGAGTAGGCAGTAAAGCCAGAAAGCGGAGGCAGAGCATTAGTGTCTCGTATAGAAGTAATACCCTCGCAGGAAGTTTACCTAAGCGCAGTCGTTCATGGATCTCCGGCAGTTCCATTGTGACACATATCCGTGAGTGTTCAATGTTGAGCACATATTGAGGAAGCCGAAGGAAGGTTAGCTATGAATACCTTTGTCGGTTGTTGCAGTTGTCGGGCCACGAAATGAAGCAGCTCTGCAGAAGTTAACTGAGCAGGCTGTACTGTTCCACAAGGAGCAAGCGATGTGTGCGCATTTGGCTGCCTCACAGCCGATGGGCGAGTACTATGGCGACTTAACGATTGGAAGAAAAGCTCGTTTGTAGAGGCAACGTTGTACCTCCCCTGCTGAATTGCAACTCGTTTATTCAATTCGCCAATTTGATGTGAAGGTTCGCCTACAAGAGGTGGTCTAGCAGAACGTGCTTTGCCCTACTTCAATTCTTGGCTGTACGTTTGTGTGATGGCAAGACCTTCATCAACATCACGTTTTGCTGTGGTGTCATCTCCGCTAAGCGCCAGTAGTGTAGGGGTTCGATGTAGGCAAGACATCATTTGATGACTCCTTCCTTGGCTTCGGGTGACACCCTTGGAACGTTTGCGCTGTTTCTCCATGGCGCGGCGCTTTATTGGCCAGTGTTTTGAAGTAATATCGCAATCATCCTTGCGACAAAGGCCGCAGCGATGTTGCTCGGAATTAAAGGCCCCCTCACAGCTGTCTTCGGGATACGCCAAGGAGTTTTTCACATGTCCTGGCCGCAAGCAACGATAACAGTAAACGACTAGAGGTTTGTAGAGGCGGTGCTGCAAGGTGCCCCCATAAAAAGAGGTGCGAGTCGGAGCAGAGAGAGGTTCCTGCAGAGTTACAAGACACGTACGCCCCGTTACCATGTAGCGCACTTCGACCACCTTATGTGTGAAACAATCCAACAAAGAATTCCTTGGCTGCGACGCCTGAGTAGACACCCGACACGAAATAACGCCGGAGGTCTGAACCAGATGCCAGGTAAGCTTGAGCAGCCACGGTGGTCGAAGCGGAGATAGACAAAGTCTGCGGTTCGCGGAGGCGGTCGTCGTCTGATAATAAGAGCACCCAAAACGGTCACGGTGTTGGAAGGGAGATGAATTCAGAAGCATAGTAAATTCATATGCTCCAAGGCACTTGTCGAAAGAAGGTTGAAGGAGGCGGCGTATCAGATGGCGGCCAACCACCGCACGCAACAAAGCTGCGGCGATGTCTTTGGAGAAAAACGCTGGCCAAGTGGTCAAAACTGATGGAGCGCACTGGAAATGCGTCTGGTCCAGGATGCGCTTCACCTTCTTCAGTTGTAATAAATGGGCACTCCGCATAAACTTATAAGCAGCACACTTTAAGCTGCCGCGAAACAAACTAGGGCTCGAAATCACGTTTGGGAAACAGCGAACTTTCCCTTCTTTATCGTGATTTTTTGTTGCTGGTAGCTTGTAGCAGGAAATTAATCACCCTTTATTCACTGTACGTCTGGAGAACGTGATAGCATTATGCCAGTAAGAAGGCGATGGGCACCTTTGGACCCGAAAATGCCAGCGAAAAGCCGACTGGCTCGCATAGACGCCCAAGTATTTGTTGCTTGACAGACTCCGGACCAATGGTCGACGCACGTCACGACTAGCAATTTGGTTCTACATCGGCCCCAGATTCGAACGCGGCCATTCCGCTACTTGTGCGACGATTTGGGTCCCTTTGTCATGGCGCAAAAGCGCCTAACCGAGCAAGATAATGTGTAGTCTCGCGGGGGTATGTAAGCCAAGTATCAGAGTGCTGGAGCACTTTCGGTTTGCTTACGTCACCTTTTGTCAGCATTTCCTGTGCGGCGACATTTTTCCCGCTAGAGTTCCGTCACGTGACCCTGAGATGTCGTAGAACTCTTGACAACTTCGCATGGGCTCCTTGTCCTTATCGCTCATAGCCGGGTCAGTCAATAGCTGTACTGTTGACAACGTTAATCAGTTTCGTCTGGTGAAGACCAGTAGACCCTTATTAAGCTGAACTGAATATATTGTGATGCTTCAATTGTATCTTTTTAGTGTACTTATAATGTAATGTAGTGGCTTAGGCTTATGGGAATTTAACGTCCCAAAAAACTCAGGCTATGACGGAGGCCGTAGTGGAGGGCTCCGGAAATTTCGACCAACTGGCGTTCTTTAATGTTCTACTGATATCGCAGAGCCCACGAGCCTCTTGATTTTAAATTCAAAATCTAGAGGACCATGTATTAGAGTAATCTGGCGGGTTAGGTTCCCTGATGAAGCCAGTAAAATGGGTACCGTTGTGCCTGAAGGCCTGCCACTTGTTTGCAGAGGAGATTTTTTGAGGCCCAGGAGAATTATTTGGCACGGAAGGAAGCAGAGAGTCGTACATATTCAGTTTTTATTTTCACAAATCTGTCTACAAGTTGGAGTAATTCTTTTCACAGTTCTCTCGACCACTCTTCGATATTCAAGCATGGCTATCGTGTTCCCACAGTGGCAAGAAAAGCAGAATTGCAGGGTGCCAGTTTTGTTTGTAATTTATAAGCCTAAATTGTCTGTTTGGAGATAAGTTGGATTGTTAATCTGTATTGTCTCTAAAGTCAGCGCTTTAAAAAGCGGGACTATGTTTTTCGCTATGTAGCCTATACCTGCCAAATTGCGCTAAAAGATTAAATATTTGCAGGTTAGAAAAAGAAGCTAAATATTGGCCTCATTCAGTGATTCTACTATATTTTTCTGCTGATATTTGTTCATCGTATTGGTACAGTTATGTTAACGCACTAGAGTTTAATTTATTTTTTTATTTATTATTTATTTATTTTAAAAGTTCTCTCACGGAAGCGGTGGGGGTCCGATAGAGCAAGCCTTTTACAAATATATCGCTCTCTGGTGCGTTCCAAGCTGGACTACGGGTGCATAGTATATGGTTCGGCAAGAGCATCCTACTTAAAAAGATTAGACCCCATTCATAATCTTGGTCTGCGCCTATCATCTGGAGCATACAGAACATCACCAGTAGTTAGCCTTTACGTTGAAACTAATGAAGCCGCTCTTGAGGATCGAAGAATTGCCCTTACATGCTCATATGTCTTAAAAATCCGTTCTCTTCCGAAACATCTTTGTCATCCAGTTGTCACCAAGTGCCCATCTAAAAGATTATTCATCAACAAACCACATTCTATCAGACCATTACTACTGCGCTTTGAAGATAAATGCGAAGAGCTAACAGTACTAGATGCCCTACCGAACATTGCACAAAGGAATGAATATTTACCACCATGGTACAGCCTGCGTTCAGTATGTGACCTCACAATGACACATTTAGATAAAAAGCAAACGCCAAATGAGTACATATTACAGGAATTCTTTGCACTACAAGAAAAGTATGAGACCTAAATTGAATTTTATACCGATGGCTCAAAAACAGAAAGTCACGTTGGAAGTGCAGTAATCCAAGGGAAAAATAAACAGATAATGCGACTACCAGAATGCGCATCGGTTTTTACTGCTCAGTGTTATGCCGTCTTTGTAGCTGTTGAAAAAATAGTAAGAGAGAACATCAAAAATAGCATCATTTACTCCGATTCCCTCAGTATGCTCAAAGCACTGCACTCCAGGAATGCAGCTGAACCCATAATAGGAAACATCATACATAACATAGTTAAAATCACAAAACAAAAGCATAACATTAAATTCTGCTGGGTTCCTAGCCATGTTGGAATTGTATGTAATGAGAAAGCAGATGTATGCGCTACACAAGCCCGGAATGGCCAAATAAAGCAAGTGAACATACCGCACAGGGATTGTTTAAAATTTATATACAGTAAACTCAAAAATAAATGGCATACTGCATGGCAAGAGCACGTTAACAACAAACTACATTCTGTGAAGCCAATTTTAGGGGAATGGCAATCATGTAGGCATCAAGAACGTTTTACCGAAGTTATTTTATGTCGGCTCCGCATTGGACACACCCACCTCACGCACAGCTTTCTGCTAACCAAACAAAACGAACCTCTCTGTGAAATGTGTGGTGCCGAACTCACAGTGAACCACATTTTAACTAAGAAAGAAATATTTTACAACATTTTATAGGGAAAGACTTCCATTACACCCCATGTTACTTTTAGGCGATCGTGCACTGGTTGACATCTCATGTATTTTTAGGTTCCTCAAGGAAGCCAGCGTTTTAAACAAACTCGAAGTATAAAAAGCTTCACCTTTAACAAAAACTCCAACCTTGTGTTTGGTGCATCATAGCCTCAGTTGCTTTTGCGCCATTAAAATCAATATAACTATTTAAGAATGTTTTTGTGTCCCTGTAATGCGTTCAAGTGGTACCGACTACTGACATACTGAGCAGAACCCACAATCCTGCTCAAAAGTTCGTGAGCCTTTCCGGCTACTTTTATGCGAAGCATATTACAATAGGTAACCCAAGCCCTTCGTGACGGTTACACGCCGCGCACACCACGTGACACAATGACGTCACGACAGACGACAGACGGGGCTCCAACTTGTGCCGTCGCCGTGGTTGCACGCCGTGCAGACCACGTGGTATGGTGACTTCACACCACGTGACACAATGACGTCACGACAGACGAGAGACGGGGCTCCAACTTGTGCCGTCGCTGCGGTTGCACGCCGTGCAGACCACGTGGTATGGTGACGTCACACCACGTGACACAATGACGTCACGACAGACGAGAGACGGGGCTCCAACTTGTGCCGTCGCTGCGTTGCACGCCGTGCAGACCACGTGGTATGGTGACGTCACACCACGTGACACAATGACGTCACGACAGATGAGAGACGGGGCTCCAACTCGTGCCGTCGCTGCGGTTGCACGCCGTGCAGACCACGTCGTATGGTGACGTCACACCACGTGACACAATGACGTCACAACAGATGAGAGACGGGGCTCCAGCTTGTGCCGTCGCTGCGGTTGCACGCCGTGTGAATCACGTGGTATGGTGACGTCACACTCCCGCGTATTTCGAACGCGCGTTCACACTCGGTGTAGGTGAAACGCTCGCTCCACCGGGCAGGCGGACGCGGGTTCCGTGGAAATCCAGGCGCTCACCCAACGCGCGTCTCGGGGTTAGTCGGCGTTCCGCTGTAGCCATGCCGTTGTCTTCCCCCACGACAAAGGCTTCTAGTGGTTGTATTAAAATGACCAAGTATTCAACCAAGGAAAGCTATGTATTACCAAGCCTAGACATCAATATGCTTCGCATCTGACTAGGCTAAACCTTAGCTAAGCCTCAGCCATTTTTTAAAACTCACGCCCGTCTTCGTTCCACGCTACGACGTATGCCTGTTGAGATATTGAGGTTAGATTGTTTCAGACGTTACACAGTTTCCATGGCAGCGGCCAGTCACCTGCACCACTCAGATAGATGACGAAGGTCCGCCCCCTGGAGAATTCCCGCGTACGCTGGCAGCCGGTGGTACCGCGGAGTGGGTGGGGCCGACATTTCTGCGGGTACCTTTCGTTGTGGGAAAAGTGACCAGAAGAGAGGGAAAGGCGCGAAAATGCTCGAAATTGAATTCTGACTTCACACAACTATGCTTCTAAAAAAGTATTACAAAATGCTTGCTTGAGGACATTCCTAGAGCGCCGTTCTTTAAAGGTGCGCTGAAGAGGAATCTGAGCTTGTCTTTTTGCCGCGGGAACTCAATCTACACGTTCTGAGCATCCTTAGAAGCTTCGATTTATTGCCCTGTGAGGCTGATTTCCCTTATTAAATCGGATTAACGTCAACTGCCGCCTTTTTTTTTAATTATCCTCGTACGGTGGGCGGTGTCAGCCAACACGTGCAGTGCCCTTCAGCCAGCTCCGTGAGGGCTTGCCGGTCTGCCATCGGCGCAGTAATACGTAGTAAACCGTAGCAGCAAATTGTCCGCGCCTATTTTTTTTTTGCGGGCTTATTTTGCGGCTATATTATCTGCGAATGTAACTATTTATTCACGTAAACGCAAAAAACAAAATAAAATGAAAGCAAAGCCTCCACGCGGCTGCCTGAAAGGCACTTCACGCGTTCGTCCACTCCGCCCACCGTAAGCGGAGAATTAACAAAAAAGGCGGGAGCCCTAAGTTAATCGTATTAGGGAAGTAGGACACACAGGGCAATAAGTCGAAGTTTCTAAGAATGCTCGGAACGTGTAGATCGAGTACCCGTGGCCAAAAGACGAGTTCAGATCTCTCTTCACTGCATCTTTAATATCGACGCCATAACACTGCTTTATTGAGATGCCACTTAAAACTAGAACTTCCTGAGCGCTTCTGAGAGTCTTTAATGTTTTCACATTCTTTTTTTCTCTCAAAAGTCTAAAAGAAGAGAGCTTCTCTTTCAGTGACCTTATCAAGAGGAAGAAATGGGCTTGGCCAGGGCATGTAATGCGAAGGAAAGATTACCGCTGCTATTTAGGGTAATGGAGAGGATTCCAAGAGAAGGGAAGCGTATCGGGGGGTGGCCGAAAGTTAGGTTGGCGGATGAGACTAAGACGTACGCGGGGATACGTGGGCCGCAACTGGCAAAGGACAAGGTTAATTGGAGTGACATAGAAGAAGCCTTTACTCCGCAGTGGGCGTGGTCCTGCGGGTAATGCTGACGATGATGATTTCGGGAGAAGGCTATGCTGAAACATATGCTTTGTTTTGTCAAGCGCAAAAAAATTTTTTCTTTAGCCATTTGCAGGCATAAAGAATATATAAGATGTTTCATATAAAACTGCTACTTTACCTCCTTTTTTATTATGGCTGGTCATACTTGTCCTAGCAAAGAAGGCAACCTTATTCTGCAAAAACGCAGGTCCGAAGAGCTTTTCTAAACAATAGGTTTGATGGCGTGGCTAATTCTGAATTTTCTCCGCCTTTTTGTTCAGCGTGGATGACAATTTTATCACTTGTTTTTGTCGCAGCGTAGATGAAATTCGAACGAGTCAACAAGCCGATAATGAGAAGATATCCCCGGTACAGACATTGTTCGCTTCTGCAAACATGGTTTCTTCTGTTTTACACAACGCTCATCTCGCGAAGCAGTTTTGCTTGCAATACCCAAATTCCAAGTAAGACATCTCTTTTTTGAAGCTTTAGATGTCCACGCTTTCAAAAACAGGACCATTTTTAGAACAGATCATTTATATTGTTCACAGTCGGAAAGAGGCCGCATGTATATTTGTCATCGAACATCGGTATAGAGATATAAAGTTATCTGAAAGAACCACTTCCCTTCTCCGTAACTTTTTTTTTACTGTTTCAGTGCCCTGTATTTTTTGCGCATGCTCTATTGTTCGCAAAACTGGAACCGATCAGCTCCGACCATAAGTTCAAAATTTTTAAAGTAGGTATTCACATCCATACGGCAAACACCGGCAAATCAAAGTTACATGTTTTTAGATTACAAGAAGGTGCGTGTGTTCTGAGGCATTCCAATACAGCTGGATGAAAAATGAGAGGAGGTAAAATGATGATACGTGAGAAAAATGCAGAGACTCGAGCGCATTGCTAAGAAGCTTACTCTTATCATTTCTCGATCTCTTGTGGAACACAGAAGGGCAGTAATGAACTTCTGATAGGATACGTGCTGGGCGGCTAATGTGGTAGTGCAGCGGGGACCCTCATGGGCTCCCCTATTCCAGGCCCACATGGGTCAATTCATGCCAGGCCCATATGGACTAACTCGCGCCAAGCCTATAGGCAAAATCGTCCACTTTCGCTTCTGAACCGGTTTTGCTTGGAACGATCGTTCCCCCCACCCTATTCCTTCGCCTGATTAGAAACGCTGATTGCATCGCCTCGCAGTCTTTCGTCTCCCGATTATAGCCCCATCAGTGGGCGGCATCTTTCACCTATCGGACGAGAAACCCGAGCTCTGATGCATAGGGTGAAAGGCGGGGTCGTTTCATATGGTGCGTGTTATCTACACTTAGAGGAGTAGAGTTATGAATGGCCGATCACTTGGAGAAGAAGCGGAAAGTATGCCTGCACGAAAGTCAAGAACTTGCTTTTTCTTCGACCGGTCACTACAGACGGGGATAGCAGACGTCAAGAATTGTGCTGCAATGAACGACAACAGAAAAGGCTTCTGCAGGCTCTCGCGCAGCCGCCGGAGTCTGGCTGTATTCATCAACCATTTGCGAAGGCCATGCGCCACATGTTGCAAGGAACCGACTAAAGCGCTTTACTGCTTCCGTAAGTGAAGTGCATTGAAACAAGCATTAAACCTTACGCTGGCAGATTTCTCCATGCCGACCAAAGTAAACCAGAAAATATGCAATGTGATATGCGCAAAAGAGGCGCGAAAAAATCTCAGGTAAGCACGCGAGTTTTTTATGCGAAGCATACTACTTTAGCTACCACTTCAGCCCTTCACCATGGTTATGCGCCTCCAAATCACGTGATACATGACGTCACACCACTTGACACAATGACGTCACGGCAGTGGAGAAACGGGGGCCCATCTCGCGCCGTCGCTGTGGTTGTGCGCCTCCAAATCACGTGATACATGACGTCACACCACGTGACACGATGACGTCACGACAGTGGAGAAACGGGGGCCCACCTCGCGCCGTCGCTGTGGTTGTGCGCCTCCAAATCACGTGATAGATGACGTCACACCACGTGACACAATGACGTCACGGCAGTGGAGAAACGGGGCCCACCTCGCGCCGTCGCTGTGGTTGTGCGCCTCCAAATCACGTGATACATGACGTCACACCACGTGACACGATGACGTCACGACAGTGGAGAAACGGGGACCCACCTCGCGCCGTCGCTGTGGTTGTGCGCCTCCAAATCACGTGATACATGACGTCACACCACGTGACACGATGACGTCACGACAGTGGAGAAACGGGGGCCCACCTCGCGCCGTCGCTGTGGTTGTGCGCCTCCAAATTACGCGACACGATGATGCTTCGCATTCTGCAGGCTTAACCAAGTTAAGCCTGAGCCATTTTTTTTTCCTTATAATGAGGTTCAAACACCAGCTCTTCACAAGATTAAAACATGCAAGATCCAGCGATTTGGGCAAGCTTAGCCCTTCTACGTCCGATGTAAGATACGCAAGCAGGATAAATGTGAGAATGTTAATCTCCCCATGTACAGCTAATCTAGGTGGGACTGTTGATAGGTGTTGCCCAGCAACTCGCTTACGGCGAATGACGTTTCTGCATTGTGAAGCCCACAGTAATCTGCGTGGCACTTACGAAAGCTTCAAGCGATAATATACTAGCTGTTTGCCCACACACAGCCGCCTTTCTTTGTCAGAGTGCTGTACGGGAAGCCCCTATTGTGGTTGCCCGTAATTCACCGTCATGTAGCCCGCGTCTTTCATGCACGTACTGTATGTTTCGCCACTGCGCAGCCCACGCTTAGCTCTTATCTACCGGCAACAGAGGATACAGGCAGTGAAGATGTGGGAATGCCAAATGTATTCATTCCCAGCCCATGCACGCAGGCTTGCCTTTTATCCTATTTATGAGAAAGAGCATCGTACAAAGAGAAAGACAACTTTGCTTTACGTCGATAGCATTTCGGTGATCACGTGACAACACCCTACATGGAGCCTCACGCCTCGTGTAACTTACGTGTCCGTCGAGTGGTGCGAGCAGTTATAGCACCCCACCAAATACCCCGAAATCTCTTTCGGAGAAACATGAGTTCTGATACTGGAACGAATAATCTCCGTAAAGACGACGCGGAGGAAGTGTCCGCTGTGTGCACGCGGTCCGCTCGGTGTTCGCTGGAATCTGTGCCCTGTGCTCCGGTCGTCCTTGTGCCTGTCTAGACTTCAGACCACGTAACATCTTTGGTGTAGGTGCCGGGTAGACGATCTCCACGCCACGCAGCTCCGAAGCAGTCGTCAGGCCGGGCCTACTACCATCATGGCTCCACCCGGCCAGTCACGAACCAGTCCTGCTACTCCCTTCGTGGTCATGGCTCCTCCCCGTGATTCCGGTACCTTCTCCGTGAACGACGGCACTGATGTCGACGACTCGCTCTGCCTATATGAACGAGTGAGCACCTATAACCGGTGGGAGACCACCGTGATGCTGGCGGCTGCTGTCATCTAACTTAGTGGCACGACTCTGGTCTGGTACGAAACCCGGGAAGACGAACTGACGAGCTGGGACACTTTTAAAGAAAAGCTGCGTAGTTTGTTTGATAGACCCGATGACCGAAAGCTCTCCGCGAAAAAGCAGCTCGCGTCGCGCTCCCAGTCGTCAACAGAAAGTACAAGGTGTTTTGGCGCTTTGCCACAAAGTTGACACCACCATGAATGAGTCCGACAAGGTGCGCCATGTTCTGAAAGGGATTGTGGATGATGCTTTTAAATTACTGGTTTGCAAAGACTGCATCATTGTGGACACAATCATAAAAGATGCCGTCGTTTGAAGCAAGTTAAAACCTGCCGAATTCCACAGCAGTTTTTTCGGCTCCCTAATACGGGCGCCACCTCTTCCTGCGAGGAACAACGATTACCGTCTTGCGCATGTTCCGATAATGTTCCCGTTGCCGACACTGTCACCCGGGTCGTGCGCCGCGAATTGGAACCCCTTGCGCCTGTGCTTTCCCGTCCGCCCGCAGCTGATAACTGTCTACCCGCCGTCTCTCTGATTCAGGCCGTCGTGCGGCAGGAACTCGCTAACCTGAACCTTGCTCCGGCTTTGTGCGCCATCAGAAGCCCGGACACCCGCCAGCCATCTCATTTTGTTTTTGTCGCACCTATTATTGTCCGCAGCGTTATCGCAATCTCAATGAATGGCGCAGGGCAGACGACTCACCCGTCTGCTTCCGGTGCTCTCGCACTGACCACATCGCCCGACATTGCAGCAGTCCATGGTCTTCCCTTCTTCTACAGCCCCGCCTCGTCCCGTACCTCCCCGCAGGGGGGCGTCTGCAGCATGCAGACGTTGGTGAGTGGCGACACCACGGGGTTAACCCGAGCATCCGCAGGGACATCCCCGCAGGGGGATGATGGTGAACAATGCGTCACCACGGACCCGAGCATCCGCGCTTAGCCGTGCGTGGCATCGCCGTGTCCGGGGAAAAGGGGATCCTGGTGGTTGAGCCGATGCCGAGCGTTTGGACCCTTAAGGCCCCTCGGCGGAGGCAACACACCACTTTGGCCCCAGCTTCCTGTAGACGGCACCTCCGGCCTGACCCGACCGGGGGAAATCGGCTGTCGCCTTTTCCTATCCTTCCCTCTATCTTTCACCTTCCTATCTCTTTCTTACAACTCTCCTGTCTCCTCCTGTTTTCTTCGTTTTTTCCTCTTTTTCCTGGCGGCGAGGGTTAACCGTGTGTGACCAACTACCCTGAGTTGAGTCATATTAGGTTATAGTTAAGGTGTACAGCTGGCGTGGGCAGGACTTGCTTTCAAGTTCCAGTCGCGTCCCCTTGTTGGACTCCATGGTGGGTGGCTGGCACCATGACCGAAAAACATCAATTTTTTATGGCTCCCTCCCTTTCCAAACCTGATCGCTCTCTTAAAAGAGTGCGGAACGAGGCAGCAGACTTTTTTTCGAAAAAGAAACCTACATTCACAAAATTTCATGTAATCCACAGCAACTGTGACGAAAAGCAAGTCCGAATCATATCCCCATTCCTTGTTACCAAATGCTTAACAGATACCTTGGGGCCTGGCTACAAGGTATCAAAAATGGCCAGTGGCGACCTACTCCTCGAACTGCGTGAGGGCATTCAATGCTCAAAACTCTCAAACATCGATTCCATAGGGGACATCCCTGTCTCCGTGACTCCCCACCGATCTCTTAACATAGTTAAAGGCGTTATCTCAGAGGCTGACTTCATCCATCTAACAGAAACCGAAATGCTTGAAGGACTTTCCGATCAAAATGTAATTGACGTGCACAGAATCAAAATCCGCAAAGACAACAAAGAAATAGACACCAAACACATGGTCCTCACGTTTAACACCAGCAGTTTGCCCGAAACGACCGATGTTGGATACCTGAAAATCACCGTAAGGCATTACATACCCAATCCCCGTCGCTGTTTCAATTGCCAGAAGTTTGGCCATGGCTCACAGAGCTGCCGCGGCCGCAAAACCTGCGCGAAATGCGCATCAAAGGACCACCAGTCTCAGGAATGCGACGCAGCACTACGCTGCGCAAACTGCGAAGGCGACCACGCTGCGTACTCCAGGGCGTGTCCGTCCTGGAAAAAGGAAAAAGAAATCATCACCATTAAGACCAAAGAAAACATTTCATTGAAAGAAGCGAGGAGGCGTTTTGCGCTTACCAACACATTCTCCTTAACAGCGAAACCTAACTTCGCTGATGTGGTGCGCGGGGGCGTAGCACCACACAGCGCTCCGGCACCTGCCGAGGCCAGTTCCACTGTGACTGTAGCAGGGCCACCCACGCCCCAGGCAGAGACAGCGAAGGCTGCTCTGCCAACTCCAAGCCAGGGAGTGCCGGCCCATGGGTCGACATCCCGCAGGACTTCCCCCCGTCGGGGGAGGCCTGACACTCACCCACCCGCGGCTTCCCCGCGGTCGTCCAGCACCTCTTGCGAGGTGATGGACCACACTCCCAGCCCGCCTGCTTTACAGCGGCGGAACAGCTCTCTTGAGCGGAAAAAAGGCAGGGCCACCATAATGGCCCCAGAAAATAAGTAAACTCCCAATCGTTCCTATCCCAAACATAAATATGGCTTTTCTAGTTCAGTGGAACTGTAGAGGAATGTTGAGGAACTACAATGACATAAAAGACTTCCTAGGGTCAATCTCGCCCGTAGTCTTATGTCTTCAAGAAACAAATCTAGGTCGACAACATACAAATATCCTGAAACATCATAAAACTTTTAGACGAGATCGTGAGCAGGCAAATGAACTCTCGGGAGGCGTCGCGATTGTCGTACAAAGCGGCGTCCCTGCTCAAGAGATCAGACTGAAAACAAAACTTGAGGCAGTTGCAGTCAGCATTGTCAGCTACAAAAGAATTACAATCTGCTCTGTATATATTCCTCCACATCTCACACTAACAGTCCACGATCTACAAGGCCTCATTGATGAACTTCCAGAACCATATCTAGTAGTCGGGGATTTTAACGCTCACTCCCCTTTTTGGGGAAGTGAGCGCTGTGAC
This sequence comes from Amblyomma mixtum, assembly GCF_055824585.1. Taxonomy (NCBI): domain Eukaryota; kingdom Metazoa; phylum Arthropoda; class Arachnida; order Ixodida; family Ixodidae; genus Amblyomma; species Amblyomma mixtum. The sequence continues at coordinate 170,486,610 of NC_143012.1, forward strand.
GCTAGGGGTCAAATAACCGAAGATTTTATCCTCACAAATAGTGTATGCCTTTTAAATACAGAAAAAGCCACATACTGCTCCCCTGCCTCAGGGAAAATGACCTGTTTAGATTTGTCTTTTAGTTCACCTTCTGTTTTTAACGATTTTAGCTGGGACGCTATTGACAACCCTTATGGCAGTGATCACCTCCCTGTACTAATCACTTTAACATCCACACCGAAAATAATCCCCACAAGGCCACGGCGCTGGAAGCTTCACCTCGCCGACTGGTCACTTTTTAGAGCAAATGCAAATTTAGAAAATTTACTTTTAGATAATCTCACCGTTGACCAGATTAACTAAAAATTCACTAATTTTATCATAACTGCCGCACTCACAGCTATTCCTCAGTCGTCAGGAGTAGCGCGACAAAACCATAAAGTATGGTGGACAAAGGAATGTAAAGAAGCAAAAAAACAGCAAAATAGAGCGTGGGGTAAATTCCGCAGGTATCCGACACATGAAAATCTCTTGAATTTTAAAAAGGCAAAAGCTAAAGCTCGGTACGTCCGTCGCAGTGCTGAGAAAGCTTCATGGCAAAATTATGTTTCATCTATCAACAGTCAGATCCCATCTAAAAAAATGTGGGAGCAGGTTCGAAAATTAAATGGCACCTTTTCGCCATTCACAATTCCTTTTTTAACAACACCCGGCACACAAACAAGCATAGAGGAACAGGCAGACATATTAGGGGAACATTTTGCTGCAGTCTCAAGTTCATCTCACTATACACAGTCTTTTTTAAAATACAAAAACACAGCCGAAAAACAAAGACTTCCAACTAGTGGAGGGGCAAACCAAAAATATAACAGTGTGATTACCCTCCAAGAAATAAATACAGTACTGTCTGCTGGTAAAAAAACTGCTCCAGGACCCGACCAAATACACTACGAAATGCTGGCCCATCTCTCTCAACCTGCCGTAGAAGCACTTTTAAGGTTCTTTAACACAGTTTGGATATCGGGAAAAATACCTGAAGCCTGGAAAAAAGCTATTATTGTGCCGCTTCTTAAACCTAGTAAACCCCCAACCTCTCCTAGCAGTTATAGACCCATAGCCCTGACCAGTTGCCTCGCCAAATCCTTCGAAAGTGTCCTAAATATACGACTAACCTTTGTTCTTCAATCCTGTGAACTTCTTGATATCCATCAGTGTGGTTTAAAAAGGGATGCTCCACTACAGATCACCTAGTCCGTCTCGAAAATACAGTCAGAGAAGCTTTTGTACACAAACAACACTGTCTTGCAGTCTTTTTTGATTTAGAAAAAGCATATGATACAACCTGGAGGTTCGGGATCCTCCAGGACTTAGCTGAACTTGGCATCCGTGGCAGAATGCTGAACTCCATTTAAGACTTTTTATCTAACCGTTCATTTAATGTCCGTCTAGGCTCAACCCTTTCGAGGGATTTTATTCAGGATAACGGAGTGCCTCAAGGATGTATTTTAAGCACAACTCTTTTTATTGTAAAAATGAATTCTCTTAACAAAATAATACCAAAGTCTGTTATGTATTCACTTTATGTGGACGACCTCCAGATAGCTCACACATCCTCCAACATATCAACATGTGAAAGACAAATACAGCTGACAATAAATAAACTGACAACATGGGCAGACAAAAACGGTTTCCGATTTTCACCACAGAAAACAGTGGCCATTCCGTTTTCACTCAAACGAGGCTTACAGGCAGACCCCACCCTACACCTGAACGAAATAGATTTACCCATAAAAAATGAACATAAATTTCTAGGCATAACATTTGACAGAAAACTCACTTTCCTGCCTCATATTAACGCGTTAAAAAAGAAAACTTCCCGATCACTGAACATACTCAAAGTCCTTTCGCATAAACACTGGGGTTCTGACAGGGCAAGCCTTCTAAAAATTTATCGTTCTGTGGTACGATCCTCATTAGACTATGGCAGTATAATATATGGTTCAGCAAGGCCCTCGTACTTGAAGCGACTTGACCCAGTGCACAATTTAGGTTTACGTCTTTCAACTGGTGCTTATAGGACGTCGCCTATAACCAGTCTTTATGTTGAAAGTAATGAACCATCACTTACAGACAGACAAATCATGCTCACATGCTCATACATTCTAAAAATCCGTTCCCTACCGAAACATATCTGTTACGAAATAGTTACAAAGTGTCTATCCAGAACACTTTTTAATAACAAACCACAAACTACCAGGCCACTCCTCGTGCGTTTTGAAGAGATGTGCGAGAGTCTCGGGGTACTGAACACGTTGCCTAACATTGCGCTCAGAGGAGAGCCACTACCTCCTTGGTACAACTTTCCTGCATTATGCGGCTTCACTCTTACACAGTTTCACAAAACGCAAACCCCACAACAACATATAGTACAAGAATTTCTCGCACTCGAGGTAAAATACAATGGTTTTACGGACTTTTATACGGACGGTTCAAAACAGATGCCTACGTAGGAAGTGCAGTAGTACGGGGTCATGAGAAAGAAATAATCAGACTTCCACAGTGTACATCAATTTTCACAGCCGAATGTTATGCTGTAGGCTTAGCCGTAAAAAAAGTATTAAATGAAAACCTCAGAAACAGTATAATTTACACAGACTCCCTTAGTTTACTTACAGCTCTCCATTCTAGAAATGCAATTACTCCAATGCTCGGTGACATCATACACAACATAGTAAGAGCCATAGCTCAGGGAAAAAACATAAAACTTTGTTGGGTGCCGAGTCACGTCGGAATTAAAGGCAACGAGAGAGCAGACTTCTGCGCTGCGCAGGCTCGTGGCAAGCAAATAACGAAAGTAGATATTCCCTTTAAAGATTGCATGAACTCGGTACTTTGTGAAATAAAGAAAAAATGGCAGTCTGCCTGGGACAATGAAGCCAACAACAAACTACACTTCATAAAACCAGTTTTAAGAGAATGGAAATCCTGCACCCACCAAGAACGCTTCAAAGAAGTCATTCTTTGTCGTCTTCGTATAGGACACACTCACCTGACACACAATTTCCTACTGACAAAAAAAGATCAACCTATTTGCGAGGAATGCGGAGTTGAAGTTACGATTAACCACATTTTATTCTCTTGTACGAAATTGGAAAAAATAAGGAAAAAGTACTTTACTGAATTTTATAACGAATACATCCCTTTTCACCCTAAACTGCTTTTAGGAGATAATGCAATTGTTGATATATCACATGTTTTTAGCTTTCTTAAAGAATCAGGATTTCTTAAGTGTCTCTAAATGTGTTTTACCCACTTATCTCTTTTAATTCTAATGCACCTCAGCCACTTTCTCACTCCGAGAAGACGGCTGAGGTCCCTATTCCATCGGTTGGGGACCTCGAGATCCTTGCACAGCCAAGGATGGCTGCTGATGTTTCCGGCCCTCTTTAAAGCTTTTACTATAAGTCACTTCTAAAATTTTGTCTTTTATTTTTCTAGGTTCCATGAATTAACTTTTTAGGCCCTTTACACCGCTGTTCATTTAGTCTTTTGTATAACATCCTATATAAAACAATTTTCTTTACCCTGAGCTTGGCTTATGATAGCCTTAGTTGCTTATGCGCCATTAAACACAACACAACACAACACAACACGTCCCGTACCTTCTCGCCTTGAGCCTCGTCTGAACCGTCTGAAGCAGCCGTTCCCCTCCAAGCCGATTCTCCCGCTCTCTGTCGCCGCAGGACGGCCGCTTTCGTTCCCCACAGTTACCTTAAAACAGCCGCTCCCATTTGGAAAAATAAATGATGCAGCTCCCTGAGGTGACTCTGCATCAACGACCCGGACCACAAATCCTCTATCGAGCACTCGACCGAATCTCCTAGACGTCACTATCGACCGTGTTCCTTTGCACGCCCTGATTTACATCGGTTCTCAGATATCAGTGATGAGTGCTGCCTTCCGTCGTCGCCTCCGCAAAGTCCTCACGGCGGCAATGTCCTGTGTGCGTGTCGCGGATGGTGGCACGCCTGCTATCGACGTTGTGTAACCGCGTTCGTTACTATTGCCGGCCACAGTATACTGGTTCAGCTCACCGTGCTGACCCCCTGTGCCCATGACATTATCCTCGGGTTGGATTTTTTCGCCTGAACATTCCACCCTCATTGACTGCTCGGAGGGTGCCCTACACTTCGAACTTCCACTGCTGGATTCAGAACCAGTCGATGTATCACTGCGACTGTTCAGTACCTAATATGCTCGCCTGTCATCCCGAACCACCTCTTTCATTCCACTGTTCCGAAACATCTCTGCCATCCAGTTGTCACCAAGTGCCCATCTAAAAGATTATTCATCAACAAACCACATTCTATCAGGCCATTACTGCTGCGCTTTGAAGATAAATGTGAAGAGCTAACAGTACTAGATGCCCTACCGAATATTGCACAAAGGAATGAATATTTACCACCATGGTACAGCCTGCCTTCAGTATGTGACCTCACAATGACACATTTAGATAAAAAGCAAACGCCAAATGAGTACATATTACAGGAATTCTTTGCACTACAAGAAAAATATGACACTTACATTGAATTTTATACCGATGGCTCAAAAACAGAAAGTCACGTTGGAAGTGCAGTAATCCAAGGAAAAAACAAACAGATAATGCGACTACCAGAATTCGCATCGGTTTTTACTGCTGAGTGTTATGCCATCTTTGTAGCTGTGGAAAAAATAGTAAGAGAGAATATCAAAAATAGCATCATTTACACCGATTCCCTGAGTATGCTCAAAGCACTGCACTCCAGAAATGCTGCTGAACCCATAATAGGTAACATCATACATAACATTGTTAAAATCAGAAAACAAAAACATAACATTAAATTCTGCTGGGTTCCTAGCCATGTTGGAATCGTAGGTAATGAAAAAGCAGATGTATGCGCTGCACAAGCCCGGAATGGCCAAATAAAACAAGTGAGCATACCGCACAGGGATTGCTTAAAGTTTATCAACAGTAAACTCAGAAATAAGTGGCAGGCCGCATGGCAAGATCACGTAAGCAACAAATTAAATTCTGTGAAACCAATTTTAGGGGAATGGCAATCATGTAGGCATCAAGAACGTTTTACCGAAGTTATTTTATGTCGGCTCCGCATTGGACACACCCACCTCACGCACAACTTTCTGCTAGCCAAACAAAACAAACCTCTCTGTGAAATGTGTGGTGCTGAACTCCAAAATGGCAACATTTCCAAACATTTCCAGTTTTCCAAAATGGCAACATTCAAGAACACATTACTTGCTGTGGACTGGGCATCGCTATGAACGGTAAGGGGCGAAATGAGACAGCGCGCAGGGCAAACTGAGACCACCCTCCAGAAGAACCGAATTATTCAGCTTTGCAATGAATAATCACTAAGGAAGCTCCGTGTACACCATCAGGATCCTTACGAGCAATTTCGCTCGACAACATCTATATTCGGACGCAGATTGGTCCTATTTTCTATCAGTGCCTGCTTCAAAACTTCTTGGCTGCTCAGCCCGGCTTTACGGGCAGCTTGGGAACGCTGTGTATTTTAATTTTATGCCGTCTTCGCGAAGTTTTTTGCTTTAGTATCATAGCTGTTGCTCTTTCACTTCTTTCCTGTTGATGGGGACATAATGCTGCTCGATTCGCAGTAGCTGGCTGTGCGATTTTTGACAGAATACCAGGGCAGACAGAACCGAGGTCCACAGACCTTCACCACACATTTGTAGCACATGTAGCCCTTTTGCTAGTTGGAAACAGACCGAAGCTTAGATTCCAAAGAAACCTCGGAGAGCCGGTGCCTTTCGCATTCATTTGTTTTCTTCGGCGTATGGCGTCTTTTTGGACACAAAAATGATGAGAGCACCTTTGCTTCTTTATGCTCTCGCGTTGTTTCATGTCATTACGCTTATATATCAACCAATGTTTTTCTCTCGCACATTCGCGCCACCATAAAAAGCGCGAAAATAAATGCAGAGCTTCGGAGCCAACAAATTCCGAACCTTTACGTCAATTTCTCTATAACAGTCTGATCTTGCGATCTGCCCTAAATATATCCTCTTGCTAAAAAATATTCCTGAAATAACGTGAAAATCAGACGCAGCTAAACTTTTTCATGACAGAATAAAACGAGCAGTCGCCGTAACTAAAAGCTTAAAGCAGTCCAAACTGGTTTGTGCCCATGCTGCGCTGTACTTAAAATAGTGCTCTGCAGAAATTCTCTCATATTTGTCTCTCATATAAACAGCAGTGCCGTCTGTGTTTAGCTTTGGTAAGCAGTGCCAGCAACGCAAGCCACCAAAGCAGCGTGGAGCACTGCCACGTAAGCAAGGCGCCAAGCCGCAGGATCAGCTGCTGCCCGCACAAGTTCACACGCCAAGTCTGACAGCAGAACAGGCACTGTCTACTTCTAGAGATTCCAGCATGGAGGCCGAAACTGAAGATCTCCCAGAGCTTGCATCTTCAGATCAATCACATCAGGGAGAAATTGAGCGTCTTGTTGCCATGGTCGAGAAGCAAAACAAAGACATCCGGAAGCTTCACGATGAGTGTGGTCTTTTAAAAGAACAGCGGCAGTCAGCAAGGGCTGAAGTTCGTGAACTGCGAACAGAGAAGGCTGCCATGGCTCACCAGCTTACTTTAGAGAAAGAAAGAACATCTGCTTTTTCTATTGAACATTTCAAACATTGTAATGAAGATGTGCATTTCTATTGCGCGCTGCCAAGCTTTGAGCACTTCATATCTCTCCTGGTCGTCCTGGAACCTGGGGACGATGGCTACAATGTTCTGCGTTCTGAGGGCAACAGTTCAGCTAGGTGTGCAAAGGGCCGCAAGAGGAAGTTGAGCGCTGAGAATCAGCTCTTCTTAGTCTTGGTTAGGCTGCGTCTCGGATTGTTTGAGGCTGACCTAGCACATAGGTTTGGCATCGCACAGTCTACAGTGTCAAGAATATGCCCATCCTGGCTGAATGTTCTGTGTAACAAAATGGGCAGTTTACCCTTGTGGGCAGCTAGAAACGTGATTAATGAGCACATGCCAGCTGTGTTTGTTGGGGACTATGCCTCAGCAAGAGTAATCCTAGATGCCACGGAGATTCGCTGTGAACTGCCATCAACTCTGTCACTTCAGTCGAGCACCTACTCCTCTTACAAATCCTCGAACACGTTCAAAGGACTCATAGGGGTTTCTCCTAATGGGCTCGTAACATTTGTGTCCGAGCTCTTTACAGGCTCCACTTCCGACAGAGAGTGTGTAGTAAGGAATAGGTTTCCGGAGCTAGATTTTGAAGAGAATGACTGTGTTGTGGCAGACAAGGGGTTCGTTAGTGATGATCTTTTGAAAAAGATGGGCGTGAAATTGAACACACCCCCATTTTTAAGAGGCGGCACATTTTCAAGAGGCCATGTGCAGGAAACTAAAGAGATTGCATCGCTCAGGATACACGTGGAGCGGAGAATACAGCGAATCAAGGGGTATCATGTTTTTGACCGACCAATCCCTCTTAATCTAGCTCCAGTGATTAATCAGATTTGGACAGTAGCAGCTATCCTCACAAATTTACAAAGTTCTCTAATTCAGTGCCAAAACAATGCCGATGCATTTTCATAATAGCTCCATGCGAGCATACCATGGCAGATAAATAGCACGTGTGCAATGAAGACTTAACACCAAATAGGCCACACAGCGCTGCATTTGCAGCACTGTTATCTATTTTTGTTCTGTATTTGTTGCTCTTGCTACATTTATCTGCCTCAATGAATTGAGGCAGTGCTCCAGCCTGTCTCTTATTTATTGTGTTTTATCCCTTCTAGCGAGCTTTGGTTTGGTTTATGGGGTTTAACGTCCCAAAGCGACTAAGGCTATGAGAGACGCCGCAGTGGAGGGCTCCGGAAATTTCGACCACCTGGGGTTCTTTAACGTGCACTGACATCGCACACTACACGGGTCTCTATAATTTCTTCTCCAAATAAACTCAATCGCCGCGGCCTGGATAGAATCTGCGTCTTTCGGGTCAGCAGCCGAGCACCATAACCATTCAGCCACTGCGGCGGCACCACTCTGTGGTTATGGTGCTTGGCTGCTGACCCAAAAGACGCGGGTTCTTTGTACAAACTCTGCATGTTTTACGTAACCTGTTCTGCAAGGTCATTGGTTTTTTTTTTCTATGGCTTTTCACATCACCAAGTGACTCAGGCTATGAGGGGTGCTACAGTGGAATACTCTTAAAATGTTGACAACCTTAACTTCTTTAACTTGCACTGACATGGCATAGTACACGGGCCCCAGCATTTCGCCTGGATCTAAATGCAACCGCAGTGGCCGGAGTCGAAGCCGTATCTTTAGTTAACAGGCGAACACCATAGCCACTGCAGCGGCGAAGCTTGTTGTTCCAATGAAATGCATGTCCATAAGTGCTTTTACGTAACCTGTTCTGCAAGGTCATTGTTTTTTTTTTCTATGGCTTTTCACATCACCAAGTTACTCAGGCTATGAGGGGTGCTACAGTGGAATGCTCTTAAAATGTTGACGACCTGAACTTCTTTAACTTGCACTGACATGGCATAGTACACGGGCCCCAGCATTTCGCCTGGATCTAAATGCAACCGCAGTGGCCGGAGTCGAAGCCGTATCTTTAGTTAACAGGCGAACACCATAGCCACTGCAGCGGCGAAGCTTGTTGTTCCAATGAAATGCATGTCCATAAGTGCTTTCTCCATTCTAGAATCGTTTCGTGTTGTATACTCTTGACTATTGTGAGCATTGATTATTCAAGTCTTGTGCAGTTTGTGCCATTAGGCATAGCCATACGAATGATGTTTCACATTTGTCACTGTGCTTTATATATGTAATACATACTTTTGAAGCATTTTTCTACATTGTATGCTTTTTGCAGCGAGAGCATTTAAAGCACTTGAGATGAGGCACAACGCTAATGCAGCCCGTGCTTTCACATGCTTATGATGTACGCTTTAGTAGTAAGGCCTCTATACATTATGCCATCACATTGATGTGTTTTATTCGCTGACATACTCTTTTATGCTCAATTTTCCTTCTACTATGAAATCTGAAAAGTGTTGTTTACCTCTTATTATTCTCTACTTTGTACAAGGCATAAAATGTGTTGAGCTCCCACTGGCAAAGTCAGGTGCATATTGTCTGCAAACCACACGAAAAGCAAGGCCGAACCTATCTGAAAACCACACTTCTTCATCAGAGTGATAGATAGTAGTGGTAACTAAAGCTGAGAGAGCCAAAAGCTGAGAGACTCAGGGAACGAAGGTCAACTACGCGGTGCCTCCGTTCCTTCTGACGAAGCCTTCGGTGTTTCTTTGCCTCCAAGTCCCATGTGGGCCCTTGCAGTATGTGGCGTCATCACACTCCTGTATGAAAATGTAGCCGTCGCGATTATAGAGATCAATCCCGGGACCGTGGTCTGAGCAGCGGAAGGCCATTGGAGTGTGTAACCGCGTAGAGGAGCACTTAATTTTTCCGGAATAAATCTGGTGCAAAATATTTTCCCGAAAGACATTAACAGCAAAAATGTTCAGCACCAAATTTGACAGGTATGTGCGGGTTGCCTGAATGGAGATAAAAGGGATCCACGCCGCACGAAATAGTGGGATTCATATTAGCGTTTAATTGGCGTCTAGTTCATTCGCGTGGTGTGTCCAGCGCGCATTCTACCAGCCCTTCAGCATAACTTGTTTGGACGCACTGCTGTCCGTTGTCCTGAATTTTCACAGTGGCTTCACAAAAAACGTATCCTTGCCGGCACTGAGGGCTTTCATACCTGAAAAAGATGCAATTTTATTCACCAAGTTGGGCACAAGATTGTGAATAGCGGAGTTCCAGATTTTAAAGCGTAACCAAGCAAAATTTATGTTGCAGGAAATGCTTGGGCTCACACGTGACGATAAGTTCAATCTCTAGTTCTGCTGTACAGCTTTAAGGGAAACGCGCCACGTGGTCGCGCAAGTAGAAACCGGATTTTGCCTCAAAGTTTGAAAACCAGGAAGTTTAGCCGACCGCTTTCACCTTGTGGTACTTTTTGGAGTCATTTAGCTCCTGACGCTGTTTTTTTGCATTCAGGATCATTTGCCGAGATAGGCTCCCTTCAGCTCATCCGCCAGCTGGCCATACACGGTATTTTCATGAAGAGAGGGTCATTTAGATGAAAAGAGGATCATATCTAGAGAAATTCTGCAGCCCAGCCAGGCTTTGCCATAACTTGAAGAGCTTATTTGCTTTCGAGCCATGGGCGGCTGCTCACACTAAAGAAATGACAGGTTTTCCTGCGACGTGTAATTTATTTTCCATTACTGCGACTGTTTTCGTTCTTCTATATTGTCTAATGGACTGGAACTAGGAGCAGGTGCATCTGGCACAGATTGTTCCTTCTTCGTGCACACTACTCTCCACTACAATACCCAAAAATGCAGCTTTTTATTCACCTAGTACAAATTATTACTGGATTCTCGATCCTTGCACAGTTAAGGAAGCGTAAATATATTGCTCAGATAACAGGCTTCCAGGAGACTGACACTAATCCTTGCAATGTTTATCTTCCCGGGAACGGCAGGGGTGCCTTGGAGCCTCCTTTGTCTCCAATAGCGACCGTACGTCCTTCTAGCCCTCTCTGCGGCGTGGCTTGACAGGGTGAAAAAGAGAAAAACTAGAGACAGTACCAAGAAAACGATACGAAAGGCACACTGATGCACACACTGCGCCTCGTCTGTGCTTATGTGTGCCTTTCGTCCTGTTCTCTTTGCGCAGTTCTACTCCTTCGCACCCAATGCACCAACTAGCCTACCAGAGCGTCCTACTTAAGTATATTTATTCTCCCCTGGGCTGTTCTCTCCTTGTCCAGGACAATGAACAAGCGGCGTTCTTCTTTCTGAGCCTGATTGTCTTGTAAACATGCCAGTCCCAACTAATGCGCCTTGTCTGTGTTTATGTGTGCCTGTCGTCACGTTCTCTGCGCACTTTCACTCGTTCGCTTCTGCCGCCGCTCCACACATTCTTATGTCGTAATGTTTGCAGGCGTTCCATTGAGAATTCACCCTGTATTTAGTAGTGACGTGTACTCAATCTAGCTCCCTCAACAATTTTAGTGGGCTCCAGCAAGAGCACTAAATGAGGTAACAGATGTACAGCACTAAGTGCAATTGTAGTCGCGCCGTCTGTGAAGCTATCTTTGTACGTTCTCCCATTATACCCCAAGGTAATGACGCTCCTTCTGTATTAAAAATGTTCCACTAGCAACGAAGAGATTCGAGTCCCATGGCTGAAGACATGGCGGATATTGCCGTTTTAATCGTCTGTTCCCTGGCGTTGTGATGACTTGATTTATTTGGGTGTCGCTGCACTGCAATCCTCATCTGCATCCAAATACTCTTACTCATTTTGCGAGCTAGGTGATGAAGTTATCCCTTGAACTAATGTAACATCAGAGCTGCTCCTTAAACAAAGAAATTAAAGCTCACAAGAGTGCTTAGTAAAAATTTTCTTATTATGCAAGGTATATCAGGGTATGTTAATAATAACTCCGGCACACTGCGCACTGTTTGCGAGTGATGCATCTGTATTAACTGAGAGCATGGACAATAAGTGCTCCCATAATGAACGCTGCCACACGCTCGTTACAGGAAGCGCTGGCTATTCTCACGCAGTTTCGCAAAAAGTTCACGACACTAACAACCAAACCAAGTTCTCAATATCTCATACGTCAAAGACCTAAGCTTAAAAATTAATGCGGGTTTCTATGGAGCGATTTTCTCCATTCAGACAAAGTTCTTGGGCAGAACAGGCATTAGACTCTCTTTGCACAGTCATTATGTCGTGAAGGCATACGTGATCATGCTTTCGTGGGGAATGTTTTCTTATTGCCGGAAGGACAGTTCAAACTCATTTGTAAGCGCTACTAAATATCCCATTGTTTCTTACCCAGGGTTTCCACATTCCACGGCACCTAATCGCTACCTGAGTTTGATCACCTTGTCGTCGTGAATAAAAGCGCTCATAGTGTTGGTAAATCATTTCCAGACTTATTGTTTTTCATAGGTATTCATTCAGCCGACGGTATGGTCATTATTCAGACTTGGTGGAATAAAGCTATTCCCCTTCCTCTTGTTTTTGCTGCCGTGAGAATAGGCGAGAATTGTACCTACTGGGGGCTGCGTGACACTTCTCATCCTGTCATATATGCGGTTATCAGTTTTGACTTCGCCAGAAAGAATGTCCGCTTGGTATTTCTCGACTTAAATAACCAATGTATTGTAATCAGTGTTATATATTGCCACGTATCATTGCAGTGTTTGTTCGTTCACGCTCAAGGCAGCAGGAAAGGGTCGTTATCACTTTTGTTCGTGGCGCGAGAAGCGACCAGACTAATCTCGATTGTTCGCAGCCATGAAAGGCTGCATCTAGGTTTTTCCAGATTACCGTAGATGATCTTGACCTGTTATCTGGAAGTTTCCTTGCCGGCTTTAAATTGAGCGATGCCGCGAGCGGCGGACATTCGTAGTTCGACGACCGCCGAGCACGCCTGTTGCTTACGCCGCCGCCGAGTGATTCAGTTCTTTTGAGGGCGCAAGTCAGCCCAAATAAAGAGCTTCGTTTACAAGTCTTTCTGGTGTCTTCCTGACCGCTGGACTGCCGTCACTACAACGTGACATCTGGTGGAGGTGCGGGGTAGCCTTCCATGTACCGGACACCCCCAGCAAGTCGCGACGCCATCCCTTCGAGTCATTCACCGCAGGACCTGAGTCCAGTCCACCGCGCAAGCCGACGTCTGCTAGGAGACGCACCTGAGTTCGGGATTCTGCCTGACCCTACACGGACACGAAAGCCAGCAGGAACGTCCACCATGAGCTTGCCCCAGCCGACGGCTCCAATCATTTTTCACCAGCCCCGGGTGCCAACAACCTTCGACGCTTCGCCTGGCGCCGACCCCAAAGAATGGCTGGAACAGTTCGACCGTGTGGCTGCCTTCAACAACTGGGATGATGCTACGAAACTTAGGTACGTCTTCTTCGCCTTGGAGGGACCAGCAAAAGTCTGGTTTGAGAATGAGGAAGCTAACTTCACGAACTGGGAAACCTTCAAGGAGCAGCTTCTAAAGACCTTCACGAACGTTGTGCGAAAGGAGAGAGCCCAGCAGCTGCTACAGTCTCGCATACAACACCCAAACGAGACCGTTGCTGTGTACACTGAGGAAATTAAGCGTCTCTTCCGGCGTGCCGACGCAAACATGAAGGAAGAAGAAAAAGTAAGGTTGCTCATGCGAGGAGTTAAAGAGCAACTCTTTGCACGGCCTCGTCCGAAACCCACCGAAAACTGTCGCGGAATTTGTAGAAGAGGCATCCACGATGGAAAAAACTCTGGATGCCCGAGCCCGCCAATATGACTGCCAGCAGCGCATTTTCTCAGCAAGCTGCCTGGACACCGCTAACAGCAATGACCTGCGGGATGTTATAGGTCAAGTTGTGCGAGAGGAGCTCCGACGATTGCTGCCAACGGGAACGCAGCCGCAAATTTCATCGCTCACGGACGTCATCAGGGACGAGGTTCAACTGGCCTTGGGTGTGACGCCGACACCCACGCAGCCTCTGCAGCCCCCAGCCATGACTTACGCCGCAGCTGTGCGCCGTCCTGTCCCTCGACGACGGGACCCAAGCCCCTATCGCCCTCAGCCAGCTGCGTTGGACCGCCGACCACTCGCCCCAACCCGCCCGTCTTACGAGCGACGCGCGCAGCCGAGGAAATGCGACGAGTGGAGAACTCCCGACCAGCGCCGCCCACTATGCTTCCACTGTGGCGAAGCCGGTCACGTCCTCCGGCACTGCCCATACAGAAGACTGGGCATCCGAGGGTTCTCTTACGACGCTCCACGACCCCGACCCGGCTAGCGACCAGCCGAAATCGAGGAGTTTTTGCGTCGGGAAGAATACTCATCGCCGAGCCGCCTATCACGTTCCCCGTCGCCATCGTCCCCGCGCTTTGTATCTCCTAGCCGAGGTTACGCCATGCGTGGACGCTCCCCCCGCCCCCGAAGGTTAAACTAAAAAAGCAGCCTCTGGAGGTGAGGTTGCTTCTAAGCACAATGATAAAGATCCTCCATCGACGAGTACTCAAGACCATGCCTCAACTACGACGACAACACCGATGACGACAACACCGATGACGACAACACCGATGACGACAACACCGATGACGACAACACCGACGACGACGACGTGGCCAGACTTGAAGCTTTTACCGTTGCCCAGTGAAGTAACGTCGCAGTACGCCCACCGCAGCCTCACTACTCGACGAAGCCGAGATAGTACACCGAAGACAACGTGCAATGCGAAAACGCGAACAAGTGACCTTGAAGATATGATCGACGATCACACGGTTACTGCCTTGGTGGACACCGAAGCTGACTACTCCGTCATGAGTGGGCCACTCGCTGTCCGACTCAGGAAGGTAACAACAACTTGGGATGGCCCGATGATCCGCACCGCAGGTGGTAACCTGATTACGCCGTCAGGACGCTGCACCGCGAGAGTTACTGTAAATGGGAGAACCTACGCGACAACCTTCCTGATCCTACAGCAATGCTCGCGAGACGTGATTTTAGGAATGGACTTCCTGAATGAACATCGGGCGATCATCGACCTTCGATCCAAGTCGATCAAGCTTTCCACGGACAAAGCCATATCTGCAGCGACAGCGACTCATCGCGTTGCCTTAAACGGCCTTGACGAAGTACTGAGCGTGCCGCCCCGATCAAGTGCCTTCGCCTGCATAGGTACTGGAGACGTCGAAACTGCCGAAGGCGTCGTCGAGGGGAACACCCAGTTACTGCTTGATCGAGGACTGGGCGTCGCAAGGGGAGTCGCCCAAATCCGAAATGGCCAAGCCCAGGTGCTGCTAACTAACTTCACCGAAGAATACCGGCATCTAAACAAAGGTACGACGATCGCTTTCCTCGACGAGCTGGCAGACATCAGAGACATATTTGCCCTACCCGACCAACCCCTAGAACCATCTAACCAAGGCCATCAACCAACGTTTGATATCAACCCGGCATTACCACGGAGCAGACAAGAGCAAATACGCAGTCTTCTTCAAAAGTACGGCGATTGCTTCTCATCAGCATCGAATGTGCGAAGAACCCAGCTTGCCAAGCACCGCATTGTCACAGACGAACACGCCCGACCACTGCGACAGAGCCCCTACCGCGTATCGCCGCTAGAACGCCAAGCTATTCGCAAGCAAGTTGAGGAAATGCTACGTGACGACGTCATCCAGCCATCAAGGAGCCCCTGGGCAGCACCAGTTGTCCTAGTGAAAACGAAAGACGGCACCCTTCGCTTCTGCGTCGATTACCGCCGCCTTAACAGCATTACGAAGAAGGATGTCTACCCCCTCCCCCGCATCGACGACACACTGGATCGGCTATGCAACGCTAAGTACTTCTCATCGATGGACCTGAAGAGCGGCTACTGGCAAATTTAAGTCGACGAAAGAGATCGCGAGAAGACTGCGTTCATCACGCCAGACGGACTCTTCGAGTTCAAGGTAATGCCATTCGGCCTCTGCTCTGCACCAGCGACGTTCCAGCGAGTAATGGATACGGTGCTCGCAGGCTTGAAGTGGCAGATTTGCCTCGTCTACTTAGATGACGTTGTTGTCTTCTCCTCAAACTTTGAAGACCACCTCAGAAGGCTTCGGATAGTGCTGGAAACGATCAAGTCTTCAGGCCTGACACTGAAACCAGAGAAGTGCCACTTGGCCTACGAGGAGCTGCTGTTCCTTGGTCACGTCGTAAGCAAGGATGGAGTTCGCCCAGACCCCCAGAAGACGGCTGCGATCGCAGAGTTTCCACAGCCTAATGAGAAGAAAGCTATACGCAGATTCCTTGGATTGTGCGCTTATTACCGGCGATTCGTCAAGAACTTTTCGCGCATCGCTGAACCTTTGACCCAACTTACCAAGGCTGACGTGCCTTTTAAATGGGAAAGGCCGCAAGAGGAAGCTTTCAACGAGCTGAAGCGCCGCTTACAGTCCCCTCCTGTGCTCGGGCACTTTGATGAAAACGCCGAAACCGAAGTTCATACCGATGCAAGCAGTGTGGGCTTAGGAGCGGTCCTCGTTCAGAAAAATAGCAGAGAGGAGAAAGTTATCGCGTACGCTAGCCGTTCACTGTCGAGAGCCGAAGCCAACTATTCGACGACAGAGAAAGAATGTCTCGCCATTATTTGGGCCACGTCGAAATTTCGCCCCTACCTATACGGACGACCATTCAAGGTTGTGAGCGATCACCATGCTCTCTGCTGGCTGGCCAATTTGAAAGATCCCTCCGGCCGCCTTGCTCGATGGAGCCTGCGTCTTCAAGAATTCGACATAACTGTAGTCTACAAATCTGGCCGCAAACATTCCGATGCAGACTGCCTATCGCGAGCCCCCGTAGACGCAGCACCGGAAGAAGAAGACGACGATGCTTTCCTAGGACCGGTAAGCGCCAGCAGTTTCGCGCAGCAGCAGCGCTCGGATCCTGAGTTGCAAAGCCTAGTTGATTATTTGAAAGGCAAGACCGCATCGCCTCCCCGGGAGTTCAAGCGCCAACTGTCGTCCTTCGTCCTTCACAATAACGTCCTCCTGAAGAAGAACTTCGCGCCCAAAAGGACAGTACATCTTCTTGTCGTTCCCAAGAATCTTAGGCAAGAAATTATGCAGGCATGTCATGATGAGCCGACTGCAGGACATCTCGGGATTGCTCGCATGTTGCACCGCATCCAGGAGAAGTACTATTGGCCGCGGCTAGCTACCGACGTTTCCCATTACGTGAAAACGTGCCGTGAGTGTCAGCGACGCAAAACGCCTCCGACTAGACCAGCCGAACTCCTCAACCCCATACCACCTGCAACTAAGCCCTTTCAGCAAATAGGAATGGACCTCCTCGGCCCCTTTCCGACTTCATCATCAGGTAACAAGTGGATCATCGTGGCCACCGACTACATGACCCGATACGCCGAAGCAAAAGCGTTGCCTAATGGTACCGCAACAGAAGTCGCAAAATTTTTTGTCGAGCAAATTCTCCTGCGACACGGCGCCCCCGAAGTGCTCATCACAGACAGAGGGACGGCATTTACAGCGGAGCTGACGCAAGCCATTTTAAACTACAGCCAGACAAGCCATCAGAGGACAACTGCCTATCATCCACAAACCAACGGACTCACAGAGCGTCTGAACAAGACCATCGCAGACATGCTCTCCATGTACATCGACGCCGAACACAAGATGTGGGACTCTATTCTGCCCTACGTGATCTTCGCGTACAATACTGCCGTCCAGGAGACAACCAGGTTTACCCCATTCCAGCTGGTATACGGCAGGAAGCCCATGACAACACTCGACGCAATGCTCCCGCACGTTTCTGACGAAGACAACCTCGACGTCGCCGCCTACCTTCATCGCGCCGAGGAAGCCCGAAGACTTGCGCGGCTTCGCATTCAAGACCAGCAGCACACCGACGCCCGACGCTACAATCTGTGCCGACGAGACACGCATTACAAGCCAGGTGATCGTGTTTGGATATGGACGCCAGTTCGCCGCCGTGGATTGAGTGAAAAGTTGCTGCGACGCTACTTTGGCCCGTACAAGGTTCTCCGTCGCATCGGTGACCTCGACTACGAAGTCATCCCCGACGGCACGACAGCATCTCAGCGACGCCGCACACGCCCGGAAGTCGTACATGTCGTACGCCTGAAGCCATATTATGAACGCTAAAGGACTGGAAGTTTTCATTGTCCGTGTTTGTTCTCATTTTAAAGCATCGAGACGATGCTTCTTTGGAAGGGGGGTAATGCCACGTATCATTGCAGTGTTTGTTCGTTCACGCTCAAGGCAGCAGGAAAGGGTCGTTATCACTTTTGTTCGTGGCGCGAGAAGCGACCAGACTAATCTCGATTGTTCGCAGCCATGAAAGGCTGCATCTAGGTTTTTCCAGATTACCGTAGATGATCTTGACCTGTTATCTGGAAGTTTCCTTGCCGGCTTTAAATTGAGCGATGCCGCGAGCGGCGGACATTCGTAGTTCGACGACCGCCGAGCACGCCTGTTGCTTACGCCGCCGCCGAGTGATTCAGTTCTTTTGAGGGCGCAAGTCAGCCCAAATAAAGAGCTTCGTTTACAAGTCTTTCTGGTGTCTTCCTGACCGCTGGACTGCCGTCACTACAACGTGACAATATCCTCCCATCAGAGGTTCACTTATTGTGCTTCATGCTGATGAAAATATCAGAAACCAGCACTTTATCGCAGTCTGGTTCGGTTGTGACGCACCAATTAGTGCAAAGAAATAAACATTGCTTTAATCTTTAACTACCCAGGTTTTTTCTTGCGAAACCAGTCTTAATTTCGTCCTTAACTTAGAGTTTTGAAGCTCTAATCTTTGGAAGGAGGCCTTTTTTAGGAAAAAAGATGTTTGTGGGGTTTTCATAGAATATCAGTCCATTAAGGCGATCTAGTTTTGATATCCCACCCAATATTAAAACCATAGTATTCATTCACCAGCTTCCCTGATTTCCATAATGTGGCTTGCAACTCCAGTACTTATGTCTCAGCGGGACATCACGATCAGTGTAATGGACCCTCAGAGAGCCCAGGGATGAAATACAGTGTAAAATAATGAGAATCTTTTACCGTATACCCGAAAACTTTTTTTATGTACAACAACAGATATTAGCGTTCCTGTAATGAATAATGACACCCATCTGCCAAGTGTCGTTCGCAGGCGTCGAAAAAAAGCAATGGCTTTTTAATGTCGGCTGCATTATTCCACAGAAACCATTTATTTACTCCTGAGTTCCAATCCTAAAAACAAAAGTTCTGAAGTTTGCGACAGATGAGTGCTTAAGTATTCTTTTCTTGATTTACAACAACAACGGAGGTAATCCGTGACTTGCAAACAAATTCCCGCGCAGAGCCCGCACTGTCGTTCAGTTCGCGGTGTTTTGACGAATTAATTCGAGAACGCTGCATGTGTGATCCGCTGTATATATATTTTGCTTCGCTTCATTGACAAAAAAACGGAAAGTTTGATGGAGTAGGAGTTCACGGTGGATAGAGACAACACAGAACGAATGACGACGAAACTAAGAAGAATATTTCAATAAAACTGAACACGGGTCAACCAAAAAACAACCAATATGGCAGAAATACACAGAGGCAGCAACATATAACCCTGAAATAATAGCGCTGCAAGAGACAAATGCGGCAGCAGAAATATCTGGGTACGATACACGCCAGAAGGTAATTAGACATACATAATGATTAGCAAATGATATGTAGCATGAGAAAAAGATTTCGGAAAAGCGCTCGTGTGTCTGTCTCTTTCTGTTGTCCTTTGTTTTTATGCGCTTTCCAGGTTTAACATGTCTAACCAACTCGCCCAAACGCAGCCATTATGGAAAATACGAGATGTTTGTGAAAATCATAGCCGTAAAAAACAACAAGACCCAACTTAATTTTAGATGTATATGTAGCAGAACGAGAAAGAAGTATGCGAAACTCGACATCTTCACGAAAGACTACAAGAGGCGGGAAAAGAGAAGACGATTAACCAACCTTTTAACAAGGGAAATCAACACCGTACTCATAGACCCAACCAAGCCAACGAGGTTAGGAAATGTTAGCAGATTAGGAGGTTAGACACATGTCCAGATATCACTGGTGAAGAATGCTAGGAAGGTGAAATCAGACGACAGTACAGAAACTCCAGGCAGCGATGATTACATTCTCATAATTACGATACAATGCAGCAAAAGAAAAGAGCAAGAAAGGCAGCCAGGCTAATAGACTGTAATAAAATCACGGAACACAGAATACAGAGAGAGGGGGAAGAAATCAGACTACAAAGCGAGGCCCGAAGGACTCCTGCGCGAAATCAGGTAACATACGAAATTCATAAAGACAACTGAGGAAACACCAACAATCAACCCGAACTGCTAACACCGATGGGAGGCCCCAAGGAGCCTTAAGAATATATGGAAGAAGCAGCGGCTTAAAAAGAAAGTAAAGAAACGAATAGCCATACTAAATAAAACAGCAGAAAAATATGCTTGGCGGCTTGCCGCTTGGCTAGGCCAACTAGCATTGCCTTTTTTACCCATTAAACGCAACGCAATTAATAAAAACATAAAGACCGGCACACTCGATCTCCTAACAAAAGAAAGGAAGAGGAGACAGAGAATCTGACTATTGGCCTTCATAGCCACAATGGCAGCGAGAGGGAACTAATGGATGAAATAAAACGCACAAATACAATCAGATCGGTGGAAAACCCAAAACGCAACCAGAGTACAGAGGAGAGCAGAATCTTGAAAAGGACAGAGAAATGTCGATAAACGAGGTAACGTGAGCCGCTCTGGAAATGAAAAGGAATGCCACTCCGGGCACGGACGGAGTTACATTCAAGATGCTGGACTACGTCGATGAAGCTGCAGTAAAATGACTAACAGAAATTTTTAAAAATTGCTGGGATGAAGTATTGGTTTGATTTATTAGGGTTTAACGTCCCAAAGCTACGCAGGCTATCAGAAACGCCGTAGTGAAGGGCTCCGGAAAATTCGACCACCTGAGGTCCATTAACGTGCACTGACATCGCACAGTACACGGGCCTCTAAAATGTCGCTTCCATCGAAATTCGGCCGCCGCGGTCGGGATCGAACCCGCGTCTTTGGGGACATCAGCCGAGCATCGTAACCACTGAGCCACCGCGGTTGGTGCTGAGCTGAAGGGAAAATGCCCCCTGTTTGATAGACCGCTATGGTACCATTGACACCAAAGCCACGCAGACAGGAGCAAGGAGAGAAGGACTTATTAAGAACAACGAGATTATTGATCTCATTCGAGTGGTCAAGTGGGTGGCTTCCTCATACCAAGTCTTCACTGGCCGCGGCTACTCCACGAATTTGCTTGACATAGGGAAGATAACACAGATCTCTTTGACACCGTGCGCGGGGAAACTTTTTTAGGAAATAATGTACAAAGGGATATGCAAGCATGTGGAAAAAGAAGGCAGAGTCCCAAACACCACGTTTGGCTTGACAGCACACCTATCAACCCATTACGCCCTGCTTCAGCTAAAAGTGGCAATATAGATATGTCGAGAGGCAACCGAACTAAAGCCATCCTAGCATAAAATCTTGAGGGAGCATGTGACAGTTGTTAAAAGCAAGAGACCATACTGAACAACCTCTAGAACACAAGCAGCAGTGTAAGGGCGTGCAGATATATTATAGACTTCCTGGAAAAGCACAAGATAAATCTGAAGGACGGCAAGACAAAAGCAGTACCCATAACAAAGGGCGACTGGGGGACCTCACAGGGTGCATTATTATCTCCAGTGCTATTGAACATAGCCACTCTGAGGCTTGCACAAAAACTTAACACCTTAGAAGGCATTAAAATGCCCTCTACGCTGATGACATTAAGATAAGGGCACCAGCGCCAACAAATGATAAATACAACACCGATTGCAGGAGGCTGCAAACGCAATACTGCCTAAGAAGACGAATGAAGCCTATCAAGAGGCACGAAGAAATCATAACTCTTAACACTCAGGGAAAGGAGAAGCAGCAACCCCATCGAGATGCGGTTGAACGAAACCCGAACTCAGGAAGTCCCTCGGGCCAAAATCTTGGGCTGACTATCGCAAACAGCAATAACCAGGAGGTAATAAGACAACTAGCAGATACGACAAAACAAGCAGTAGCAATTACCGGCTGAATCACTAATGTGAGAATCTGCAGGAGCGCGAAACACACCTTGCAACAAGTAGAGGCTTTCCTCACAAGCAGAATTTTCTACGCCGCGCCGTACCTTAGATTGAGAAAAAAACTCCACAGTAAGAAAATCAACATCCTGACAAGGAAGGCATGCAAAAGAGCCATGAGCATTCCAATCACCGCGTAAACAGAAAGGCTAGTGGAGCTGGAGGTGCACAATACGCTCGATTAAAACAATTTAGTCCACGTGACATCACCGAAATGCCGCCTAGACAACAGTACGAAGGCCTGAGCAGTGCTAGATGGACCTAAACTGGCTATACGTACGCACAATGCAAGACCGACCTGAGGCCCCCGAAGAGCCGCACATCATGATACTTAAGTAAAGATCCTACGACATGAACCCACACAGCAAGCAGGAAGAGGGGCCACAGCTGAAGCCATAGAACAAAAAGAGAATTGCTGGAGTGGACACGCCCATTGCTAAGGCTGCTGTACAAGTTTTAGACGCTATTGGACCGGTTCTTGCTACACTTTAACAGCAGTCAGAAATTATGGCTCTACCGTCATCATCACCATCCCTAAAGGAGAGGATCTCTCGATCGGCAGTATTGCAAGGGAATGCTCGAGGTTTCCGAGACCGCCTAACAGATTTCACGTAGAGGATTTTCAAGTACCGAATACCACATCTTCTTTTCTACTGTCTGGTTATGAGAATCTCCTCTCTGAAGCGGCTGGGCATTTCAGCAAGGTACTACTATGCGTCGTCCGCCACCTTACTTACGTTCGGCATCAAATTCTTGGAGGCAGTAGTAACGAGTCTGTAGCTATCACTGTGGCTTTGAATGGGTGCACAATCTCTATTATAGGTAACTACATCCCACCAATAGTCGATTTGACACCATACGACTAAAAAATGGTTTCAGAGTCCCATCTAATAGTAGGAGATTTCAATGTGCGTCACCATGGCTGGGGAAGCGCCGTTACGAACGTTCGAGGACAGGATATCGCCGCGTTCAAAGATTGTGCAGATCTTGTTTTACTCAATATTGGCACGCCGACCGGTTTACGCGGGACTACCTACAGCAGCTCCGTGTACCTGGCATTTGCATCCAAGAGCCTCTCACCGTCCACAACTTGGTATGCAGAAATTGAAACTTTTGGAAATGGCCACACACCAACACATGTGCAGCTACGGTGTTTTCAACTTCATCCACATGCCAACATACGCTGCACCGACTGGAGTGCTTTCCGCATTGTTCTAGAAAGTAGCTGTGAGAACCTCACTAACCGAACAGACGTGGAGCAGCGTATTATTTCGGCCATGGAGATACAACGCGCAACATCTCATCGCCCAGTTCCCAAGCTCCTCCAGTGGATATGATCTGCGCGGAGCTTCGGGCTATTCGTCGGCGCGCAGAAAAATAATACCGAAGCACAAAGAATGTCGTCTCAGCACTGCCGATACTTCGCCTGCAGCAGCACCCTTTCCGTGCATTGGCAATTTATGAAGAACGGCAAGAACTGAAGGTCGCGGAAGATTTTGTTCTACAATTGCCGGGAGCGCTTCTTCATCCCGACATCATCGCTGTGCTCCTCCCACAATGAACGATCGCCTGGACATTCCCTTCCCCGTTGAAGAACTGAAAGCAGCGCATTATTTTTGTACGCATCCTCCCCAAGACATGATGAAATCACATACAGCGCGCTTCGTCATGTGGGGCCACAGGCAATAGAAGCCCTCTTAACATTGTTCAACGAGTCTTCTCCCTCTGCCGCTGTTCCACAGCAGTGGAAAAGACGCCGCATTGTGGCCTTGTTGTAACCAGGAAAATCGCCACTCGGCTTAGCATACTACAGTCCAGTAGCTCTTGCACGTGGTATTCGCTAGAGAATGGCGCGTATGGTGTTCACCCGTCTAGAATTGTTCCTCAGAAAACGTGGACTATACTCTTCGGCATTGACGGGTTTCCGGAAAGACCGACCTGCCACCGAGAATGTAATTGAACTTCTGTAGAAAGTAGAACATGAAAAATGCCGCCTCAGGTTGACTGCTGCTCTTTTCCTCGACATTAAGGGCACATTCGATAATTTTCAGCACGATGCAGTAATAGATGCACTCGATGAATGTGGTATAGACGGACGTCTGCACAATTGGATCGCAGGCTTGCACAATTCAGGCTTGCACAATGTTTGGCTCATGAGACTGAATACTAACAAGTGTAAGGTCATGCGTATTTCGCACCGGTCTGCGAACGAAAATCTTATTCCCTACAATATTTCAGGTTCTCTCCTTGAGCAAGTTACCACATATAAATATTTAGGGGTTCATATAACTTCGAACCTTTCATGGCAGGCACATGTTGATTATATTGTTTACAATGCTAAACGCATGCTTGGCTACTTGCGTCGTAATTTTTCCATGGCTCCATATTCTTTAAATCTGCTACTTTATAAAACCTTAGTTCGATCTAAATTAGAATATGCGTGCTCTGTGTGGGACCCGGGACTTAAAACTCTTACTAATCAGTTAGAGTCAGTACAGAATCGTAGCGCCAGATTTATTTTGTCCAACTTTTCCCGCACTGCTAGTGTAACTACAATGAAAAATACTTTGAACCTTCCTAGCCTTCCCCTTCGTAGAACACTCGCGCGAATACTAACTTTTCACAAGATTTACTACCACAATCATCAGCTAAAACGGGATCTTCTATCTGAACCATCATACACCTCGCACGGATCATCGCCACAAGGTACGCATTCCATACTGCCGAAACAATGCATATTTTAACTCGTTTATACCAAAGACGGCGAGCGATTGGAACCACCTGCCCACCTTGATTGCCGACATCTCTGACACCTGTTTATTTAAAAATGCCGTGGAAAACTATGTGTTTGACTAGGCTGTTTTCTTATGTAATCTGATTTGTATTTTGTTCATGCTTACGTTTTTTCATTCCTTGCTGTATTACATTACATTTTCCGTTTACTTTTTGTTTTCATTTTGCTGCATTGTTTTTACTTTTTTATCCACTCCCTTCTGTAACGCCCCACTGGGGCCCTGAAGGTATTGTAATAAATAAATAATAAATAAATAAATAAACAATCGCATTGACAAACCGGACTGTCTAAATGGAGACTCTTCAAGGAGACACAGCAGATCATCATGTTGCTCGTGTTGTTCCACAGGAAGGAGTGCTCAGTCGAACTTTGTTTAGCCTCGTGCTTGTCGGCCTTTTCAAACAACTACCTAACACTGTTTAGATACCAGCCTAAGCAGACGATATTTGCATATGGGCATTAAGTGTCACGCGTCCGAAAGAGCAAGCAAGGTTGCAGCGTTCGGTTTCCACTACGTCTGCGTACTTGCGCCGTCAGACGCTTGAACTTTCACCAACTAAAAGCGTAATTATGGCTTTCACAAGCTAGTTAATGGCGGGGTATCCGGTCACAATCGGCGGACAAATTGTTCCATACGCAACACAACACAGATTCTTAGGTGTTGCGATAGACCGTGACCTGTCCTGGACGAAGGATATTTTTTGCTGAAGAAAAAGCTCGACAGCATTGCAAGCATTGTGCGGTGTATGGCAGGGAAATCCTGGGGTCTCTGCAAGTGATCTTCACTTCACGTGTACCAGGCGCTGGTAGTCGGCCTACTCAGAAACAGTGGACCCGTTCTCTGGGGGGGGTGGAATTATCATGCCTGCGTGCGCTTGAAAGCGCACAGGCTCGTGCTTTGAGAGTATGCTAGGGTTTACCACGCAAAACTTCTACATGGGGCACATTTTACGAGATTCGCGCCTGCGCAGCACGACTTTATTTTCAACACGAGCCACTTCGTGTGCATTTCCGACATCCGACCAGGAATCGTCATCACCCGCTAACCAATATTAGAGCAGTGCGTCCAGATTCAGCCTTTTTCTAAGCTTTCTGGATGCAAGGCAATGCGGTGTCTTCGAACTACATGCCCCACGAGATTGCGGAGGTGCCACTCTGGGCAGTACCGAAACCGTACATACGTACAACGATTCCAGGGATAACAAAAAAGACGCACATCCCGACAGTCGGTCTGCAACAGCTGGCGCTGTCATATATTGCATCTATGTATGGTGACTTCCAGCATGCTTTTGTGGACGGATCGGTGACGACCACCTCTCCAGCTGCAGCGGTGATAGCGCCAGGAAATTCCTTATGTCACTGTTTCAGGCTAATTCATGGAATATCATCTGGGGCAACCGAATTGGCAGCCATACAAGAGGCTGTCCGTTATATTGGTCAATGATCAGCGCACCAATGGATTATGATCTACGATTCGAGATCGGAATTGCAGGTCATACAATTTTACGTTAGACCAAAAACCTGCGAGAAGCTGGTTGAACATTTTGTGCTTTTGTTAGCTGAGGCATTTACCGCGGCCATATCACAAGGCTTCAGTGGATACCGAGCCTTGGCTGCATAGGAGGAAACCAGCGCGCTGATGCCGAGGCTCGCCTAGCACGTGATGATGGTGTTGCCATTGAAATAGCGTTTTCCAGACCTGACATTGGATCCTTGCTGACGCATTTAATGCAAGCCGAAATGCAGTTGCACTGGAAAGATTCCAGCCATCAACAGGACCGCATCTCTAAGCTTGACGCTGGCTCACGATTCTATCTACCTTCTAGGGTAATGCGACGTCAAGGGACGTTATTCCACAGGTTACGCCTTGGCGTTACCTACACCAAACACTACCTTCACAAGATCGAAATAGAAACTAAGCCCAATTACGTACAGTGCCACACTCCAGAGACTTTTGGAGACCTACTTTGCGAGTGTCTCAACTATATTAATGGGAGGAGAATATTAGAAGCGACCGTGAGACAGCTGGCCTCTCGCCATCTCTCTGAGGAAACTATTCAAGGCGCCAGGGCGAAACGTTCTGATTGGTGGTGTGTGACAAAGGACGTGCTGAAGTTTTTATATGAAACAGGCCTGGATACCCGTCTGTGACTACCTGTGCACTTCCTGCACGGTTTGCACAGTTTACATGGTCTACGGTATTACATGCTTGACAGTGAAGGTTTGTGTTTCCGTGGAGCCCCTACTCCAGTATGTGCTAATGATATGCGTCGGTGTGTGTTCAAGACAAGAATTTCACGTGCGTCTACTCACCGCGATGCGAGTGCCAGCCAGCGTTTGTGTGTGTGGACTTTGACAAGGTAAGTTGCTGGGAGAGTTGGTTCCGGTATTCTATGACTACAGCGCAGCGAACGTAACAAGAAGGACAAAGGCAGAGACACAAGATAGCGTTGACTCACAACTGAAATCTTTAGTAGCTACCAGCCGGAATAAGTACCTAACTGGCGGCCAGAAATGGAAAGTAATGGAGACAAGTCATGCAGCAGAAAAACAAAAATTTCAAAAAAAGCACACGCGTCTCAACATTCGTATTCGAGGTAGCGTTTTTCTGACAGCAATACAGATGGTGCGCTTATGCTTTCTTCCGAGAGCCTTGCTATCACTTGTGCTTCTACAATTTCTCTTGTCAGCGATTCGCGGTTCCTGCCTATCACAACACACTAGTTGCAGAATGGCTCGCAGGCATTGTTGCCATCATCGTCATCAACATCATTATATTTGCAGTTTCTGCAGTGTTTCGCTACGTGGCCTATCATAGGCCCACGTGCGACATTATAATCATGCCCTTTTAATCTTTCGTGGATACATAGACCAAGGACATGCGAGAAGTTGGTTGAACAGATTGTGTTTTTGTTAGCTGAGTCTTTTCACCGCGGCCATATCATAAGGCTTCCATCTACCTTCCAGGGTTATGCGACGTCAAGGGACTTTATTGGACCGGTTACGCCTTGGCGCTACCTACACCAAACACAAATTTCACAAGATTAGAATAGAAAGTAACCCAAATTACGTACAGTGCCGCACTCCAGAGATACAAGGCAGAAGCATGTCGCGAAATTTTTGCAAGAAAACCTAATGCTTTTAACATCTGACGACCCTTTCAGAGTAAAAAGTTCACACGAAGTAATAGCGTTTGTGAAATGCAGTTACAATAAGAAACTTCGAGGATTTTAATTGATCTCAACGACCTTTACTACACTATTTCTCGTGCTGAAATCATGTCTTCTGTTATTAACTTCATTGACCAGTAAAAGCCATTGCATTCCAGAATGAGTCACCAATTTGCCCGATGTATTGCTTCCCACATGATACCGACAAAGAGTGGATGACTCCCTCCTGGCAGGGGACAAATTGTTTTTCGTGCCTTTTCAAGCAGCCGCGTAAATTCCCGTTGGCCGTATTTACTTTTTACACCAGGCTGGACAATAGGATAGGTGCCCAAAACACCACGTCGACCCCCACATGCTTCCCAATTCTCTTCACATTATGCGAGACCTGACGCAGATATGGCAAAACGACGACTTCTTTCTTTTTCTACTTTTCAGTTTTGCTATTGACATCACACCTCAACTTTTTCTGCAGTTTTTCTGCGACGGAGACCAATACTTCTGAATCGTAACCGGCCTGTGTCAAACAATCTACTTGGTTGTGGAAACTTTGCTCCAACCTGTGCTCGCATGTTTTCTTTATAACATTGTCAAAAACTGAATGCGTAATTGCTCTTTTCACGAGCTTCGAATGGGCAGATGAATATGACAAGACGGGTTTCTGACCACGGGGCTCAAAGGCCCAACATACATGGAATGAAGTGAAGTGAAGTGAGAGATCTAAAAACCTGATGGAATCATTAAGTGGTATTTCGTGCGTTAAACTCCTGGGTGTCAGGTACTCATAGAACGCTGAAGAAACTTGAAGGAACTGTTGCTCGAATTCGAGGTTGTCACACCTTAAAAACACGAAATACTTGTCTGCAAATGTAAAAATGCCACAAACGCGGGACCCTTTGAACCACTCATTCAATATTTGGTCGCGCAAAACCAGGAACATGTCACTAAGGATGAGCGCGAGGCATGAACCAACACAGATTCCATCATTTTTAATGCATACATAACCATTCCATTCAGCAAAAGTAGACTCTAGGTAACAAGATAACAATTCCAGAAAGCTGCCGGTGGAAATCCCGCACTCATTTTGGAATGCAGTGGCGCCATACTGGCCAATGAAGTGACTAACAGAAGACATAATTTCAGCCTGAAGAATAGTGCAGTAAAGGTCTTTAGGATCGATGAAAATCCCCGAAGTTTCTTATTGTTATTGCATTTCAGAAACGCTATTACTTCGTATGAACTGTTCACTCTGAAAGGGTCGTCAAATGTTAAAACCATTAGGTTTTCTTGCAAAAATTTCGCGACATGCTTCTGCCATGTTCAAGTTTCAGAAATTATCGCGCGAAACGGCCACTCCGGCTCGTGGGTTTTCGCTGTAAAAAACATCTGTAGGCAAACGTTGTGACTGCTATATATCGCACTTGCTAGCTTTGTCAAATTTAGCCTATTCAGGAGCCTGTTCGCCTCAGTCTTCACTTTAGACACTAAAACATTGTTGCATTTCTCAAACACGGCTTTAACAGCATCTGATGCTTTCGACACATACGCATCCTTGTCGAGAACAACGGAGCCACCATCTTTATCAGCAGGTAACACTCAATACGAGTTATCCTTAAACCACCTAACGGTATTCTTCAAAGGCAGCTTCTTCCCGGAACGCCTGTACCTAGTTAGTACGTCTACACCTTCAGATATGCAGCGTTCCCCCTCAGTTTTGTCGGCCTGCCTAGATACTAGCTTCACGATGGCCAGGAGCGGCTGCTTGAAAAGGCAGGCAAAACAATTTGTCCTCTGCCAGGAGGGAGTGATCTACTCTTTGCCGTTATCTTGTGGGAAGCAATACATCGGCCGCACCGACCGATTTTTCAACGAAAGATTAAAAGAGCATGATTATAATGTCGCACGTGGGCTATCTTAGGCCACCTAGGGAAATACTGGAGAAACTGCACAAGTGACGATGTTGACGACGAAGATGCCTGCGAGCCATTGTACATCGAGTGCGTTGTCGTAGATAGGAACCGCGAATCGCTGACAAGAGAAATTATAGAAGCACACATGATAGCAAGGCTCCCGTAAGAAAGCAGAAGCGCATCATCAGTATTGCTGTCAGAAAAAGAAAAACGCTACCTAGAATGCGAATGTTGACACGCGTGGGCTTTATTTTGTTTGTTGTTGTTATTTTTGTTTTTCTGCTGCATTACTGTTGTTCATTACTTTCCATTTTTGGCCACCAGGCAGGTACTTATTCCGGCTGGCAGTTAATAGAGATTTCAGTCGTGAGTCAGCGCTGTGCCGTCTCCCTGCCTGTGTCCTTCTTCTTGTCCCGTTCGTTACGCTGTATTCATGAAATGTGTGTGGATATCACCCATGAAACTCATTGTATGATGCCACCATCAACCTTCATTAGCACTTTCCCTTTCCTCCCCTTTCCAAAGTGTGGAGTAGCAGGCCAGGGCCATGTTACCACCGGCCGACCTCTGCTCCTTTTCTCTCAATAAACTTAATTTCTCTCCCAGAAATACATTGTACACAGATACGGTAGTGCCGACTGGAGGCATCATGACGATAGCACTCACAGGCTCGGATAGAGACCTGAGAATTAGTGCATCAATCAGGTAAGAGACTCAACGCATGTGGTGGGGGCAGACATAGCGCGCACAATAACCACTCACAAAAGAATGATTGTAATCATGGATTCGCAAGAGTATTGCAGGAACTACGTCAGTGGCAGGATAGGGCAGCTAGGCATTAGGATTCTCAAAAACATAATAGAAACCAGAAGGCAAGCGAAGCTTGTATGGACACCAGCGCATCTGCCCGTAGAGAGAAGAAAGGCGCATTCGCTGCAGCCGGAGCAGTTCCTACCCTTGAGCCCTAACACACGGGAGAGCGCAACTACTTAAAGACGCGGAGCACACACTCAGAAATCGTACAACCCTCTAGGCCAACAAAGGAGAATACTCGCTACCGGATGAAAAACTAAAAGACCAGGAAATAACACCGCGAAGGATGCAAGCACAATTGAAGCTCAAAAAGACTTAATGTTATGCATCCAGAAGGCTATCAGCCACATTGTGCACACTGTTGAATAGGGGTGGACCTGTAACACATGGCATGGTCCTGCAAAAACAACACACTTATAGAAAGACTGAATGAACCGGCGATTCAGCTAGTGGGGGAAAGGCTGTGCAGCTGCAATCTATTCGTCCAGCAGGAGCTAACCAAATGAGGAGGAACGGCTGCAAGGTACAATGCACAGCCGGAATAGGGAGACCGACCACCAATATTAGTTTCAAGCAAAATTATTTCATCGTCATCTCATCATGTTTCCTTCAGAAGTACAAACAAGCGGCATAAATACTCAATGGCGCTTTTTAAGCAGAGCGCCCCAGATTAAAAATAATTGTCTGACTGATTTCTTTGTGAGTAATACCCTAGCAGCTATGCGATGGCGTTTAAACTTAAACCCTGGCATCTTGCGGGGCGCTTTTGGCTGCCCTCTTTTGCTTGATACATATACCGGCTGTCCCAGCTAACTTGGACCACGATTTTTTAAAAACCTAACCGTTCTTGAGAACTGAAATCGCATGGATGTTGTTAGGGCTTATTTAAAGTTACAGCACCATTTTTTCGCTCGCCCTATTTGAATAATTAGTCAAAATTAATAAAATAACTGTTACGTCCTTTATTGCTGGTGGCAGGGTACAGACTGGCGGGGAAGCCGCCAACACGTGACACATGGTAGCTCAGGGTTGCTTGGCCCTAAAGATTGTCCCGCTATAACACTCCTCCCCCCTACGTCACGAAGTCCTTCAGATACGCAGGGCGGCTGCGTTGGCGCTGTGGTCGCTGGACTTGAAGGGAAGCACTCGCTTCACGGTCCTCACCACAGGAAGCAGATTCGGTACTGGGCGCTGCAGCCTCCTCCAGTCTTTCTCCTTGGTCCCGTCTTCCAGGGTCCTCTAGGCTTGAAGGAATGCCAAGCCCGGAACACCCTGCCGGGGAAGCAACCAGCGGTTCCTCCTCTTCACACATCCCAGAAGCGAAACTGTCCAATGCGTAGCTGGCAGAACGACTTCTGAGTTGGTCAACATGACGTCTCCATCGACGACCGTCCTTGGTGACGACCAAGTACGACACTGGTCCTGTGACAGCATCCACAATGCCCGGCAACCACTTGGGCCCATAGAGATAGTTGCGCACAAACACTCGATCCCCCACATCAAACAGTCGCACTGCCTGGCTACGGCGCTGCATCACCTGCTCTTGTTTCTGCTGCACACTGGACTGCAGGTCAGGATGCAGACGCTCTAACACAGTTGAAAGTTTCCTGCCCATTAGCAATTCGGCCGGGCTCTTGCCTGTTGTAGCATGAGGCAGGATATGCTGGGTCATTAAAAACCTAGCCAGACGTGTGTCGATATCGCCTCCAACCATTCGCTTGAGTACTCCCTTGGTTTCGCGCACCATGCGTTCTGCTTGACCATTCGAAGAAGGGTGATATGGGGCAACGGTCACATGTCGGATTTGATTCCGGCACATGAAGTCTCTGAACTCCTCCGAACAAAAGGCAGTGCCATTATCAGGAACAACAGTTTCTGGAATGCCATGGGTAGCAAAAAGGAAACGAAGCTTCGCACAAACTGTAGCTGTCGACATGGAATTCATCCGGCACACTTCCAACCACTTTGAGTGAGAGTCCACCACAATGAGGAAAACTTTGCCTTGGAAGGGCCCAGCAAAATCGATGTGTAGTCTTGTCCAAGGACGCTTGGTGAATTCCCAAGGGTGAATCTTTGCAGCTGCTGGCGCAGACCTGGATTCCTGACAACGTGCACAGTCTCTCACCTTCTGCTCAACATCTCTGTCGATTCCTGGCCACCACACGGCTCCTCTGGCAAGCCCCTTCATCTTGACAATTCCTGGATGAGCTGTGTGAAGAATGTCCATGACATACGGTCGAGCTGGCTCTGGAATGACCACACGACTGCCCCACAGCAAACAACCTTGGTACACCGACAGTTCATGCTTGCGGCTCACAAACGCTGCAAACTCTTCTGGCAGCTTACCCTCTGGCCACCCATGCTGCACCCAATTGCAGACTCTAGCCAACAGCTTATCCCTTGACGTGAATCTTGCCACCTTCCTAGAGTTCCATGCTACTTCCGGCGCCATTTCCAGCATCCCTACTTCCCAAAGACGCTGCTCCTCTTCCTCTGCCCTACTGGCTCTCAGTGGTAAACGACTGAATGCATCAGCATTGGAAAGCTTCTCCGCTGGTCGATACTCAATTTCATAGTCATAAGCCGATAACATGAGGGTCCAACGCAGCATCCGTGGTGATAGCACCTGGGGAATGGGCTTGGCATGGTGCAACAGTCCTAAGAGGGGTTTGTGGTCTGTCACAATTTTGAAATGTCTCCCATATAGAAACTGATGATACTTCTTTATGCCAAAGCCGATGGCGAGCGCTTCTCGGTCTGTCTGGGCATAATTCCGTTCTGCCGCACTCATAGTTCTCGACGCATATGCAACCGGTCTCTCGCTGCCATCTTCGCACACATGACTCAACACAGCACCCAGTCCGTACGGGGATGCGTCACAGGCCAGCACTAGGGGTTTGTTGACATCATAGTGCACCAGAACATGTGATGACTGCAGCAGATCTTTCGCCTGGCGAAATGCTTCCGCCTCAGCTTCCATCCAACGCCACTCGCGACCCTTGTCCAACAGCCGGTACAGTGGCTCCAAGGCATGAGCTGCTCCTTTAAGAAACTTGTTGTAAAAGTTCAGAGCTCCTAAAAAGGCTTGAAGTTCCTTTTTGCATGTCGGCTCTGGGGCCTTGTGAATAGCACGCACCTTGTCTTCTGTCGGCTGCACACCTGCAGAGTTCACACGGAATCCCAAGTAACACACTTCCTCAACACCAAATTGACATTTGTCAAACTTTAGTCGCAGACCGTCTTCATGAATTCTTTTGAGCACTTCTTGTAAACGAGCATTGTGCTGCACCTCATCCTTTCCACCGATCAAGATGTCATCCAAGAACACAAGAACACCATCAATTCCATGCAACAGTTCTTCCATGTACCTCTGAAAGATAGCCACTGCCACTGCCACGCCAAATTGAAGACGGGTTACGCGGAACAGTCCCCGATGTGTTGTAACCGTCAACAAGTCAGCTGTTTCGTCATCAACAGTCTTCTGTTGATACGCCTGTCCGAGGTCTAGCCTTGAAAACTTCGAGCAACCTGCCAGCCTGGCAAACAGCTGCTCCGGTGTCGGCAGGGGATACGTTTCCCACTGCACTACACGATTGACTGTGCTCTTGTAGTCCCCACAGATCCTTATCGATCCATCTTTTTTGACAACTGGAACGACAGGTGTTGCCCACTTCGAGTGCCGCACAGGCTGGAAAATGCCTTGGCTCACCAACTTGTCCAGTGCTTCGTCCACCTTCGGTCTCAATGCAAACGGTACTTGTCGTGGCTTCAGAAATCGCGGCGGAGCTGCCGGGTTCACCTCTATGCGTACAGGAGGCCCTTTACTTGTCCCAAGTCCAGGCTCAAAGACTGAAGAATACTTCTTGAGCAAGGCTGTTGTTCCCCTACTGCCAGTTCGACTCGGCTCGTACACACTGTGAACACCACTCAGACTTATTCCCAAAGACATGAACCAGTCCCGACCGAGAAGTCCGATACTAGCACCCTTAACCACCACCAATCGCAGGCGATGTTCCTGCCCCTTGAATTCCACCTTCACGGTCAGTTCACCCAACACTCGTAGTTCCTTGTTATTGTAAGCTCGGAGATGAAGAGTACTTGGGCGCAACGCCCTTTTCGATATTCGCAGCTTTTGCATAGTCCGGTCGTTGATGACTGAACACACTGCACCAGAGTCCACCTCCATCTCTAGGGGACTTCCGCTGACGCGCACTTCCACTCTCACGGCTGGCTCTTCACCAGACAGCACGAACACGTCGTAAACGTCCGACGCAGCATTCTTGTGACGGCCTCCACTGGCCCGTTTTTTGTTCTGAGAGTTGGGTTCAGCCGAAGCGCGAGCTGCCGCCTTCCTCCTGCATGCTCTCACTATGTGCCCTCGTTGCTTGCAGAAGTGGCACTGCATATTCATGAATGGGCAACTGCTTGGCGAATGCGCACCCTTGCAGCGGAAACATACGCTTGTGCTTCCAGGCGAACCAGCCTGCTTATGGGTACCCTCCTTGGCTGTCACTGGCGCAGAGACCTTCGCAACACACGGGTCGAAACGCTGCCCGCTCACGCTGCCAACTTCACACGATGCGGCACTGCCGCGAATTTGCTCGGTCTGTCGCTGCGCAGATTCCATTGCAATGGCTTTCTCCCGAGCTGTAGCAAACGTAAGCTCCGGCTCCGCCAGCAACCGACGCTGAAGGGTCTCGCTTCGCACCCCGCACACTAGCCGGTCGCGCAACATGTCATCGAGCGACGCACCGAAATCGCAGTGTTCCGAGAGACGTCGCAATTCTGCGATGTAGTCGGCAATTGACTCACCGGGCTGCTGTTGACGTGTGCCAAACTTGAAACGCTGTACTGTCACCGACGGTCGCGGCGAGAAGTGGTTTGAGAGACGCCTGACGATCTCATCGTAGGCCACGGCCGACGGCGCATCCGGAGAACAAAGGGAGCGAACGATGGCATATGTTGCTGGGCCGCAAACGCTGCAGAGCGTTGCTCGCTTCTTCTCGTTACCGTCGATGTCGTTTGCTTGAAAGAAAAATTCGAGGCGCTCCAAATACAAGGGCCAAGACGTCGCCTCTGTTGGAACGAATTCCCCAATCGCGCCCAGCGCAGTTGCCATTTTTACCTCGTCGCCAATTATATGTTACGTCCTTTATTGCTGGTGGCAGGGTACAGACTGGCGGGGAAGCCGCCAACACGTGACACATGGTAGCTCAGGGTTGCTTGGCCCTAAAGATTGTCCCGCTATAACAATAACTTTTTAAATGTAGCTTGAAACTTTCAGGTGTCAATAGGAATGTTGTGGACTCTGCAAATATTGTCCAACTCAGGCACTTCCAACGTTATAGACTAAGCGTGGCTGTTTTTATTCAGGAAAAATGAAAGCCCGCGGAGTTTAAAAGATACCACGTGACAGCGCGCTCCGTGCGCCCGATTGCGCCGCGATTACTTCCCTATCATATGTGCTTTGTAAAAATATCACTCGCTTCGCGCCTTTCGTGCTGCCCAAGAAAGAGATTCACGTTGAGCTTGGTTCCAAGGTTAGCGCCAGTTGGTAGGAGTGGCCGTTGAAGGAAAGCGCGGCTCCCATTCCTACAGCGATAATTGCGCTCTCACGTTAGCAGAATGCATGCGGAGGAACTACGACAATCTCATGAGTTCGAATTTGGGAGCAACATCCCGATAAGCAAAGACGCATACAACAAGCTTGATATTAAGCGAGTAATTACTCGTCGACGTCCACCCGAGCGCAGCCATACGGCTACAAAGGAAAGCTATACAGCATGCTGTATAGCTTTCCTTTGTAGCCGTATGGCTGCGCTCGGGTGGACGTCAAGAGCAATTACTCGCTTATTACAAATCTACTCCACCTTGTGGGATTCCCCTAAACATTTGGTCAACAAGCTTGATAACGTAGTGTGAATAGGTGATATGCAAAATTACTTGTACGTCGGCCAAAACTGGGTGCAAAATTTCGGCCGCCATCTTGGTTACGTCGAGAACCACGGAGCACTGCTGACACCGTATACATGCTCCATGCGCCCGAAGCAGCCGTAGAGTCTTTGCGTGCCGAACTTTTTTGCGCAACGTGCGGCGTTGACATGGCGGAACATCGGCGTTTTCTGAACTTTGACCACGAGATGTGGAAAAACAATTTAGAAGCCCTTCCGCATTTGTCAGACAGTGCATTAGCAGACTCGTGTGCGTCGGCAGGGCCGTCGAGTCGGCAGCAGAATAAGTCCTACATATTTGCTGTCGAAGCGTATACGCTCCCTTCATCGGTATCTACCAACGCCTGCGACTCAAGGTGCGTATGCTTGATTTCTAGGATTCCTTGTAAACACTGCTCCTAGCCAGAGGCCACTTGCGCGAACGTTTTACTCAAGCGTGCGCTGCTCGCGAGCGGGGACACTCAGCGATATCGTATATGAAGAGTAAAAAAAAAAACCAACAAAAACATACTGCTACTCCTGAGCAGCACAGAACATGCGACTGCAAATGTTGGCTGTACAGTTCTTATGAGCACAGGGCTCGGTGGCGCAGGGCTTGCGTAGTCTCATGGCTAGCTGCGTACCGTGCTCATAGCTGCACACGATCCCGGCGCGACATTCTCGCGTCTTGGCCACTGCCTCTGACGTGCTGCTTTCAATATTACTCGACAGCGGATGCAGCTCGTTCGGTTGAAAAGCCGCCGGCCTCGTTGTAGTTGGCACCGCCTCGTAGTAGTAGTCCGCACCGCGCGTCGGGAATATTCCTTTCGTGTGTCCTCCAAGATATGAGGATATGAGAGACAGGCGTCATTTTGTTTCCTAAAGACCAATTTTCATTTCATTTTCCTGCCCTTACGGCGCAGTTCGGGTATCCCCCGAGATATGAGAGACAGGCATTGTTTTACTTCCTTTACTGCGGGAAAGGTTCGGGTGTCCACCGGGATATGAGAGGCAGGCATCATTTCCTTTCCTGCCTTCCGGCAGGAAAAGAAATTACCTACCGGTTTGTCCAATATAAAAATGCCCACAACTGAGGGGAATCTTGTAGGTAGCACATGCTGCACATGCAACGCGTTTATTCTCCTCCAAGTCCTTTTTGCCGCAGGGGCTTGAGTCGAGTCACCCTTTACCACCAGATTGCACAATCTAGAGAGCTTGCAAGATGCAGAGATTACAAAGTCGATGCCATATTTGCCTGAAATCTTTTTAAGATTATTGGAAATCCTGTGTAGGTAAGGAATGACATGCAGTTTCTTCTGGCAGCCTAGTTCTTGGGAAGGGGCTCCTTTTTTATTCTTGAGGAAGTTCTTAGCCAGCGTTGTAGCAATCCCCCTTACGAAAAAACTAGGATAACCTCCCTTTTCTAGCCGCTGCACTTAGAGGTTAAAACTGGGTTTCAACATATGTGTGCGTCATGTTAAAACTGCGGATCTAAAACTGATGGAAGCTATACTCCGCTTAACCACCTTGGACTGTGAGGGATCGAAAGGCAACAATGATTTCTTTGACGTGGGCTGAAAGGCCTAGCATACATGATAATTTTTGGTTAAAAAAGATCTTTAAATCTAAAAGCTGAGTAGATCCATTTTGTGTAAGTTCCGGAATGAATTTGAGAAAGCGTAAACAGTTTGAAAATTCATCTAAAATCATTTAGGCTACTTCTGCTGATGGGTCATGGGAAGA
The DNA here is from genome assembly GCF_055824585.1 of Amblyomma mixtum. NCBI lineage: Eukaryota > Metazoa > Arthropoda > Arachnida > Ixodida > Ixodidae > Amblyomma > Amblyomma mixtum. Next base: position 170,524,791 of record NC_143012.1, read on the forward strand.
AATATTTAAAATAATTAAAAAGTCGTGTACATATCTCATGATCTTTTCAATGAATTTTTGGGTTTGTTTAGGTTCGAGTACGCCAGAAATATTTCACACAGCACTGGCGCGACACTGAATCCTATACATAATCCTTCCTTCTGTTCATACAATATCTCGCCTAAGGAAAGAAAGGTAGAATCAAGATAAAAAGAAACACAGCAGCTCTAGAAAAGAATCAGGCAACACACCACAAGCATTCTGGAAGCCAACCAGGCGGCAGCTACAATCAGTTCTCTTATTGCGCTGAAATGTTCTTCTTGAGGGATCGAGAAAAAAAAACTCTTCCACAACGACAGACAACGCCCATTTCGCACTTCAGACACCAGAATTCAACGCGACAATCAAGGAGTCCGACCCACCGATCATGAAAGCATCCTCAGGCTTTGGATGTCTCAACTGGGTTTTAATGAACTTGCTGACTTGGGCATGCCAGCTTCCTCTTTCTGTATCAATAGCTGTGAATGGACATAAATCTTTACGGTCTTTGCCGTGAAGAAGATGCTGAGGACGTTGGAATCACTGCCCAACACCTCTTTTGACAGCTTCTGCAGGTTGAGTTTATGTAAAAGAGCCATTGCCTTGCTCTTCACTTTGGAAGGTTTTTGAGGTACAGGCTTAAAATTCTTACAACACTGATGGTTTTTTTTTAAGACTTTGTGGAAGTACGATGAAGCCACCTTCCTTGTCAGTCTGGACAGGAGCCAGGTCGCTGTAACGAAAGTGGTAGGCAACTTCGCGTAGAACTTTTGAGCTACCGGACATTGTGAAATTGCTTCGCAAACTTTCTACGCATTCATAAAGACAAGATGCTCTCTCCTCAGCTGGCGCCTTGTTGGACACTCTGTCCACGAACGCTGGAAGGTCATACTTACCCACCGATGGTTCCAAGCTTCACTTGGGGCCATGCTGCAGCACGGCCTCCACTTCTACTGGAACACCCGCGTTGCCAAGAAAAGTGACTGGACCAACGCCACCTTGTCTCGTTTTCACTTGCCTTGGTTGATGGTGGCTTAGGCAGTTCCGAATGAAATCTGTCCACTGCTGCGTTGTGTGCTTAAAGTCCCGCCACCTCCTCCAACCAGACGATCCCATACTAAGGTTTAGAAAGCGCACATTTCAAAGCCAAGGGTTGAAGAATCCCACTTTGCTCCAGCGCTCTGACTTGAGGATTTTTTGAACCCTTTTCCAATGCCCGACAGAGAGTCTAAGCGAACCGAACATCAACCAAACATCGAGGGGCAGATGTTATTTCAAAGGCAATAGGCATAAGCCCTAGCTCTGCATGTCGAAGAAGCGATCATTGAAGAGCACAGTGCACACTGACCTTCGGATGCCAAGAACACCCAAAACAGCCTACGTCTGGGGACACGCAGCTTAGGAGGGCAGATGTGTAGGCCAGCTGGTGAGCCATCAGGAGGCTGTACACCGCAGCCGACACAGGACAGAGGGAGGTGACGACAGAGGGCGGTACTAGCAACTAAGATTTTATTGAAAAGCTCCATGGCTTTTATAGACACAGGCACTTATGGTCTTAAAATCAAGTAGGATGAAATGGAAAACACAAATAGAAAACGAGACCATTGGCGCGACAAATAACACCATGCGGGGAACCTAGGGTAATGCTCAGCCTAATGACGCAAACTACACATGAAAAAGATAGCAGGTGATCTAAAACATTACGACCCTGCGTGGAAGCAAAGAGATGGAAACCACAGCTTAAACGAGTGAAATGCGGGTCGAAAGGAAAACTAGCAGAGCTACTAAACGGTCACTTATCAAGGAAACCCAGAGGATAGAAACGGAAGGCTAGCTAACACATTCATCCGGTTCCGAGCCTAAGATGGCAATCGCCTATACAATCTCTATTCCAACTTGTCGCTTCCTTCTTTCAATAATCTTAGTCTGGATGAACTGAGGGCAACAGCCCTGACAATTGCAGCAATGAACAGGCAGATTCGGACACCCCCGCCCCCCAAGGAATGCGCGTGCTCTTGCGCGCGCTCATGCCGCTCGGAATGCTTGTATGTTTTTTGCTATTTATTTTATTTGCTCGACATTGGTTCCCTAAGGTAGTCTTAACTACTCGGTGCGAGCGCAAAACAAATTTCAAAGCGAGATTTTACCACACGTCGGAAGATTTGACTATAGCCTCAATATGTTCTTAGCTGTAGCTTCAACTTCCAACAGTTCCCTGGCAATTAAAAGTTATGTGAAATAAAGCTGGGCCTATGTTTTTTTTTCAAAATGATGATGTGTTAAAAAGACTTGATAGTCAAGAGAGATATTTGAGAATGGACTGGTGCAGTGCACAGAAACGTGCGCATTAAATGTAGAATACAGAGACTTTAAAAATCTGAGTCGATAATTTTTACTTCTGAACTCATACAAGTAGAGAATCCACCCAATTATTCATTTCGGCCACCCTCATTTCATTGCAACACAACTTAGCAAACATAGCAAACTTAGGTCATGCTTTTATGAACCTCGCACGCGGAACATTGATGCACTTCACACAAGATGACAAATTCCAATGATATACAAGCATTCCTCCATTTCCCGAAGTTATTCTATGCGCGCTAGAAGCTCGCATTCCACGGCCAACTGTGCGTTTCGTTCGACAAATGTTTGGCACCGCGACGGCCACAACACGGCTGCCAACCAGTCGCTCACAGAATGTTAGGAGCCCTGAAAGCAAATGCAATGGATCGCTTCAGAAGCGTAGACGACAATTTTCGGCGCACCAGCTCCTAGTTTTCAATGTTTTAGTGAACCCCGCGAGTATACTTTTTCCCGGTCGTTTTGAAAAGCGCACTCCCGTGTTTTCATTACTCGGTTGAAATGCGCGTTTTAATTAGAGACGGAGTCTTCGGCGCACAAGTTGCTGGGTTTCGAGCTTTTCTTCCGTTATCTTGTTTTTCCCTCAAGTCTTGAACATTACGCTCTCGTACTAACTACTGGAGAACGCTCGTTTTCAACACGCTTGCCCATTTTTTTTTCAAGTTCACCTCAGTTTCCCCGACCTTCAACAAGTATCACTGGAAGAAAATTGTGTGTTTTCGGACGCCATTAAAAACTTTGCGTCCCCATAATTTTAACTCTCAACCATGCAAAACTAATCGCTAGGGATAGAGCACATGAGTGCGCCCTTCGCTACCTGCGCAATTCAAAGCGCCGGCACGCGTGGTCAGCTTAACCTGCTTTAAATGGAGAGTGGTTGGGCAAAAAACCTTTCTCACCTTGTCGTCGTCAGAAACCGAAAGAGTTCAGCGTCGAAGTCCAAGGGAAACGTAAAAAAAAATTGCCGGGGCCTAGCTTTGGATTAGCCTGGTAGGTTGCGAAAGCAAAAGCGCAGCGCCTCCAACTGAATGATGCAGTGCGCCGCATCTACAGAGCACGCGTGGCTACCGGCCGCCGCTGCGCGACGACTGAAAGCGCAGCCACGCACACGACCGTCTCTTTGCTTCTCCCTCGGCTGCCCGTCTATCCATTGAGTTTCTTACTATTGACAAGAGCGAAAGGTGGCAGCTCTGCAGTTCATCCATACTGGACGCCCGAGGCACGCCAGTTAGACATCGGTTTCGGATTGACCGGTGGTGACCTGCTGACATGTGTTATGGATTTGACTTCTTTCGCCTGGCAGGTTCCTTTTTACTACTGCAGTTTTCAGTGATGTTTTGTGAGCTTTTTAGCGGTGAAGGTAGCCAGCTACGCACGTAGTCCATTTGAGATGCGAAGTATCCGAAGGCGCGAGAAGCACAGTGTCTGGTGCCTGCTAAGCCTGAATAAGCTGGTTTTCCCCATCGCTTGAAGCCATTTACGCAGCATGCTGGCTCTGTCCAGCAGAAGCCCGTGTTACCTGTGCCTCGAGAGGGGAGGGAATTGAAAAAGTTTTTGTGAGATGACAACTGAGCAGTCTTCTGCTGTAATACTTCTGCACAGCCCTCTTAGACTTTCTGTGCGTGCACGTGAACTGCAACTGCAAAAGCAGCGGGAGTACCTGTGGACCTATAACTGCTCAGTCAACCCTGGAAGCCAGTTAAGAGCACAGTCTATCGCATATCGCGAGTGCAGACATTGCCATTTTCCCGCAGGCGCTTAGAGCTGTTCTGCCATATATCTTATTGTCCCGTAGTGGTGACTGCAGACCGGCGAGCAGGAAAATAGCGAGCACTGCTTCCAAACGAATCTCTTAATTTGGGCTGTCTTGCGCCCGCCAACTGAATGCCTCGGCGGTGGCGTAGCCACAGGCATGCTCGGCGGTCGTCGAACAAAAATGCCCGCGGCTCTCGGTCGTGCTCGATTTAAAGCTGACAGCTAACTATCAAGATCAAGCGGGCAAAGTTAAGAGAACATTCTGGAACACCGTGGAATCGGCTCCGCCCGGATACGATTAGTAGAGACAAATCAGGTCGCCTGTTCCGTCACAAAATGATAAAGCGGCGAGCCGGTAGCTTTGAAGAATTAGCAAACGACAACTACAAAGATTCGCCTAATTACATCCCTATCAAAGAAGCATCGACCAGATGCTTTAAAATATAAGGCAACTACAAACAAATACATCTGATTGTGCTAAAATAAACACCGAGTGTGGCAGCCCAGAGCTCTTTGGCGGGCATAATAGGGCTTTAGACGGACAACATGAACAACTTCTGGCCGTGCGCGGCGTGGCTGGGATGCTGTCATTTCCTCAGGGACGACTGTATAGTGCAGTTCACCTAGCCAACAGAGAACCTTGTACGGAGCAATATAGCGGCGCAAAAGCTTTTCACTCGATCCGCGGCGGGGTATGGGCGGCCAAACGCAGACTCGGTCTCCTGCCTTGTACTTCTCGTTGTATTCGTAAGCTGTAGCGCCTGACATCGGTCTGCTGCTCGTCCTTGATCCGTAATCGGGCAAGTCTTCGGGCTTCTTCAGCGCATTGAAGGTAAGCAGTGACGCCGACGTTATCTTCTTTGGTAACGTTGGGAAGGCGTGGTCATGGCCTCCGTGCCACGGGCGAGCCTAAGAGGTGTCATCTGGGTGGTCTCCTACACTGCGGCGTGTGGTAGGCGAAGACGATTTAAGGCAGAATGACGTCCCAGGTCTTGTGTTCGACATTGACATACATGGCGAACCTATCGGCGATGGCTTTGTTTAGGTGCTCGGTCAGTCCGTTGGTCTGTTGATGGTATGCAGTTGTCCTCCGGTGGCTGGTTTGGCTGTAACGTAGTATGGCTTGCGTCAGTTCCGTCGTGAATGTTGTTCCCCTGTCCACGATGAGCACATTGGGGGCGCCGATGAGCACATTGGGGGCGCAGAAGAATGCACTCCACGAAAAATTCGGCAACTTCTGCTGCTGTTCTCTTCGGTAGGGCTTTTGCCGAAGCGTAGCAGGTCAGGTAGAGAGAGAGAAAGGAATTTTAGTGAGGGAAAGGTGGAGAGGTCGGGTAGTCGGTCGCTATAATGATTCACTAATTTCCAGATGTTGACGTCGGGAAAGGGCCAAGCAAGTACATGCCGATCTGCTGAATGTGCCTTGAGAGTGGTTTAATGGCGTTCTGAAATCTTGCTGGTCAGGTGGGAGCGGACTTTCGTCGCTGACAACCTCGGCAGGATTTCAGATATTTTGCGACATCGGCAGACAGTCGGGGCCAGTAATACTTGTCTTGAAATCGGCCAAAGGTGCGCGAAAACCATAGAAATCAGCTCTCGGCTCCTTTGTGTACCCTGAAAAACTTTTTCCCGCAGAGTTGCTGGTACTACAAGTAGGTAGGCTTTTTTTTTCGCTGCGAACTTCTTCACAAGGACATCACTCTGTAAACAGAACGAAAACAATCCTCGCTTGAACGAGCCGGGGACGAAAAAGCCTCCAATTCCAAGTACTCGATCATATGTTCGAGGTCGGGGTCCAAGCGTTGCTGCTGCGCAAGAGCTTTAGCTAATGGGTCTCAGGAAGGCGTCCTGATCGTCGTCCAGAGGTGGTGCACCTACAGGGGCTCGTGACAGGCAGTCGGCGTCATATTTCTTGCATCCGTACTTGTAAACGATGGTGACGTTAAGCTGCTGGGGCGCAGGCTGCATCGAGTGAGACGCCCGGAGGGGTCCTTCAAACGGGCAAGCCAGCATAAAGCGTGGTGACCGCTCACCACATTGAACGGTCGTCTGTACTACAGGTAAGGACGGAATTTCGAAGTAGCCCAGATGATGGATAGGCGCTCTTTCCCAGTTGCCTACCACCTAGCATGGGCCTTGCAGAAGGAACGGCTAGCTTATGCGATTACTTTCTTATGGCCGTCGGTTTTCTGAACGAGTACGGCCCCTAGGCCCACGATGCTTGCATCGTGTAGTGCCGGCGCCCACATTTCGCTGGCTGGCCTCTCTGGAAACAAGCGCTGCGCGCCCGCCGTCGCTCAAAGCAGGCCCAGACTCTCTTGGACATGTCGCGGCTTGCAGCGTGAATCATCCGCCACGCTGGCGCCGACGCGGACCCTTCCTCCTTCCCTCCTCTCCGTCGGTGCGAACTCTTTCGACGCTTCGCGGGCCGTCGCCTCTCGGCCATTCGTCCAATTTGAACGGTAGTTAGTGCCTTGAACTGATTGGAGGATTTGAACTGCTGGCTGCCGCAACGGACACGGGCGGCTATAAAAACGGAGCCGCGCTGAACCCGCGCACCAGACGGGCAGCAGAAGAGCCATCACGCCGGAGCTACGCTCGCCGCCGGGGCCGCCCTTCTTCTTTGTGCTAGCCCGTGGTGCTCTTGGCCCTTGTATCATGTAAAAGCCCTTGTACATACTGTGCATAAAAGTCATTTTACTCACCGTCGCTTCGATCGTTTCCTGGCTCGGACACCCAGTCCCAACAGTGGTGGCCGCGGTGGGATGCCCCAGTCCCAACAGTGGTGGCAGCGGTGGGATGCTCAGTCCCAACAGTGGATGGCAGCTGCGGGATCGACTAGCGTCAGCTACCTCGGCGCGGTGATGCCTGATGCTTTCCCCTCAATTCGCCAGACTGCTCTAGCACAGGTGATTGTAGTTTAGAGTAGGGCTGTGTATAGCACTGGAGAGAGCTTTGCTGTTTCGAGCCAAGTGGGAGCGCTTCGAAACGAAAGCTGGTGCAGAGGGAGTAAACGAGGCGTTGTTGGAAAGAATTACTTGCGCGTGTCATACTAGTAGCGCTATAGTAGTGAACGGCAAGGGAATTCTAAGAAAATGGCAAACTACAAGAGGCTATTGTGCGCGATGGAGAACTTCAAAGTGAAAGAACTCGTCGAATTTTGTGAACAGTTGGGCATTGATTTGGGCCCCGCAAAACGAAAGCATGCGATTCTTGAGATCATGCGAAAGGAGAATGTAACGGCTGAGGAAGCCAATGAGGCCTGGGAAGAGATCACAGAACGCCGTGAGCGCGAGGAGGCCAAAAGACGCTGTGAGCACGAAGCGGCTGAAAAACAGAAGCAGCTTGAGCGCGAACAGGCAGAACGTGAGTGTGAAGAGGCAGAAAAACAGAAGCAGCTTGAGCGCGAAGAGGCAGAATAACAGAGGCATCTTGAGATAAAACGGTGCGCTCGCGCTACGAAACTGATGGACCTGGAGCTTGAAGCGCAGCAGATCGATTTCGAGAGATATAAAACATTGTCCGCTCTGCATGAGACTAATGGTCAGCAGCTGAGAGACAGGCCGCAGCCCTTCGTGATCGCCGAAGATATGGCGAAATATTTGGCGGAGTTCGAGCGCGTCTGCGAGAGAAAGCGCGTTGAGCGGAATGGTTGGGCACAGAAGTTGGTAGCCCTGCTTTCCAGCGAAGCGTATGACGTTGTCAAGCGCCTGTTGGACGGCGGCTTGGCGGACTACGATGAGCTGAAAAGCTTCTTACTGGCGAGATATAACGTGTCACCGCTGGACCTTGGCCAAGCGTGAGAATAGCACCCCATCGTTTAACGATTTTCCCTACCAGTTTAAAGCCGACATTTTAGAATGGCTCGAAAATGCGGAAGGTTCGGAAGATCGGGACACAGAGGTAGAGTGCGTCGCTGTAGAGCAGCCCTGCCAGTGCGGCACAGAGGAAGGTAGTCCGTGCGTGGCAGATGTAACTGCTGCTGTAACATTGGGAATTGCCCCACATTCGCCAACCGAGGAGACCTCTCTACCATCGGATAACGTAGTCAAAGCATCGGACGATGCACTTACAGAGGTCTCGCCCATTGAAATTGTGGCGGAGTTACCGGAAAGCGGATCTCCTAGCGTGTCGAAAGCAGGAGAAGTTGCCGAACAGGGCAGAGAGGATGTCTGTCTTGACCTTAATGAAAGAGACAGTGCCAACGCTAGCGAAGCAAACGAGGATGACTCACCGCGTTGTGCATCGCATTCAACAGAAATGCAGAAACCTGAGACTTCCGATCAACGGATGCGGACGCATATAGAGTTTGCGGACGGGGAGTTGTGCGCTATTGTTTGCAGCGAGCGATGCGAAACGAGTCCCGTGCTTTCGCACTGCTCTGAGCTTTGCGACTTTCCAGAAAGCAGCTGCAGTAGCGGCAACATCGCGACTGAGTGCAGAGCCGACCCTCATCCGAAATTGGCTGAAACGCGTCAGGAGCATGACGAGAGCTGTATACGAGCACTCATGTCGGTTGAAAACACTGGTTCGTCTGCGCCAGAAGAAACTAAGGTGCTGGACGACAGTGGAGAACAGAACCTTCCAGACGACACGGGGGCGGTAGACGTCATTCCTTCCGAGAAAGATGAGGACGAATGTGCACTCGTAGAGGCTGACAAATAAGAACGCAGTTTGGAGGAGGCTAGTAAAGGCGCCATAGGTAGACGTGAGCTAGGTAGCGCAGGTGAATTCGCTGACAATCCAAGTGATGTTGTCAGAGAGCAGAAACCTAGGCGACGGAAGCAGAATGTGCTTCCACAGACGAAAATGAAAGGAAAGCTAACAATAGAAAGCTGCAACCGGAAGAAAAGGAACCGCCAGTTCAGGAATGTGAGCTATCGCCAAAAGGTGATAGCGAAACAAGAGAAGCAGTGCTGCCGTCGAAAGGAGAGGAAAGGCAAACTCAAGAGAGAGAGCTGTCACCGAAAGACGGTGAAAGGCAGGCAAAAGAAAGAGTGGTGCCGCCGAAAGATGAAAGGCAGGCATAAGAAAGACGGGCGCTGCCGAAAAGAGAGAAAGGGCAAACGCGCGAAAATGGGTTGCCACCATCGGAAGCATCCGCTTCAACGGCACATGCATAGCAGCAAAGTCAGTCACTTCGACAGCCCTGAAACTAGAATCAGAATCAGAGCTAAAGAAATGTTCCAGGCGTCGCTATCGCGCAGAGCGAAACGCATAAGTGTGCCGAGGCAGATTGGTGTGGGCAGTAGAATAAACTGCAAAAAGAAATCGTACAAACTTTCACGCAGAAAAGTGCACCAAGGCAGCAAACCTCGTTTTAAGAGGCGAAAAATTAAGGAGCGGGAAAAGTGTGAATTTTGCCGCCAGCACAAAGAAAGCAAAACACGCAAACGCGCGTATTCTCATGAAGTCTCTCGCTTTCCGCTGCAGTCACGGGAGAAACCGCGCTCCCACAGAAAGCGGCACGCGCGCGCAAGGAAAACGCGTGTACGGCTCAAAAAGGGCAAGATTGTACTTGGCCGCAGTGACAGGGGCAAGAAAATTGGCAAGAAACCGTCTAAGCGCTCGGCCAAGTACACTTATCGCGATGGAAAGCCGCGTGTCCGGATACTCTATTTGGTAGGCGTGAAATCAAAAGGCCGTGTAGAGGCGAACCGCACATCGAGCGGAAAGGCAAACGGGTGCGCGAGAAATTAAAGACTCGTGGAATGTCTTCGCTTGCCACGAAGAACAAAAGAAAGGAAAGAAAGGTCCCACCTGAAGCTTTGCGCAATCGCAGTTGAACGTCGCGACTGGCGCGCGGAGCGCAAAGAAAGGGACAAGTCGCAAGTGAGTGAAAGCGAATCGCTCTCGTACTGTACCTTCCCTAGAAACTGGAAAGACAAGTACAGAGAGAGAGAAAAGCGCGTATACCGCGAAAGAGGCTGAGATATTAGCTACCACGGTAGTAGAGAGAGAGAGAAAAGCGCAGCTACAGCGAAAGAGGCAGAGTCATTAGCTTCCGCGGTAGCGGGTGTCGTTTAACCGAGTTAAACGCTGGCGTAGACGCACTAAGTCGTGTGTTCTAAGCAAGGCTGCATTCGCCTCCTCTTGACCTACATTTTGTCTCTTCGCGAACCGCTGTTAAGTTCGCCTGTAGATCGGGAAAATTTGATGTCCTCATTCGCAGCCTCAGCCGATTGTTTTTCTGCCCAAAGGATCTCGAGGGACCCAATTTACAATCATTTCATTCCTTGTGTTTCTTGCGTTTGACACTATGTTTGAGTTTATTATTTTAAGAGTTCTGGTATCCCACATGTGTCTCTTGTTGAAGAGGGAGCGAAAAGGGGACAGAACTATTGCTAGCGGAGTTTTTATGAACTTTAAGTCTGGCGTTTTGACGGGTGACGGAGGGCACTTGCTCGTGTTGGGTGTTGCCTGTTTTCGGTCGGTTCTTGGCAACATGCAGAACGATCAACGACCGATGCTGAGAAGCAAGCTCTTCCGAAGGACCGAGCGAAGCTGATCCAGTCACCTGGGCGACAAAGCTGCGCAGCATTGATCCTGTCCTGACGAGTGGGACCCGTTCTCGGAAACGAGCCTGGAGCTACCTGCGGCTGAACACCGGACGAGAACTTGGAGGAGCCTGGCGTACGAGCGCGCCCCGCATCCGAGCCACGCGGAAGTAGCTCGTCTTCGTGGCGCATTGTCTGGCGGCGGTGGTGCTGTAGTGCCGGCGCCCACATTTCGCTGGCTGGCCTCCCTGGAAACAAGCGCTGCGCGCCCGCCGTCGCTCAAAGCAGGCCCAGACTCTCTCGGACATGTCGCGGCTTGCAGCGTGAATCATCCGCCACGCTGGCGCCGATGCGGACCCTTCCTCCTTCCCTCCTCTCCGTCGGTGCGAACTCTTTCGACGCTTCGCGGGCCGTCGCCTCTCGGCCATTCGTCCAATTTGAACGGTAGCCAGTGCCGTGACCTGATTGGAGGATTTGAACGGCTGGCTGCCGCAACGGACACGGGAGGCTATAAAAACGGAGCCGCGCTGAACCCGCGCAGCAGACGGGCAGCAGAAAAGCCATCACGCCGGAGCTACGCTCGCCGCCGGGGCCGCCCTTCTTCTTTGTGCTAGCCCGTGGTGCTCTTGGCCCTTGTATCATGTAAAAGCCGTTGTACATACTGTACATAAAAGTCATTTTACTCACCGTCGCCTCGACCGTTTCCTGGCTCGGACACCCAGTCCCAACTGTGGTGGCAGCGGTGGGATGCCCCAGTCCCAACAATCGCTATGAATTACAGTTTCGGCGTTTTTATGAAAGTGCGCAAGGATCAGCGGGGAAAACGAGGCTGAAATTCCTTGAAGGCTACTGCTTGCGACGCTTCCCATTTAAATGGCATGGCTGCCTTTCTCAGTTAGGTCAGAGGCACGGCAATGCGCGAAATGTTCTTGAAAAATTGACGGTAATATCCGCGCATTCCGAGAAATCGGCGAACAGCTTTTTTATCGGGAGGCGCTGGAAACATTGCGATAGCAGCTTCGTTCTGCGGTTTTGGGCGTACTCCTTCTTATTAACGATGTGGCGTAGAAAGAGCACCTCTTCATAGGCAAAGTGGCACTTCTCTGCTTTCAAGGTTAGGCCGGACGACCTGACAGCGTCTGTTACTGCTTGAAGCCTTTTTAGGTGCTCTACCAAGTTTAAGGCGAAGACGACGACGTCTTCTAAATATACCAGACAAATTTGCCACTTCAGGCCTGCCAGCACTGTATCCATTGCTCGCTAATACGTCGCTTGTGCGGAAAAAAGACCAAATGGCATCACCTCGAATTCGAAGAGGCCATCCGGAGTGATGATTGCGGTCTTCCCGCGATCTCTTTCACAGACCTCAATTTGGCAGCAGCTGCTGTTGAGGTCCACCAAAGAGAAATACTTGGCGTTGCAGAGCCGGTCCAGTGTGTCGTCGATGCGAGGGAGGAGGTAGACGTCCTTCTTCGTTATGCTGTTCAAGCGGCGGTAACCGACGCCCTTTCTTCCGTCTTTCGCACCGCCTTTCTTCATCACTACATCAAGCCGTGCTCCCCAAGAGCTCTTTGATGGCTGGATGACGCCGTCGCGAAGCATTTCTTACACTTGGTCCAGAATGGTTTGTCGTTCTCGCGGCGACACATGGTAGATGCATTGGCGCAAAGGCCCAGCGTGCTCGTCGGTTACAAAGAAACGCTCGTCAATCGGCGTTTTTCGAGCTTTCAGCAGTGATGAGTAACCCTCGCTGTAGCTTTGAAGCAGATTGTGGAACTGATTTGGTATTCCATGTATTCCGGGGCACGGCTGGGTTTATCTCGACGAGGTGCTTGTGAACTTGCTTACGTGAATCTTCTGGGACCCATTCGGAAAGGGCGAAGGCGTCGTGAACGTCGAACAGTTCGTCCAAGAAAACAATCGTCATTCCTTCGTTAACGTGCCGGTATTCTAAGCTGAAGTTCGTCAGCACCACTTCAGCTTCTGTATTGCGGAAATAGACAGTGCCTCTTACCATGCCAACTCCTCGCTCTAGAAGCAACTTTGCGTTCCTCTCGACGAGAGCTTCGAAGTTCTTGGCATCAGGGGCACCTTCATTGACTACGACTCTTGATCGGGGTGGGACGCTCACTTGTTCATCAAGGACACTTAGGGCAGTATGATGTTCCATAGTTCTCATCGAAGGAACGTCCTCATCCGTGGAAAGAGTGATCGGCTTGGATGGCAGATCGATGATTGTGTCATGATCATTAAGGAAACACATGCCCAAGATTACTTCGCGGGAACATTGCTGTAACACAACGAAGGTCGCAGGATAGGTATGTCTTTTGATAGTCACTCACGTTGAGCATCGTCCTGATGGCGTAATAAGGCGGTCCCCTGCTGTGGGAATGTGTGGGCCGTCCCAGCGGCCGTTACTTTCCTGAGCTGCGTAGCAAATGTTCCGGTTATCACCGAATAATCGGTTCCAGTGTCGACCAGAATGGTAACTTTTCGGCCGTCGATAATCACTTCAAAGTCGAATGCCCTGGCCCTGGAGATGCACGTCCTCCTCGGCGCCGGGTCACGGCTTCGCCAGGTATGTGAATCGTGGGTTCAACGTGTGGTCTCATCTTTTCTGGATGGCGGCGTAGTTTTGAACGCGTTTCGAGTCGTGGTCGAGGATGTCATTGTATGTGGCATCGGCGTAATGTGTGCGTCGTCTTCATACGGCGTGGTCGCTCGAGGATCTTCGTCGTTTCGTCGTCAAGCAACCTGACATCCACAGGTTGCTTTGTTTGGTTTCCTCTGTGGGGGCTAGGGGACCTTCCGCGGACAGTCGCGGCGCAGCTGCGGCTCGGTGATGCGAAACGTGTGGTGTACGGCGACGGGGAGCGGGATACACTGCTTTGCGAAACGTACTCCTCTCTGCGCAGGTAGTCGTCGATTTCCCGTGGTGGCTTGCCGGGAAGCGGTCGTGCGGCGTCGACGGCGGAACCCCGCAGAGGAAGTATCTGCCCGGTATGGCCTCAATGGAAACAGAGTAAACGGTTCTCAGCAGTCCTCCACTTGTCGCATTTCCCAGAGTCGTTGTGTCGCTTGCAAGGTGGGCGTGCGGGAGCTAGGGGCCGTCGCTCTTGCTGAGCTGGTGCCCGCCAAAGAGCGGTTGGGGGGTGTCGTCGGTGCGGAGGACTGCGTACTGGGGTGGCGTAGGTCATGGTTTCAGCATCCGTCTGTGTCGTCGGTGAAGGGTTCTCAAGTGCGTGCTGTACTTCATGGATGATGTCCGTGAGCGACGCCGCCTGAGTTTGCTGCGTCTGCTGTGTTGGGGATGGCAGCACTTGGCGAAGTTCTTCCCAACGTATTTCGTGTATTAAATCTCGCAGGTTATCCTCACTTGCAGAGGTATTATCTGGAGGGCTTGCCGTCCGCACTTGAACTGGTCGGTTGTACTGACTTGTCCTAGTGCCAAGGGTCTTTTCGATGGTAGACGCTTCGGCTACAAACTACGCGACGGTTTTTGGAGATTTCGGATCACGCCAGCGAACAGTTGCTCCTTTACGCCACGCATCAAAAAAGGAGAGCTTCTTTTCCTCAGTCATGTCCGTGTTGAAGCGCCGGAAAAGGCGTTTCATTTCTTCCAATTATGCAGTCGCGGTCTTGGTCGAGTTTTGCATTCTTGATTGCAGCAGGAATTTTGGACTTTTTCTCCTACGATGCTTGTGAACGTATCAAGTAGCTGCTTCTTGAAGGTTGTCCAGGTCGTGAGGGAAGATATTTGGATTTCAAACCACGTTCTCGACGTCCGATGAAAAAAGTGGTGCCTTCCAGCTACTGCTGAAAATTTTTACAGAGCGAAAGCTGTCTTATCGAGCAGCTACATACGGCTTGTCGTATGTAAGGTTAAGTGCATTCCGGACACTGGATATGCAGCTCACCCACCCTGCCACCCTGGCAGGTGGCAGTTAATGGTTCACCGCGAGTGTTTGTGCATCCAACGAACGCTGCGGCCTATTGCAGCAGTGCCGTCTGTCTGCCATATCGCTATGGAAATAACAGTGGAGGATCAACCCATTAGCCCCGAAGATCTTAACGGCGGTTCGTGAATTACTCCGTTCAGGTGCCAGGAGCTCTACCATAAATCTCACGCCGCAGGCCCGAAAGGCGGTGGCGTCCATGACGGGCGCGACGTCTCGGTCGTGCCGGGGAAAGGTACCAGCTGAAACGCAGGCCCCAACAAAGCTGAGGCAGGAAAACGGCAGACAAAAGCCAGGCTGCCACTCATGACGATAAAGCTTTCGCTGCTGCCCACCGGTCACATAAAAGTTGTTCTCAGACCGCAAGTTCCAATCGGCTCCCCACTCAAGGGAGGAAATGCCTTATTTCATGCCCTCAGCAATGCCGCTGGCATCAAGGACGGCCGAGTGATTGAATAAGATATCACCCAGCGCCACCAATCAGCCAAACTGTTACAGCCAGCACCGCCAGCAGTGCTCATGCAGAAGCGTACAGACGCCTCGAGACCTTCACCATCAACGGCAAGACGTATGCCGCCAAAACGTACTTACAAGCCCCGGATCTCTCTATCAAGCTTTGTGCTTAATGAATACAGCGGAGAATCCGACAAGCAACTACAACTCAACTACACACATATGAACCCGGATGTAGATATATCATACCCGCAAGTAGACACGGTATGTCCAACCAAATTGCAGTCACTGTGGTTGGCGCTACGCTGCCCAGAGGGCTCCGGTATCCGGGAGCCCTACATCAAGTGGCCCTTTTTCTCAAAAGGGGGGGGAGCAAGCTTCAAACGTTGAAGAACAGGTCATAGACAGGACGTTTATCCTCAAGCTAAAAAGCTATATGCCACAGATGCGGAGATAATCATCCGCCACCAGCGGAAGGCCGGAAGCTGATCTGATAGGCCGAATGCATCGTATGCAAAGGGGCCCACAGCACAGGCAGCAGCAACTGCAAATTCCCCTTTTTCAAAGGCCAGACACCAGAGACAAGTGCCAAGAAGGCCGTCACCGACGACTTCTAGAAGCCAAGAGGAAGACCCGGAACGCAGCCGGCTACCGAAAAGACGCCTAATCCTCCTTCCACCTTTGCAAAGAAAAAGCAGAAAGTGCAATCAAAGAAGCCTATCTGGAGCAAAGTCAAGGGCCCAGCCAAAAGAGGGACCCAAGTAACCGCTGGAACGCCGCGGAGGACAAGACCTTCTCCTTGAAGAAAGAAGACAAAGATGAAAAGGTCAGGAATCAGGATTGCAGGAATCAGGTGAGGAAAAGGATTGAGAGGCTTCTTTCGCGCATAGATAAGCTAGAAACATTGGTAGAGTCACAAAAACACGACTCATCCAAACACTCAGAAATCAGGGCTTTCAAAAGGACCTCGTTACACGCACTGAACAAAACCCACCTATGGAAATGGATCATCTCCCTCCAACAAAGCAACCGGCGCCCAGAGAGTAGTCAGAGACCCCTTCCCCTAAGAAAAAGAATCAGGACAGATCGTCGGGTGTGCACTAATTGGCCCACTCTCTAAAAGAATGACTATGATAGAAGAGCGCTTAGGTGTTAAAGTGTCAGAACTTGAGACCTCTATTGCTAGTCTCGGGTGTTGGCAGCAGGAGGCCACCCAACCCAGATCCTACGGGAACTTAAGAATGCGCATGACAGCAGAGATCACCAGATAAAACTGATCGCATCGGTCCTAGACGGCATGATGGGCCCCAGAACGTTACCGCAACATTCCACGTGGAAGGGACAGACCGTGGTAAAATATGAATTCCGCCAACCAGAAACTAAATACACTCGGGCAGTGGAACTGCAGGGAGTACGCACGTAAGAAGATCGGCGTAAGGTACGCACGTAAGATCGGCGGATATGACTCATTTCCTCGGCGCACGCCGTGGCGGTGGAGAGAGAGACACGCGCTCGGCGGGGGCTTTCCCTCTCTCCCGTTGGGCTCGCGCCGGCGAGACGCCGTGCGCGCGGCGGTTTTTCTTTGTTTGTTTCTAAAATGCGCTGAATTTTGTGACACACTCTCACCACACAGTATACGTGCCTCTAGCACTTTTCCTCCATCGAACTGCGACCGCCGCTGCCGGGATCAAGCCCGCGTCTTTCGGGTGAGCAGCTGAGCACTGTAACCATTGAGCCACCGTGGTGGTTTAAACTCGCATTTATCCTTCACCGTTTTGTTAAGTTACAAATGATAAATGATACCTTTGCAATTGGAAACAATAACATATTAGTATTATATTAGTATATAAATAATATATTGTCGCGGCTTGATGTAGAGGCCGGCGGCGAGAACAGGTGAAAACAGGGGTATAGAAAAACATGCAGGTCCGCCAGCAGCAACGTCGTCGGCGGCGCGCCGCGATCGTTCCTCGTCTTTTTCTCACATTCGCTACACTACCTCTCCTATAGAGAACCATCGTCCCGATGCTGACACGATAGCAGAATCACACGGAAGAAAACCACACAGGCGCCCAGCAAGTCCTGCTGGCCGATGTAAAAGGGAGTGGGAAAATTAGTTTGGGGGAGCAGGCGATCATCGTGCGTAATACGGCTTAAGCCATACTACGTGCACAATTCCAGGGCGGGGTGAACGACTATTTATAAGAACTATATACGGGCCGAAATAGCGCTTCATGAGTATGTCAGCGAGACCTCGACGGCGTACCGGCGTACCGGCGTCCACACGCAGACCTTGAATCCAGGGTAAAAATGAACGTCGCGTCGACGGAGATTGTACCGACGAGCGTCGGCATGCTGTTGGTGTTGTATGCGCAGTCTACAGAGTTACCGAGCATCCTGCGTGCGCTCGCAGACTTGTCGGGCATCATCGGCTCGTGTGGCAGCATAGCGCCAAGCATCGTGGTGACCTGTCTGCCATAGACCAGCTGGAAAGGGGACATACCTGTCATCTCCTGGACAGCGGTATAATGGAAATGTAACGTAGGGCAGTACCTCGTCCCAACTACGATGGGCGACGTCCACGTAGATGGCGATCATGTCGGCAATTGTCTTCTTCAGCCTCTCCGTCAGCCTATTTGTTTGTGGATGGTACGTAGTAGTTCGGCGGTGGCCGGTGCAGCTGAGACGGAGGATCTCCTGTGTTAGCTGGGCCAGGAACGCGGCACTCCAGTCAGTGATCAAAACGGCAGGCGCACCATGATGGAGCACAATACTCTCAATAAAAAATTGGCCTGCCTCAACAGGATAGATAAGCGGGCTAGTTGGTGATGCATTATGCAAAAGAACAGCGCGAACAAACGGGGACGAGACGAAGAATACACAGGAACAAGCGCTGCTAAAGCTGATTAAAGTGCTATAGTGAGTCTAAACAACGTATCAGCGTTTGTATTAGTCTCGTCCCCGTTTGTTCGCGCTGTTTTTTTGCATACTGCCTCAACAGCTGTCGCCGATGGACGTGCTCGGGACTCCGCGTATCGCGTTAGGTAGTCCGTCGCTATGATAATGTACCTGTTGACCGACTGCGGTGTTGGAAATGGGCCAAGAAAATTCATTCCGACTGTGTGGAACGAAACAAGCGGTAGTTCGAGTAGCTGGAGAAGACCAGCTGGTCGTGTGAGCCGTGTTTTGCACCTTTGGCACTCTCGACAAGTTCTTATTTAGTGACGGACGTACTTAGGAAGTGTCGGCCAGTACTATTTTTTCTCAAATACGTGAAAGTGTCCGGCTGTAGACAAGGTGACCATCTCTTGGATCGTGGTGACAAGCCTCGGCGACCTCAGCGCGCAGGTCTTCCGGCAAGAAGGAGCCACGACCTCGGGCTGCTGTCGAAGTTCTGCTCATACAATACACCGTGCATAATCTTGAACATCGGCAGAATGCGCAGAAAAACGCGGGGCACCGTCGCTTCGTGGCCTTCCAAGTGCGCCACCAGCTGACCAATTTGAGGACCACTGCTTTGCCGAGCAGCCATAGCTGCTGTGTCAAATGCCCTAAGGAAGCTGCCCTCCTCGTCATTTTCGCCTCGCGGTGCCGGCTGCACGGGGGCTCGAGACAAGCAGTCAGCATCATGATGTTTGCGGCCCGATTTGTAGATGGCGGTGACGTCGTACTCCTGCAGCCGAAGGGTCCACCGAGCAAAGCGGCCTGCTCGATTCTTATTATTGGCAAACCAGCACAGCGAATGGCGTCGTTGACGACACGAAAAGGGCTACCATACAGATAGGGCCGGAATTTGGTGATGGCCCCGATGACAGCGAGGCACACTTTTTCAGTTGTCGAGTAATTGCCCTCCACCTTCGAAAGAGCTCGGCTGGCATACGCAATAACCCGCTCTGCGCCGTCCTGGAATTTTAAAAGCACTGCCCCTAGTCATTTGTTGCTGGCGTCCGTTTGGAGTTGAGTATCGGCGTTTTGATCAAATGGCCTAGTATGGGGGTGCTGCAAGGCCGTATTTTAGTTGGCGGAATGCTGATGGCTGCTCCTCGGCAGGGTGTCGAACCGGAACCGAACCCGAATTTTCGCCCGGAACCGGAACCGAACCGAACCCATATATTTTTCGCCATCTTGGAACTGAACCCCAACCGGAACGATTCAAAGCAACCGTTCCGAACCGGTTCGGGAACCGGTTCAGCCCCATTTTTTTGCATCCCGGCATACCTCATGTTTACGGACAAAATGAGATGATCTAGCACAAAGATTTACCCATCCGTAGCTCTCTGCGCTGGGAAGTGCGAAAATGGTACCCAGTATATGCGACAGCAAACTTACAGGAAGTCTGGTGCCTGGGAAGAAGCCTAATTCACGCTTCTGTAATGTACTACCGCCAATTCTAAACACTTGTACGTCAGGTTTATGTGAAACTTGAGTTATTACTCCTCCCCTTTTACATATTTGCTTAAATGTTTAATCAGATTGTTAAGACTGTTCTAACTCAATAAAGTACTATAGACACCAAATTTTTGCTTGCGTGCTTTCTTCTTTCCAACGATGCGCTAGACATTGCGGTACATGGAGCACCCCGTGTATTGACCAAAAACATAATAAATAATTTATATTTGAATTTCTCCGTTACCCTATTCCGGTTTGACCAACATAACAATGGCTATGACGTGTAGAGGAAATTAGGTCGCGTGAGGTGCAATAAAACGGCAATATAACTGCTGATACGTCGTTCGTTGTAATTATAGGTCTTGGAGACGCCGGCTGATTAAAGTTCTATAGTGAGTTTAAACAACGTATCAGCGTTTGTATTAATTTTGCCTGCCTCTCGTGACCTAATGCTGAACTCACGTCACAGCCATCATTCGGTTGATAAAACCGAAGCAGCATGGGAGAAAAAATTATTTTCTAAATTATTTATTGGCAGTAGACAAATACCACACGGTGAACGATGTATTCTTGTAACTATGGAGTCATTTGAAAGGAGAAAACACGCTACAAAACTGGGTGTCTATAGTCATTTCAGCACCGATTGAGAATGCCTTCCTTTTCTTTGCGTCATTTCCCACAAATAGATGAAATATTAGCGCGCGGACCCAACAACGTTGTGATCGCGGTTTTTGAGGAAAGGAAAGGGCGCAGTAACTGTCTCACTTCTTGATGGACACCTTACCCATGCCTTAAGAGAGGGAGGAAGGAGGGAGTGAAAGAAAAATAGAAACAGGCGCAGTAGGGGAGGGCTCAGCAATAATTTCTACCAGCTGGGGCTCCTTAACGTGCACTGACATCGCAGAACACACAGGATAGGATAGGATAGGATAGGATAGGATAGGATAGGATAGGATAGGATAGGATAGGATAGGATAGGATAGGATAGGATAGGATAGGATAGGATAGGATAGGATAGGATAGGATAGGATAGGATAGGATAGGATAGGATAGGATAGGATAAGATAACTTTATTTGGCTCTAGCACAAGTGTTGTTTTTTTTATGTGGTCAGATCAGTCCATCCGCAACGGTCGGTTGCCCCTATTCCAGGGCTCCGCTGGATGCTGCCGTCAGCTGAGCTCGCCGTATCAAACCGATCTGGTCATCGCGGCAGTCGCTGGAGAGCAGACCCTCCCATTGCTCCACACTTGGGTTTTGTAGCACATTTTGCGTTTCGCCTCGATCGAAACGTGGCCACCGGGCGCGGGTTCGAACCCGGGTACACCGAATAAGTAACCGAGTGCCCTAACCACTGACCCACCCCAGTGGGTATTGCAACATTTACTTTTGTACGCGCTCATTGTTTCAGGCAGCAGGTTCTAAATAAAACCCCTCATGATGGGTCTGTAGGGCAATAAAGGAAAAAAAATGGCTCATTGGCTGTGGAGCTCGGCTGCTGATTCCAAAAACACAAAAGCCAATGTGTTCAGTCGCACGTTGCAAATTCCCAGCGGGTGTCCGTCAATCTGGAGCCCGCTACTACACCGTCTATCCTATAGCCCCAATGTCTACTCGACACGTTAGACCCGAGATATTACTACTAGTATTAACAAAAGAAGAATGTATAAATTGGGGCAGCTTGTTTTTTTTTTTTAGAATCGGCATATTATTGTTTGTGCGCGACGGAAATATGCAACGAAAGGCGGGTTCTTGGCAACGGTGGAGGTGTACTAATAAGAATAAACTTAAAAACCGATTACACAAAAGGGCAATGCGGAAATGCATGCGCTCGCTGGCATGCGATAGTGATTACGCCCAGAAAGATGCTACTGCGGTGAAATGTAACTGCGATGAAGTGATTTCGTTATGCCGATTTGCTGAAATCGCTCTGCTTATAAGAAAAAATTGCTGCCAGTCGCCAGCGCGCGAATCCATTCGCTGTTCTCGAACTGCTCGATCTTGAATTCTCTGTCTGGCGACTTTACTTCTCGCTGTAATACTTCTGGTTCTTAGTGTCTGACATCACAGGCTTATGATTGTTGGCTTTTTTTTTCGTAGAACGCTTGGGCGACTGAATACGTTGAGCCTTCACAACAATCTGCCTCGGCTATATCGGGTACAGGTGGGTGATGGCGGTAGGGAGATGGTTGAAAGTTTTCGAAGGTGAATTTTTACCAGTGAATGCCCTGATGTGCGTCCACCGGAGTGTGCATCGAAGATGGTGACTGCACTCACGCACCCCCTCCCCCCCTCCCACACACAAACAAACACACTGTGCGTCCACCGGAGTGTGCATCGTAGATGGGGACTGCACTCACGCACTCCCTTCCCCCCCCCCCGCACACACACACACACACACACAGCGCGGTTATTTTTGTGAAAGCAAGCTATACTGCTAACGCAGTAAAAAGAACAACTAAAAGAGTATGCGTACTCTAACCTCTCACTGCGAGTGGGATTCGTACTAATGGCGGCGCTGGAATATTTGGAACCTCTCTGACCCTCCTCATGCCTTATTTGACCGCGTCTAATTCAGCGCTCTCGGCATAAGGCCTCACGCCAGCATAACTCCCTTTCTCCGCCCGCACATGAAAATTCCAGACGGTGCACACGTCAAGAAAGGGGAACCAGTCAGGAGGTTGAACTTGCGCAGCATATTTCTCCAGCATTAAAGTACGCTGTTATCTGAACAGTGATCTCGTTGAACGCGGCGGTTCTGCGTGTTCATCCATCATGCGGGTTTTCCACACCCTAAACAGTCCTATGAACACGAAGATTTCGCACGGAATTCCTAAGTTTTTCATCGCAGCCATAGATGTTATAATCAAATGCATGATGGCAATGGTTTTTTTGAGAAACAGCTTAAATATGTCCCAAAAGAACACAGCATCACGACAAAAATATAATTTTATTGCTCAAATTGTTTCTCGTTGCTCGCGCAGGTAGAAATGCACTGACCACGGCACAAACGTCCCTTTGGCGCAAAGGTACCATGTCAGGCCGATGTCTGAAGCGTGAAAAAGGTTTTTGTGGTCGATCGAATCTACACTCGAGCCCATTTATAACGAACCTGACGGTCACGCGGGTTCACTTCATTATATGTAATGTTCGTAGCAAGTGGATTCTTCTTGCAACAGCCAAAATTACAAGGCCGCTAAAAGTGGCGTTTATTTCTTATAAAACTGCGTTATGCGTGCCTACTTGTGCAAAGCAGAGCCTGTCGCCGCTCTTTCCAGGCTATCTAGAGCGGTCATTTAATACTCGTTGAGACCTTGCTGCCAACTTTCAAATTTAGGCACGGGGTATCACTAATCATGGATGAAGTGTGCATGGCAACTGGTGGCAGGTCGGCCACATAATTGAGATTCCTGGCAGCAGGGAGTGCTCGCGCTTGGTGTTCAACGTCTCCGTCAGAGCAGGTGCTTCTGCGATTTTGTGGTCCACAGGAACGTAGTTATCCCAGGAAACATCTGGTCGGCTATGGATCCACGAAGCGTTGCCACAAATCTGCATGCGCCTGGTCACACGTGTTTCTGAGCTTCTTCTATCGTTCCTGGGCTGATGCAGCGACAAAGTAGCGCAGCGCTTGTGGCGCAGAGTGCATCCGTTGCACTGTCCGCTGTATGACAATGCCTGCACACAGTAGCGGCGCAAAAGATGAAGGCGACTGGGTAGGCTATGCAGCGCCACGTGACCGGCATGGCCAACAAGGATTTCAGAATTATGAAATCGTTGCTGTTAGTTGATCCGCGACCATGCCAGCAGCTTCGCTTTCGACGATGCCCCTTTCTCACGCGCACCGCGCTTCTTCCATTCGGGATGCTTTGCCCAGCCGGCGAACACGTAGGCAATGACTGCCCTCGTAGGCCATCGACGCGGGTTCGGCCGGCGGTTACTTTGTATTTCAATAGAGAGTTATAGCATATCGTTACCGTGTTTACTTTACCGTTTACAGTATTACCGGACGCCGGACTTTCCGGTTAGCGCTGCGCACGCCAGTGCCGCCTGTTAATTCCATTTCAGGGTTGACATGTTCTTTCGCGGGCGGTGTCGTGAAGGTTGAGAGGCGCTATTCCATCTGCGTGCTTAGCGGAAGAACGACCTCTAAAACTTCGGGGTAGTTCACCGCGCCACCTCGTTCGCAGTAACCGAGTGGTGTGGCCAGAGTTCTTCGCTGTGTCTGCGACGAATTTCCGTTGCCCTTATGCATATTTTCACAGGAGCACCACATCCGCTCAAAATAAGCGAGGGTTCGTTATATCTGCGGCCATTAAAGTGGGCTGCACAGTACATCCGCTGATGATACACTAGTATCAAGAGAGGCTAGGTAAGGCTGTATATGTACGGGTAGAGGAAGTAATGACCGATCGCAACATTTGTCATCTGCCTTGTGGAGAGGCCGTACAGGTAAGTAAAAGCTAAGAGTGAGAAAACCCAATGAATCAGCACAAAGTTTTCTCGCGAGCATGTCCAGAAAAGACAGACGCGCACTTAGTCGCATATTAAGCACAGCTGCCAGAAAGGGGTTGTTTGTAGTTTTGAAAATAAATGGCTGAAACAAGTTGGTGGAAAAATGGTACAGGCGAGTTTAACCACTCTTTGTCACTCTATCAAGGGAGCAAAAAATTCTGTTGGCACAAAGGTTGCCTTTGATAGCGCCCCAGGAAAAGTCACAAAAATTCTATGTAGTGCAAGCCTTCCTCTCACAATGTTGCACTTGCAAGAATGTTGCAGCTCAACGTCGCAACGAAGATGTCGACAATTTGTGTCCGTGCAAAACCGAAGAATTCTCAACCTATCCAAGCGTGTGTTTTTTATCATACTCTTTTTATCACAAAAAAAGAGGCTGACGTCATCATAATAAGCCAATGTCGTACTTTCTTAGTGTATAGTGAGAAGCCCCGATTAGCTGCGTTTTTGAAGGTACTGAGCTATAGGGGCTCGGGATATATAACGTGAGTCGCAAAGGTGATGTCGAATAGGTGATTTAAATAAAATATACTTGGTAAGTTCTGGATGTTAGGGAGAGCTAGTGCTCCCACGAGGCTCTCGTTGGGCGGCGGATGGGCGGTGGAGGGATTCTCGCACATTTTTCTACGATGCGATAGTAAAGGAGAGGGGGGGACTGGCAAGTCGGTTACGGGGGGACGTAAAGGTCTATGTCTGTATGTAGGTGCCGCTACATGCCAGTTTCGTTTCTCAGCACTGCGCGGGAACGTGCAGGGCGCGTGCGGCGGCAATTTTGGGGCCCTGTAAGTACACTGCGAACGATAAAGTCCCAACTGAGTCAATCTTCAGGGGAGACCTATTACTCGCGCGACTGGGCCTCCCAAACTGCTCAAGCAGGAGGGTTTTGTAGATGTAAAATCTACCGGCTTTTCGCCATGCACCACATAAAGTGGATTATAGCATATGCATAGCCGATTTTCATTACTTTCGAGTTCATTTCATTATGCGGTTCTTGCCGTAAATTCATCTTTTTGCTGCGGACAATAACATAAAATGGGTATAGTGAGAACATCTCGCATTAAACAATTTATTCATGCTTAAGTAACGCAGTAAACACGACAAAAGGAAGACGGGAGACGACACGAGCGCTGACTAACAACTGGTTATTTTTTCTGCGCAAAGTATATAAAGTCACAGGACACAGGGAACAACGCCAAAAAAAGAGAAGAACAAAGGTTAAAACTTATAATCCATACTGCGCATGCACATCCCAATCGAGTCATGATGCCTTTTTTAACAAAATTCAAAGACTATCTTCCATAGTAGACGGCACTCTCCTATCTCCTGGACCTCACACAATTGTCAAGAAAGCCTGCCTCCTTGTCTACAAAATTGACAGATCATGAAGCAACACACTCATCTGCTTCCTTTCTGATTATAAAGGGCTCGACCAACTCCATACAAATGCAAACACGGTTATTAAACAGGACACTTGTCTTCTCTACTGAGGGAAGCAATCATGGTACTCGCGGCAATGCAAAGCCAAGTTTTACGACACCTCTACTTTTTTCACCAATCTGATGTTCGAATAAATGCCCACTGCTTTCCCACTTAGAAAGACAAGTCTCCTGTTTAACCACCCTGACCGAATTTGTAGGGAGATGGTGGAAGCCTTTCTGATCAGGAAGGAAGCAGATGCGCATGTTGCTTCACCATCCATAATTTCGTAGATAAGGAGTCAGGCTGTCGTGGCAACTGTATGAGGTCCAGAAGATAGAGGAGTGCCGTCTACTATGGAATATAGCCCTCGAATTTCCTTGAAAAATATGTCATGACTCGACTATGATGTGCATGCGCAGTATGGTTTTTTAGTTTTAATCTTCGTTCTTCTGTTTTTTGGATTGTTCACTGGGGCCTGCGCCTTCATATACTTTTCTGAGAATGTAATAATCAGTTGTTAGCCAGCATCTGTGTCGTCTCCAATCTTCCTTTTGTCCTGTTTACTGCGCTGCTTAAGCATGAACCCTTACCAACTAGCCCAGATTTATGTTCTCGTAAACAAATCTTTGCATTTTTTTGTTTTGCATACCGATGTGCCAGAAAAAAGAAAACGCATAGAAAGGTTCACTGAAACCCATATGCATCTAACTTTTTTTGTCCTGAACCCGTTTGAACCCGTTTGAACCGCTTCTAGACGGTCCGACCCGGTTCGAACCGGAACGGAATGGCCCTCTGGAGCCGAACCCGGAACTGAACCCGAAAGGCGTGAACCCGAACCCGAACCGAACCCGAAAAAATGCCGGTTCGACACCCTGCTTCTCGGTCCACTCAAAGGCAGCGCTATCTTTCGTAAGGCGGTAAAGTGGCGCCGCGATCTGGGTAAAGTTCCGAACGAAACGTCTTATGTATGCGCAGAGACCGAGAAAGCTTCGGACAGCCTTCTTCTCCGACGGTGGAGGGAAGGATGCGACGGCAGCCTTTTTCTCGTAATCTGGCATCACACCCAATTGGCTGACGATATGTCTTAGGAGCTTCAGCTCACTGTATGCGCACGGGCATTTCCCGAGTTCGGAAGAGCTTGAAGAACAGCTTCAAGACGCACCAGATGGTCTGCGAAAGTGCCTGAGAAGATAATGTCATCCAGATACACGAGACATGTCTGTCACTTCAGACCGGCTAGCCCAGTATCCATGACTCGTTGAAATATCGCGGGCGCTGTACACACGCTAAACTGCATCACCTTAAACTCGTACAGGCCATCCGGGGTTATCCGACATCTGACACTCCTGCCCCCTTTCTGTGACCCCGTACTTTGCAAAGACTAACTTATTTCAGCACTCTTTCTTTCCACAAACCATCAGTGACTGGAACAGCTTACCAGCTTCGTGTGTACGGTCTCTTGACCTGATAAGTGACCATTGTTAGTTTGTTTTATAGTTTGTTTTGTTAGTTTCTTTTTCTTTTCCATGTCATTTCGCGCTGCTCGTTTTCTGCTTGCACTTTGGTATTATTGCTCAATTTGTGTTCTGTTCTGTATCCACTCCTGCTTGGGCCTCACGACCTGTAGTATTCCATAAATAAATAAAATAAATAAATAAATAAACGCGGTTTTCTCTCGGTCGGGCTCATCCACTTCGATCTGCCAGTATGCACTCTCCAAGTCGATGGACGAAAAATGGCGGGCATGGCGGAGACGGTCGAGGGTGTCGTCGGTGCGTTTTAGTGGATACACGCCCCTCTTGGTCACCTTATTGAGTCGCCGGTAGGAAACGCAAAATCGAGGGGTACCGTCTTTCTTCCCCACTAGTACTACAGGTGCGGACTACGGACTGTTGGATGGCTGGATCACGCCGCCATTTATCATTTCGCGCACTTGCTCCTGTATGGTTTTCCTTTCTTTCAAGGAAATGCGATACGGCGGTTGGCGAAAGGGGTGTGCTGCGACATCGTCAATAATTCTATGCATGGCGAGAGGCGTCTGGCGAACTCGGGATGTCGTCACGAAACAGTCGTTGTACCGTTGTAAAAGAGAGAGGAGTTCGCGTGTTTTGTAAGGCTCAAGTGTGGGGTCGATATCCAGGAGCAACGTTGTAGAGTCTCGTGACCCGGGCGGGGCCGCCTCCTTAGGCAGCGCGAAAGCTTCACGAACGTCGCTTAGTTCTTCAATTTGGGCTATACCTGCCCCTTTCGTCAGGTGCTGCTGCTCGTTCCTGAGTTATTCATAAAGATGTTGGTACGGCCTCATTGAACATTTGGGATCCCTCGCGCAACACCATTGCCACGCGTAAGTAGCATCTGGACACTGCCTTCCAGAACACGTTCTCCACATGCTGTTGTATCTCCTCGGATCAACAGGAAAACTCGACAACGGCGGCAAGTGAACATGGTCGGCATCAACTTTCATCGCAAAGCGGGTGGCTCGGGGAGGTATTGGCGATGAAGAACGTGCGCGGAGTGTGAACATGTTCCGCCCTTTGTCGATTACGGCACCATATTCACGAAGAAAGTCCATGCCACGAGTAACATCCTTTGAGCAATTCTGCAGTATCACGAATGCAGCGGCGCACGTCTCACCGTGCATCTCGACGCGAGCAGTGCACTCGCCAGCAGGATTTACGGTGTGGCCGCCGCGGTACGTAAGGGCGGTCCGTTCCACTCGGCGGTAACCTTGCGAAGACGCCGAGAGAAACTACCGCTGAAGACCGAATAATCGGCGCCGGTATCGACAAGCGTCGTTACGTCGCGCCCGTCGATTAAAACTCCTATAGGCTACAGAACGGTTTGCGCTTCCAAGAATGCCATCGGTCGAGCTGCGACGTTCCAACGTAGGCGGTGGTTCTTTGCTTCGTGCGACTGCTGCAGCACCAACTCCAGGCGTCGCCGTATTGAGTTTTCCCGAAGTGGCGAAAGGCTCTCGCGGCGAGACCCGCGAGAAGGTGACGGTGGCCGGCGAGGTGGCGGCGAGCGGTGGTGCGAGGTGCAGCTGTAACCGGCGATGGAGAATGTCGAAGGTAGTTTTGTATCGCGCGGGGCTGTTCACCGTAGCGGGGGCACGGATGAGCCCGGTTGAAACCCCTTAGGTCGAATTCGCGGCATGGACAGGAGCAATACGTGTGGTCAGGCTTACCGCAGTGAAAACACAGCGGTCACCGGTCTGCAGTACTCCAGATGTCGGTCTTCCTGCGGCTCAGCGGCCCCAGGCGTGCATCAGACGGGGGCAGGAACTCGCGGCGTCGAGGTCCGGAATTGGTAGCGCTCTGGTACTCCTCGCGATGGACGGGAGGCGGACGACAGACTGCGGCGGCGTAGCTCAGAGCTGGTGGGTCGGCTGCAGCCACAATTTGGACGTCTTCTGGCGCCAGCACGTGTCGCAGTTTTTTGCGAACAGCCGACGCGATGGAGACAAATGTGGGCATGCCCAGGAGCCGGGGAGAGCTTTTTCAGCTTTTCGCGGATGACGTCGCGGATTATTTCGCCAACATCGGTGAGGCCAGCTCCGCCCAGGCCAGACAAGGCAAGACTTGAGACGACAGTAAGGGCGCTCAGTCGCTGAAAGTGGCTGGTTCTTGTCGCCAATACGAGCTCGATGTAGGTCGCTTCAGCGGCGAATCCGGCTACTGCGGTCGGAGGATTGTGCATGAGGCCTCCAAAGGTGTCATTCCACACACCCCTCATCAAGGCCCGCACCTTTTTCTCCTCAGTAGCCCGAGGGTCGGCGCGGGCAATCACACTCAGACGCAGCACGTCTTCGACGAAGCCTCTGACGTTTTCGGTAGGGCCCCGGATGCGAGCGTGGAGCAGATCTTCAGCTCGCTGTCGTCGGTGCTGGTTCGCGAACGTGCTTACCAGTTCGCTCTTGCACCTCTGCGATGATGTTAGCGAAGACTCATGGTTCTCAAACCAGTACTGCGCTGTGGCTTTCAGGGAGAAGTACAGTTCTCCGGCCAGTTCTCAGTTCTTATTAAAAGTACAGGTACTGCAGGCACTAGTCGGGTGTCCACCCGTTATGTCGAGCTACCCTTTCATAGTGCTGGAGTGCTGGACCCAGTCTTCAACATCGTCAAGGCCATCGCCACGGAACGGGTCGGCAGATCTTGGAGTGACAGGCCCGTAGACGATCCTCGATGCGATCGCGGGGTCGTTTTGTTCTGACTGGGACGCCGTGGTGACGCTGGCCGTCCTAGATTTCCTCGATCGCTCGGGAAAGAGTCCGAATTCCGGGGCTTGTCTTGCTGACATCGGCTAGCGCGGACCTCTGTTTCTGCTGAGGGCTCCTCCAAGAAACTCGACGGCCTGGACTTAGTGCGGGGGTCGAATTACGAGGTGCGGTGTGCTGCATGAGATGCGTTACCCAGTACCTGCACCAAATGTCACGGCTTGACGTACAGGCCGGCGGCGAGAACAGGTGAAAACAGGGGCACAGAAAACAGGCAGGTCCGCCAGTAGCAACGTCGTTGTCGGCGCGCGGCGATCGCTCGTAGTCTTTTTCTTCCACTTGCTACAATATAATATTAGTATTCTGAACCCTAGCAGCTCTGAATCCTAGCGTCTCATGCTGTTCAGAATGTGAATGCCTAGTGCACGCTGTAATGTAGCGCAGCATGAACTCTGCGGACAAACCCAAGCGCTCACTTTCACAAAGGCTTTATTTGGTGCACACAGAATATACACATGAAGAAAAACGATGCGTGTCAGATTAGTCAAGATAACTTGTAAACAACAACCTTAAAAAGCAACTGCAACACGCTCCACCGGTTGGCATACTGCCCCGAATCTAAGCATGTCATATCTTTCTTTGTTAGCGACCAGGACGGACTGCTGACACGGCTGTCAGGTCAAGCTCTTTCGATTGCGGTGGCCTCGATAATTTTTCTTGTTAATCTATCCGCAGTTCTACCAATCATCTCGCATTCTTTAAAACTAGGCTTGCATTTGTGAGCACGACAGTGCCGTGCCAAATTCCTGGAAGCGCCATCCCTAACTTCCATATGGTGCTGGCTTAACCGCTCATTAAAGCAACTGCCTGACTGTGCCCAATGCACGCCTTGCCGCATGACAGCGGGATCTTGTAGATTATTTCCTCACTGCACGGCACAAAGGGGTTTCTATGCCGAATCATGCAACTAATCATGCATGTGACTTCAGGGGCTCCTCAAGGCAGTGTCTTGGGACCCTTGTTATTTTTAATCTATGTGAACGACCTATTGGATATTGTTGAAAAGTATGTAAAGGTGAGGCTGTTTGTCGATGATTCTCTAATTTTCAAGGAGACAGTAAGTGATTCTGGCCACCTGTCACTTCAAAAAACTGTCGAAGGAATTGCAGAGTGGTGTGAGCTCTGGGGCATGAATATTAACCCAAACAAAACCGTATTATTAAGAATCACAAGGAAAAAGGCGCCCATATTTCACAGTTACATACTTCATAACCATTCCATTTTAGAAGTAGAGAGCTATAAGTATATCGAAGCAACCCTCACTAACAAACTTACTTGGTCCTCTCATATAGTTGACATCTGCTCATCACCAATAAAGAAGTTATGGTTTATCAAAAGAAAACTCAGAAACTCTCCAGTCAGTACCAGAATCACTGATTACAAGGCTTGTGTTAGGTCCCGACTTGAATAGGCGGCAGCAGTGTGGGACCCGCATAACAAGAAATACATTGCTCAACTGGACCGCGTTCAGTGAAAAGCAGTTCGTTTTATTTATGGCAAATATAGAAGGACGGACTCTCCAACTGCATTAATTCGAAAGAGTAATTTACAGTTCTTGGCAATACGAAGAAAAGTTACCCGTCTAGTATTGCTTCAAAATTACATCTCTGGAAATCTGAAGGCAGATCTTCCTGATTGCGTGAAGCTGGCGAGCACT
This sequence comes from Amblyomma mixtum, assembly GCF_055824585.1. Taxonomy (NCBI): domain Eukaryota; kingdom Metazoa; phylum Arthropoda; class Arachnida; order Ixodida; family Ixodidae; genus Amblyomma; species Amblyomma mixtum. Next base: position 170,556,083 of record NC_143012.1, read on the forward strand.
AGTAGAAACCGACATGTACATGAGTAGACATTAGCACCAATTTTCGTTAGAACTACTGGGTTTAAGAACAGTTTTTTTTTCGAATACTGTCGCGGAGTGGAATGGTCTTCCTTCGGGTCTATGTAAATCTAAGTATTTTGAGAAGGAGCTGGAGAACCTATTATATGACTCCTAGTATCGTTGTTTGATGACTCTGCATTTTTGTCCTGCTTATTGACTTGCGGTGTTGTAGCTAATTTTAAGATTTTTCTTTAGTTTTATGCCCCTCCTGCTTAGGCCAACTCTGGCTTGCAGTATACTGAAATAAATAAAGAAATATTCTGAACCCTGCTGTCAGGACAGGTGGCCTTGCAAGTGCGGCCCAATCTTTCCCGCATATTTTCCGCAATCTTTTTTGGATGTATGAGCCCAGAGCTCAGAAACTCATATTACCCTTTTCGTGTGCGCATTTGAAGTTGGTCAGGCGAGGAGAGGCGAAGATGTGCTTTTAAAATTCAGTTAGTAAGTCCTGCGCATGCCTGGTGATAAGTAGTTTTTATAAGCAGGTCGAGCGCCTCAGAGCAGTGGGATAACCGAGACACCCTTTAGTTTCGGTCGCTGAGTGCTTGACCTGCAGGAAAACGCCAAGAGGACTCTAACTGATGGTGAAGGGGGCAGCAAGGTAGTGGTGGGGCCATATATCCAATAGCTGTCACACTCCCTCAAAAAGGTAGCACAAAAAGTGGGTGTGACGCTGTCTATGTCTGCATCGGAAAGATTGTCCCGCATTTGCAAGGCCACCTGTCCTGACAGCAGGGTTCACAATAGTTTCATGATTCTCCATAGAAACCCCTGTGTGCCGTGCACTGAGGAAATAATCTACAAGATCCCGCTCTCATGCGGCAAGGCGTACATTAGGTAGAGTCATCAGATGCTTTAATGAGCGGTTAAGCAAGCACCATATGGAAGTTAGGGATGGCGGTTCCAGCAATTTGACATGGCACTGTCGTGCTCACAATTGCAAGCCTGGTGTTGAAGAATGCGAGGTGATTGGTAGAAATACGGATAGATTAACAAGAGAAATTATCGTCGCCGCCGCAATCGGAAGAGCTGGACCTGAAAGCCGTGTTAACAGTCCGTCCGTCCTTGTCGCTGACAAAGAAAGATATGGCATGTTAGGCTCGGGGCAGTATGCCAAGCGGTGAAGCGTGTTGCTTTCGCTTTTTAAGGTTGTTGTTCACAAGTTATCTTCACTAATCTGACACGTATCGTTTTTTCTTCATGTATGCACCAAATAAAACCTTTGTGGAAGTGAGCGCTTGTGTTTGTCCCCTGAGGTCTTGTTGCGCTATGGAACATAACGCATAATACCCACTAGCCCGAACCGTCAGCTTGTTAAGTTATATTTCTTTTCTAATTCTTTCTCCTACCGGATCTGACATATCTGGCTCAACTACATTAATTAGTCTTATGTTAACCACTACACTTGCTGCTTATACAATATTCGTAATCTACTACTCAGTTGCCGATCGTACGCCCATTTTTATGTCACAGCTCTCAGAAGAAAAAAAATGTCGATATTTGCAATCAAGCTTCATTTAACTATAAATAATTTATGCAATTAATTGGTGGAATGGATTAGAATTCTTATTTGGAAGAAGGATGCTCAAGAGAAGCATTTGATCAGTTCTCGACAAAAATCGCCACCTATCTTGAACAATGCACGACGTCTGCTACTGCGGAGCGATGGTTTTGAACACCAGAAATCCTTGGCTTACTAAAGCGTTGATTGATTCTGATGACAAAAATAATTTACGCAATAACCTAAAAGCATATCCTTTTACTCACCTGTGAGATGCCGGCGCAAAAAATATTGCAATTCACTCTAGGCTGCAGTGAAACCTGCAACTGAAATTCTCACTATTTCGCAATTTGAAAAACAAATTACACTAGGCGTTATATGCGACTTATTAAGCAGTTTTTTACGATAATAACCGCTAAAAGGGCTCAACGAAAGTAATATGTGAAAATTCAACTGATAATAACCCCAGTGGCATTGCCTGTTCTTTGGGCTCTCACTACCGTTTATCTGGATGTAGAGGACGCAACCGCTTTACCTCCATTACCACGTTCGTACCATGCAGAAGCGAAATACCTCTGCGAAAGGCGCCGAAAAATGCAAGCTCCAGCCTGGGAAACACTGATGGTAGGATAGTTAACGCCGTGGAGGAGCATCATTTGTCAATTAATATATCTACTTTCTGGTATGTGACCAATACCGCAGTTTATATTGGTTGTTTCAGAAGTATGTACTGGGCCCATCTTCAATAAGTAAAAAGACAATTCTTCACCACAAGCGACACCAATACGGCTGCCGCATGCTGCTGCATTGCTCCGCAGACAATTTCGCTATGCCTAGCAGCGGCGCTCCCGCTCGTTATCGGTACTTTCCCAAGTGAAAGCAATCGTCTATTTGTGGCAAATATATTCAAAACTATACTCGATGACTGTTTGCATTCGCAAATCTTGTTAAGTCACTGTTCACAATCGCCGATATCGCGCACACGGGCCCCACGATCTTGCTAGGCCTACTCATCGCGAAAGAGGGCCGGTGTCGACAAAAATTACATAATCCAGTGTTGACCGCTCCTGAGATTGGGCATTTTAACATAATAAACATACTCGCTCATTTTGCTCATTTGCAGAGAAAAGGCAGCTAGCGAAGTTCACGGTTCGCTCAGGCGCCGATGCTAGCGCGTAAGCCACGTTTTCTGCCGATCCCCCTATCAACCGTTGACATCGGGGACACCATTCGTTGCAGGTCACTTTGCTCTGCATTGATGTCACTACAGTATTCACCGCTCTTTCCGAAGCTGACACCCTACTAACTACCCCGCTAGCGACGGGTCTCAGTTGTGAGAAAAAGGACATCGCAGCTTAATTATATCTTTTAAATATTTGCTGTACAAAATACCTCACCATGGCCTGTGAGTAATAAAAGGCGCTGCAGGGCTAGTTGAGGATGCATAGTTTCTAGAATAGTAATTCTTCACTGTTTATTTCAGATGACCATACAGACAGACGTCACAGGACAGGCGCTGACTCCTAAGTTGATTGGAACATGTATTCATACGTTTATTTACAAAAGAAGGTAGGAGGCGTATGCGCTCATTGCCGTTAAATAAAGTACGACACCCCGCAAGTACCACTGAGAAGCTCGTAATCTTCCTGTGAAGAACAGCATTAGTGCACATGTAGCAGTGCATCCGCACATCGCTTCGTTCACTTCGCGACTGTCGTCTCGGCTTGCATAAGGATATGGACGAGCACTGTTCGGTTAACTTTCGCGGTCTCTGTTTTTGGCAGTGAGTCCACAATGAAGACGCCACCGTAGAGCTGCTTGTGAACGGCGAGGTTACCTGCGCAGAGAGGGGAAATTTGTTCCTGAACATTATAGCAAAAAACGGCAGCTTCTAATTTCAACTTCAGTCTGAATTTGGCTTTTTATCATCGCCACCCTTACAGGTCAACGGCAAAATGCTGGAGCCCGTCGGCTTGCCAGAGGAGTCGCTAGTCTCAGTATCCGATGTGGTACTTAGACTGAGTACACGATTCGGGTCACTAGCAATGGCGTATGGCGTCATTGTTGCGAAGAGCCCGAGCGCCCGAGTGTGTTCCTCGGTGGCGGTGGATGGGCTTTCGGCAGAGTGTGTTCAGCCTTGCGGGTTGAAGTCTACATGCATTGCGACATGATGGTATGCACGCAACTAGGGTTGCTTTTAAATGCGCTGATTAACCGTGATTTGATATTTTTTCATCAAAATTGGTGCGGTGACGCGGACGAATGCATGCATTGAAATGAATATCACGTAAAGGAGGCACTCTGGAATCATGCTTCGACATGCGAAGAAGTGTTGATTGCTTCGATCAACGGACTTTTTCACTTCACCGAACAGCACAGGAACATGAAGCTGTTCTCGGAGATGCTGCATTGCGTTTCAAAGGCTACGCGGCCTTCGGTAGTCCTGAGGAGGATGGTCCGCTAATCTAAGCAGCGCGCGATGTCGTCTTTCTCGGCCTGGCGTCGGAAAGGGTTCACCGCACTTGCGCGCCGGTCTGTGTGTAGAACTGTGTTTCCAGGGAGGTAGGTGTAGGAGTATTGGGATGAGCAGCGCGGTTTCGAGATATCTTCTTTCACGAAGAGCTTGAAGAACGTAGCGCCGGAGGGGTCCCTGTTCCTCGTGAGCTCTGCGTGCTGGCATCGGATCGCAACGGCGCATTTGATTCTAGCTATCTTTCGTGGTCGATTTGTGCGTTGATATTTCACACTACTGACGTGTGTCTCATGTCAATAATTGAAAAGTAACAAACTGCGTCTTTTGCAATTGCGCTATGCTATTGGCGCGGAAGTTCCGATTGAAAAGTATAGATTTGCTCTAGAGTGCATGTATGAAAACAGGTAGTAAGGAACTCATGCACGTGCTAAACCATATATATACCCTTAAAATGTGCGCTGAGTTGTATATCTACAATGCAGCAGAATTTTTTAACACGTGCTTCTTCTGCAGCACATTTAAAACGAGATCATCATAAAAATCTAAACTGAAGCCCTTCCAGCCCACCTAGTGCCTTTGTTTACATATACTTTCTAAGCACAATGTGCACGTGCAACCTTTGCAGAACACAGCATCACTCGAATCCTTATGTAACCAAGGACGTCTTGGGATAGCGCTGCTGACCACATATGGGCTAATTGGCTCATGTGTCTTCATCACATGCAGGGTACATCCAACGTAGGTTATTTTCCCCTCTAGTTCCAAGCATGGTCAAATATTTTCTGCTGTCTATAGTCTAACGAGGGTGGCCAACATAATGCCAACATAATGTGAAAAGTCTTTCCCTTTAGAATTCTTTTTTTGTTTAATATCTTCAATTGTTAATGTGCTCCATTAACACCAGAAATGCATTTTCGTTAAAAACATTTATTTAGGCTCTTTCGACCAGCAGAAAGAGATACGGAACAAATATGAAGTTTATAGCTACAGTAGCAATATGCCACTATAAGCACCGATACCGTGCACTAAACGCAGAGATAATGTTCCAGTTAACAAGTGCTAAGTGAGAATGTTAATTGTTGGCTGTCATCTGCAGATATTACGGTCGTACAACGAAGTGGGTTCATAAGAGTGGCCTACACCCATTTCACAATTTGAAGAACAAAACCTTCTGCCATCTGCAAACACAGGAGGCTGTTCTGCTAACGCAGTTTATAAATCTAGACCATGCATTTTTCTTGCAGAGCGGACATAAATAAGCACTAATGTTTAATATGCAGTGTACAATCATTCCATTAAACCGAATGATAATGCAGAGCAACAAATATATACGAAAAATGTCTCAGAAAGTGTGTACACATGTGCCCCCTTTGCCAAAAGTAACGGAGCAACAGGTTCTTGCTTCTCAAACGTATAACGGAACATTTACAGCAGCCCTAAAGGCCGAACGGTGCCATAATGTAAGGGCAAGGTCTCACCTTTCTTTACACAGAATCAGAGCTTAAGGGCTGCCATGAGTGCTTCGCTACGTGCCTAAGAAACAAACCACCTGTGCCCGGTTACTATTGGCATAGACTGTACATGCATTACTCTCCATGAAAATAGGGAGGAGGAGGGGGGACACATTCAACACATTGAGAGAATAAATACTGCTACAACCTGTAAACACAGCATTCCCTGCTACTAGAGCAAGAGACAGAGACCAAGCCCATGTACACACAGAAAGGAAATGAATTAGCACTGTGATGAAATATGTGAAAGTGCAGAGATGCGCAAAGCAACATAGTGCACGTGCCCAGTTATATTCACCTTAATTGCTGGAAATGCAGCACAAGAGTGTTAAAGAAAGCCAAATACCTCTTCACTGGCTGTGGTGGCGCAGAGGTTAGAGAATTCAGCTGCCTGGCATGAGTTGCAAGCCTTATCTCACCTGTAGCAATCACATATCATTGGGGGCAAACAGCAAGCTAGTCTATGTGCTGAGTGATAGCATCAAGTTCCCCGGATGTGTGACATCAATTTGTGACAGGCGTTCTGTGTGGCATCTCTTGTAGCTACAACACAGCTTCAGGACATGGACTCCACAAAAAGGACTAAACATTAGTGATATCAGGTTACACATTTGCGCATCGCTCATTCCACGCGCGATCACACAATAAATCATAGTAGAGAGAGCGCAGGGTTTCTTGACAACACAAAGTGAACAAGCGAGGGGATAGCTTCAGGCTGCTTGCCAACGTTTAGACAAGAATTATCTTCACACAAACAAAGACAAGTCCTCTTGTTGAAACGCTGGCAAGAGCCCTGAGGCTTTCTTCCCTTGTTCACTTTGGGACGATCACAGTCATACCATGCTGGCTGAAAAAAATGTATGTTAGTGTTCATCAAGCCTTCTCTAGCACAGCATGCAAGAGAACACACGAACACCTCACGAAAACAATACATGTCTAATGCAACAGCAACGCATGCAAATTATATATCAGATACCCATATTCAGATTTCAATGAGGAACCTAGATAATTTCAAGACAGATAGGTGATGAACTTATTTGAGAGAGAGAGAGAGAGAAAAGGACGGAAAGGCAGGTAGGTTCACCAGGCGATGCCCTGTTGGCTACCCTACACTTGGGGAGGGGAACAAAGGGGAAAAAGGAAAAAGAGCGGCAATAAAATGAGTTTTCGAAGTGTCCAGCGACCATCATGTCACGGGGACAGAGAGCGCGCACTGAAAACTTATAAAATTATAGACGGGAATACAACCCCGAGTCCCTTAAGAATCTCAGGAGCGTTTTCACCGCTTTCCTTTGCGAGGAAGGAAAATCTTACTATAGAATGAGCCTGGGAATTTATGCAAAATACAAGCGCAAAATTATTTAACTGAGTAAGCTTCATGAGCATTTTCGATAAATAATTGCTATCGAGTTTTTACTATCGTGCATCCTCAATCACTGCCCCTATTTGTCATTGCCCCGTCAACATCCAGCGCTAGCAAAGCGTGCACTATACGATATATGATACACATATTATCACGTTGGTAATCAGCGGCTGAGGGTCAACAGCGGCGCAGCCCAGACGTGCACTTCCAGATCACTTTCACTTTCACACCCACTTCCTCTTCTTCTTGAAAGGCGCTTCCGTCTCCACGAGCACTGGCGTCATTTGCCCCCCTCCTCCGAAGGCAGCGACCCGATGCCGCCACGAACGCAGGAGTGGTCTCGAGAAGAGTTACTGCGCCCTTTCGTAGTAGAGCTTCAGGCGAACGACGTGTACCACCTCGGGGCGGGGGTGGCGGCGAGATTGTTGAAGCTCGTGAGGGAGAACTTCATAATTCAGGGCTCCAAGGCGTCGCACAATTCGATAAGTACCGAAATAGCGGCGCAAGAGCTTTTCACTTAGGCCGCGTCGTCGCATTGGGGACCAAACCCGGACAAGATCCCTCGGGAGGTATTCAACAGCCGCCTCCGTAGGTTGTAGCGTTGCGCGTCCTGGACCTGTTGGTCTTGAATGCGAAGCCGTGCGAGTTGGCGGGCAGCTTCGGCGCGTTGTAAGAAGGAAGCAACGTCGTCATTTGGGTGGTCGTAGTCACAGGGCAGCATGGCATTGAGTGATGTCGTCACCTGACGACCATAAACGAGGCTAAAGGGCGTCATGTTGGTGGTCTCTTGTACAGCTGTATTATACGCGAACGTGACATAGGGCAGGACGTCGTCCCAGGTTTTATGTTCAACGTGCACGTACATGGAAAGCATGTCTGGAAGCGTCTTGTTTAGACGTTCCGTCAGTCCGTTAGTTTGGGGATGATAAGAAGTCGTCCTACGGTGACTGGTGTGACTAAAAACTAGAATATGGTGCAAGAGCTCAGAGGAGAAGGCAGCCCCTCTGTCTGTAATCAAAAATTAAGGGCGCACTTTGGCTCTCTAAAGTGCTGCAAGGCGAAAGCATTTCCTGGCGCACTGTTTGTTTTTATTTATTTTTTATTTTTCATACACAGTCTAGCCCGTTTATAACGAAGCCACTTATAGCGAAATAACGATTATAACGAAGGGATTTCAATTTCCCATTCCCATTTTTGCATTTTCAATACATTTTGGGTCCGGTTTAACGAAGCAAATAAGAGCGCGTCAGCGGATATAACGAAGAGATTTAATACCAAACGAGGACGCGGGTGTGCATGCAAGTGAGCAGGACGCGGGTGTGCATGCAAGTGAACTGAGTAGCCTGTCAACTTGGACTCCGTTTTACGGCGCACAGCAAGCGTGTCACCGCGTGTATTTGAGTGTGCAATTTGCTTGTGTTGTGTTGGTGCCCGTGTGCATTTTTTTTTGTTTTGTTCGTGCCAGTGTTTGTGTAGCTGCGGTATGTCACCCACAGGGTGGTTTTGTGACCCGTACCGATTCCTTTGTTATAATTCTAAAAGTGGCATTTGAGCCCTTTGTAGAATCTTGGGAAGGGCGTGTAAGGGTTCGGTAGCGTTCGCGGGGGTCATCGGGACGCGGCTGGGGGTGCTCAAAGCGAAGCGTCTCCTTTCATGGAACGCGGCCGCTCGCGAACGCGCCGGCAGGTATACGGGTGTCCCCCCACCCGCGGTACTGATTCGCACACGTGCTGGCACGGATGTCTATTTGTGTTTGTTTTTATTTTGTGGTGGAGAGAGTGCTCTACTTTACGGCAGCTGGAGGGCTGGCCAGGCCCTTGAAGAACCAATCATGTTGAGAGCACAACATGATTGGAAGCTACGAAATGTGGGCCGGGCCTTTAGGGCTTTAAAACCGGGCCCCGGAGCTGGAAGCGGGGTTCTGCGCTAAGGTCAGATGCTACGCATCTTCGGCAACGCCGAGTAGGGGCCTCCCCTAGTATTAGCCAGTTCCACCTTTTTGTTGTGTGGTTTGTCCTTTGCTGTTTTAATTTGTCTCTAGTGCCTTAACTAGTATCTATTGTAAATACTGTACATAAAAGTTGAAGTGTTCGCCTTACCCCTGCGTCTCAACTGAACACAAGACCGTCTCTGACGGGCACCCCTGGTGCGAAGAGCTTCAGTCTTCCAGTTGGAACAAACCGTCTCTGGCGGGGCACCGCTGGTGCAATAAGGAAGACGAAAGAACCTGTGAAATTTACTCTTGGGTAACTGAAAATGACTTAAAGCTAATACTAAGTGGTGACCTTAATATTGACTTTTCGTCCTCATCTCCCGAGTCACATGAAGCAAACAGGTTGTTCGAATGTTACGCCCTTGCCAACTTCATAAAGGAAGAAACGCGACCGTTAACACAGACATCCATCGATTTTTTCTGTAGCAATGTGTCAAACGGATTTATCAAGTCTGGAGTGGTACTAGCGCAAGTTAGTGATCACCTGCTAATTTTTCTTTTTGTCGAGTTCCCAACGGAATTTCGAAAAAGTAAGCCTTCCGATATGACATACCAGTGCATAACAAATCGAACTACCGAAAATTTCAGAAATGAAGTACGAAAAGTTGACTGGAAGCACGTCTACAAAATAACTGACCCTAGCAAAGCATATGACACATTTATAAACACACTAAAATCTTTGTACAGTAAATGCTCGCCTTATAAAACAACTAAGAGGCCTAGTAAAGCGCGCAAGCCCTGGATAAATCGTCGTTGCTTAATATGATTCAAAAGAAAAATAATCTTTTTAAACGGTTTCTTCGAACTACGTCTTCCGACGACTTAGCCAAATTTAAATCATATCGAAACAAAGTAACTTCATTTCTTCGAGAAACCAAGAAGGAATACATGTAAAAATTATTTACTGGTAATGTACAAAACCGAAGCGAGCTCATGTGGAAAGAAATAAATAATGTTCTAAACCGTACAGAACAGGAACCCGTCGAGCTAGAAATCTTAGTCCGAAATCAGAAACTTTCGGGAAAAGAACTAGCAGATACTTTTAATAATTGCTTCGTGTCGTTAGTTAAGAGTGTACATAATCCTGATTCCCTGAGCTATCTCAAATCTAGAAATCACTGTAGTGCATTTTTGTCGCCAACGGATCGCAGTGAAATAGAAAGCTGTTTTCTTCCTCTCCGAACGAGTAGTACAAGGGACGTAAATGATCTAAAAATTCAACCTATTAAACATACCATGGATCTAATTAGCCCAGTTTTAGAGCATAGATTTAATCTATGCTTTCTGCAGGGAGTTTTCCCACAAGCCATGCAAGTTGCTAGGGTGAAAGTAGTTTTTAAAGGTGGCGAGAAAAATAACTTGTCGAACTATCGTCCCATATCAATCCTCTCCATTTTTTCAAAATGACTAGAGAAACCGCTGTACAAAAAGATCATTAGCTTTTGTATCAAACATAACTTATTGACACCTCATCAACATGGGTTTAGAAGTGGCCATTCCACAGATACAGCGCTTTTAACTCAAAAGGAACTAATCCTGCAATCTTTCGAACAGCACCAATTAACTCTGGGTGTATTTGTAGATTACTCAAAGGCATTTGATTCCATTAATCATCAGACAATGCTTGCTAAACTTGAGTTCTATGGCTTCCGTGGCGTTTTTCCTGACATATTTAACTCTTATTTATCTCCGCGAGTACAACAAGTAGTAATTAACAATAAATTATCCGACCCGAAATCAGTTTTAGCAGGCGTCCCGCAGAGTAGCATATTGGGGCCTCTACTTTTTATCATCTACTTTAATGACATCGTTCTCATTGACCCACGCCCAACATTTATAATATATGCTGATGATACGAGTTTATTTTCCACCTCTAGCAATATACATAATCTGACTGAACAAGCAAACACGTGTCTACATCTTTTAAATCATTGGTCGATCGTAAACTCACTATCTATAAACATAAATAAAACAAAAGTCGTACTTTTTAGGCCAAGAAATAAAACAGTGTGCGATAGCGACATTTCACTTCGGATTCGGTCTGTGCCTTTGGAAGTTGTCCCCGTCGTAAAAAGCCTTGGAGTATATTTTGATTGAGAAGCATTTATCGTGGTCAACACATGTCGATAAAACAGCGGACAAGCTGTCAAAAATAACTGGTGTGTTAAGTAAACTGCACTATTTTCTGCCACAAAGAGTGAAACTAATTCTTTATAATTCCATGTTTGCTTCCGCTTTAAACTTCTGTTTCACGGTATGGGGAACTACCACACTCTCAAACTTAAACAGGTTACACGTAATCCAAAAACGAGCCATAAGAAGCATTGCAAGCATCTCCCGCGACGTTACGACAAAACCCCTTTTTAATGCCTTCCACATAACTCCAATACACGAGCTATATAATGTCAACTTAATAAAACGATATAGGAGAAGTAATACCTACCGTAATTTTCTTGAAACTTTGTTTCAACTAACACCTACCTATCTGTCTGTCTGTTTTTGCGCCTAAAACCTATTCAAATATGAACCAAAGCCAACCAGCCCAGCAGCAAGTGCTCAACTAACAACTAGAGAACACACTCATGCCATAAGAAACCGCGATAAATGGTTCATTCCCCAAATACGAACTATGGACGTCAAATGCTTAGCTACCACATACCATTATTGCTAAATACTGTGTGTTAGTCTTACAAACCAGTATTTTTGCATCTGATTTCTTTTGCTGTTGTTGTCTGTTTTTATCTCTTTTTTATTTATTTTTTCCGAGTCAGTTGTGTCTCGCTTATTTTTCCTCAAACGCAATTGTTTTGTTAGTTCCTGCCAATATATGTAATCAAACAAACCTTTAAACCTTGTACGGGGGTGCAGGCGCGCAATCAAGCTCCAGTCAGAGCTTTTTGTTTGCGCCCCTGACATCTGGATGATGTAAATAAAGATTTGATTTGAAATATGTGGAAGGATAGATTTTGCTGAGCAAACTCAGATTGGGGTATGTATTAGTCTGCAGTTGTCTCCAGGCAACCGACTGCTCTCTACTAAGGTCTTTGTGGGGAGGAGGTTAGGTCCTCCGGAGGGCTCGTTGGTGTTCGAAGATGGCTCCATACCGTCTAGTGACTGCGTCCAGTTCCCCTTCGGTGCGCGCCTCCCGGTTGGCGTATGCTCGGGCATTGGCGTCCGCACGTTGGTTCCCTTTGACAGCCTCATGGCCTGGTGTCCACGTGATGAAGCATCTCGTAAAAGTGATTGTCCTCGCCTTGAGTATGTGAATGGCTGCAGTGGATATGCGTCCACTGCTGTATCTTCTGCACGCCTCTTGCGAGTCTGTAATGATGTGTGCATGCGGCTCGTCACTCTGCTGGGTGATGGCGAGTTCAATTGCTGCTTCCTCAGACTCGAGGATGTTGTTGGTTTTTATCGAAGCGCAGTTGATTTCCCTGAGCTGGTGATCCACCACGCTGGCGACCGAGCCGTATCGGTGTCTGTATGTGGTTGCGTCAACGTATAATACGTCTTTTGCCCCGGCGAAGCGTCTTTCGTGCAATTCAGATCTTGCCTTTCTTCTCGCCTTATGCATATCTGGATGCATGTTTTTTTGGAATCGGACTAATCTCAATGATCCTCCTGATTTCATTTGGAACGCTCGCTGTGTTATTGATTTCTTTCAAAGCGTCCCTTATGCCCAGCAACCGCAGCGTCTGTCTGCCTGTTGCCGACAGCATCAGTCTTGTTTTCTGCGCGAGAAGGTGGGCATCGATATGTTCTTGCACTGTGTTCTTTATGCCCAGTTTAAGGAATTTCTCCGTCGAAGTGTTTACCGGCAGTCCGAGAGCGCATTTGTATGCTTTTCAAAGAATTCCCTCTAACTGCTCCTTTTCTTGCTCGAGCGGTGTTTGGTAGGGGACGCCGTATAAGATCCTACTGACCACGAGGGCCTGTACTAGCCTACATGTGTCTTCCTCGTTCATACCTCTTCTTCTGTTGGAAATTCTAGCAATCATCCTGGTGATCTGTGCTGTGGTACTTGCTAGCTGTCTGATCGTGTGATCAATACGACGGTTGCTTTGGATCCACATACCGAGGATCCTAACTTTCGATACTTCCGGAACCTTCGTTTCCCCTATGTAGATATCTATGGAGTTTTGCAGATCATACCCTTGTCTGTAGACTCTGAGCACCTCGGATTTTTCAGGGGAGCATGCAAGTCCACACTGTCGAGCGTATGCGTTGACCGTGTCTGCTGCTCGCTGAAGAAGCTCTTGTTTTTCTCCTAAGGATCCCCTTGTCACCCAGATTGTGATATCATCTGCGTAGGTGGCATGCCTGATTCCTTCAATTTCTTCGAGCGCCCTTGCTAAACCAATCATTGCAGTATTAAAAAGCATAGGTGATAGCACAGAGCCTTGCTGTGTTCCTTTTTCGGGGGTGTTGAAGGTGTCAGTCCTGATGCCTCCTATTCCAATGGTAGCGGTTCGGTTAGTCAGAAAGGCTTTCACATAGTTGAATATTCTCTGTCCGCAACCCAGTTTGCTGAGCCCCTCCAGCACAGCCCTGTGACTGACGTTGTCAAAGGCCGCTTTAAGATCGAGAGCGAGCAAGATATTTTCTCCATATTTTGGGACGGTAGTGAGCACCTCCTCCTTGATCTGCAGGAGAACGTCTTGTGTTGATAGGTATTTTCGAAATCCAAACATAGTGTGCGGCATGAGTTCGTTGTCCTCAAGGTGGGTCTGCAACCTGGGATGCACAACTCTCTCGTACACTTTTCGCAAGCATGATGTTAAGGAAATGGGTCTAAGATTTTCCAGGTTTGGAGTCTTTCCGGACTTCGGAATCATTACTATTTCCGCATGTCGCCAGTCGTCCGGGAGGGTCCCCTGTTCCCAGTGTTTATTGACGAATTCCGTGAATCTTTTGATTGAAGTGTCATCCAGATTCCTTATCATGGCATTGGTGATGTCATCCTTCCCTGGTGCTGTGTTCTTTGTGGCGGACATCACAACGTGTCTGACTTCTTCTATGGTAAGGGGCTCGTCCAGAGCGGGATTCGCTTCTCCCGTGTATGCCAAGCTGCTGTCGGCGTGTGTTGAATTGCCGATATAACGCTGCTTGATGTTCTGTAGCATTTCCTCGTCAGTGCCTTGGAACTGGTGCGCGATCCTTTGGGTCGTCTTAGAAGTTTCGGATTTTGTCGTGGTTGAGTCTATGAGAGCCCTTAGCAAGGCCCATGTCTTGGCTCAACCTAGAGTCCCCTGAAGTTCGTTGCACTTTTGGTTCCAGACGCGCCTCGAGAGCTCCGTCGCATATTCTTCGGCTTCTCTGGTGACCTCAGCGATCTTACGCTTGAGCCGCCTATTATTCTTTTGCCTTTTCCACCTTTTTAGTAGGCCCCATCTGGCGTCCCAGATGTGTAAGAGATGTTTGTCCACCTCGGGTGTGTTGGTAGTGAGGGCGACCTTTCGGATTAGTTTTTGCCAGTCTGTCTTGATTCTTGCGATCCAGCCTTTTATGTCGGTGATCTCAGCGTCTTCAGACTGCGCCCTGGATTTCCTATAGGCTTCCCAGTTTGTCAGTCTAGTAGCCTGGCCATGTTGTCTCCTGATCGGGAGGGTTTCTATATGGATGCGCATGGTGCAGTGGTCACTGCCTAGAGTTTCGCCGTCGTTTTCCCATCTTGCGTGCCTTACCCCTCTGACAAATGATAAGTCTCGGCACGAATCTCGGTTGAAGCTGTTCCCCACTCGAATGGGTTGGGTGTGGTCAGTGATGAGGGTGAGCCTTCTACGATCAGCTTCCCTGGCTAGATCCCTGCCTTTCTGGGTTTCCCGAGCATAGCCCCAGCATTTATGCCAGGCATTAAAGCCCCCCAGAATAACGATACCGTTCTTGCCTGCTGCTTCTTCTGCTTTGTTTAGCAGGTAGCTGAAATTGGCTTTCCTCTGGCTTGGCGGGCTGTACATTTAAGTAGGAAGGTGCTTTCTTGGCTTCTCTTTTGGGTAATGATTTCTATAAGGACGTGGTCAATGTCCGTTCCGTCGATGTCGTGTCTGATTGCGGTGACTGCTTTAGCAACCAGCGTGGCGACCTTGCTTTGCTCCTTCCCCCTCGTAGACGGACTACCCCGCGAGAGTGAGTGAGCAGCCGGTTTCCTGTAGGGCGATTATGTCTGGAGGAGAGGTGCAATTTGTGATGTGTTGTTTAAGAAGACCCTGCTTTCGGCGGATCCCACGGCAGTTCCACTGCCATATTTCGAGGGTTTCCAGCTTGACCGAGCATTTACGGTCGCTCGCCATACTGAGATGGCCTGTTATAGGGTTTTCTTCTGGATTTCATGGCTGTGAATTGTACCAGACGCTCTCTATCCTTGCGCGTCTCGTCTTGGATGTTGGAGATGGGGTTGCTAAGATTTGCCAGTGGATTGTTAACAGCAACTATGGCAGTTGCAAATTCCTGGCGCCCTATAGTTGTCGCCTGATCTTCGTCTGTTTGCGGGTTAGGGTTGTTCTGCCTTGTTCTTTGGGCCTTTAGTTCGTCTATCAGATCGTTTAGTTTCTGCCTCAGCTCGGCGTTTTTTGCCCTGAGTGTCTGAATTATTTGTCTTAGCTCTTGAACTTCCTCATTAGCTTCCCCATTAGCGTTGTTAGCTATCACTGTTGTCTGTGTGTTTGTGTTTTTTGGAGCTGTGGAAGAGGAAGGGAAAAGGTGCTCTTTCCAGCTCACCCTGGTTGCTTCCTCCTTTTATGGTGTGGTCTTTTTCTGCTGCTGCTTCTTTTTGGTTTCTGGATCATCCCGGGTCCTGGACGCCGATCTCGACATCGATCCTGATCTCGATGCCGATCTGGACTTGGATCTCGAACTGGAATCCTCGCTGAACCAGCGTTTCTGGGCCCGGCCGCGTCCGCCGTTGTCTCCACCGCCTGGTTCCTCTTTTTTTCTCGTCCGTGGTCTCGGTTTCCTGAGGCGTTCCTTGCACTCCTTTGCCCCTGTAGGATGCGCTTCCGTGCATAGCACACACCTGGGCTCGCAGGAGTGTCCGTCCTCGATCACTGGCTCGGTGCATTTAGAGCAGACGACAACGTCAGGTGTAGGGCATACGTCCGCCCTATGTCCGGCCTTTAAGCATGTATAACAAACTTGCCGCTATGATCGATAGAGGGAGCAACGTATCTCGCCGCCGTAATAATAGACGTAGCGCGGAACGATCTTTCCCTCGAAGGTAATGACCGCGCTTTGGGATTTGCCAAGCATTCTTGCATAAAGTATTTTGACTCCCTGGGTACGTACTCGAAGATGTGATAGTAGTTCAGTTGGCGTGGTCCCAGCGTCCACTCCATGAATTACATCTTTGCACGAATTGTCCGGCGCGGCCACGTAAGCTGTCACTGCATAGTTCTTTGCACCAAAGCGTAGACTCGATATACACTGCACAGCACTAGCAGTCTCCATGCTTGGCGTGCTGAGTATAGCGATGTTGGATCCGTTGCGCAGCCGTATAAGGAAGCTGCCTTCGTTGCAGATGTCTGGTTTTCCGCATGCTTTGGTTATAGCTCGGGCCATGTGATGCGTGCTCAATTCGCTGATGTTGAGTCCATTCTTCGGTCTAAGGAGGACTTTGAGGTCGTTTTTGAACGGGATTCCACTTGAGTTTGGGTTGGCTCAGCGCTGAATTGTCCGCAGGGTCTGTCCCGGCCTCCGGAACGGCAATCAGTCTCGAGTTCTGGTACTTGGCAGCGCTGTCGTCGGTTTGAAGATTCTGTTCGACCGGTGTCGTGGCTCCGGCCGACGCCGCCGCGTCAGCGTCAGCCATCCTCACGGGTACGGCGTGAGCTGTAGCAGCGTTCCTTCGGGCCGACGGCCCGACGCCGCCTAGGCTTAGCGCGGCGTTCTCTGCCTTGGATTTTTCGACGGGCAGAAAATGGCGAAATCTGGACTCACGGATGTAAAGCGGGTATCCACGGATTTCGCTTGATCAGTAGAAAGCGATGGAGTACTCCATTTTCTACTGCGTTGATGTTTTCCGGGTGTAATGAGGCGTCGAGGCAGGAGCACTTGCGAAGGGCGTTCTCTTCCGTCTGGCCCCCTAGCGGCGTCCCCTTCGTCTTGAAAGGTGTTTCCGTCTGCACGAGCACTGGCGTCAATATTTCCATCAAAATGCTCCCTGCTGCTCTATCAGCACAGATTTCGTACTGACAGCGTTATTAATGCTGCGTTTTATGGCACACTTGGCACATGCACGCTGCACTTCAGTTCGCTGTCAAGCTTCTCTCGCCAAGAACATAAGGAAGTCGGACTCGTAAGTCTCGTAAGTAGTCGTCTCGTAAGTCGGACTGGACGCGAGCGTGCCAAGGGTGCACGGTGTCAGCCTACTTCTTTCGACGAGGCTTATTTTTAAAGAAAGCCCGCAGGTGAATGTTGCTCAAGACATTTCGCTTTGCGTAAGCATTTGAATCGAAGAAATGCTCACTTCAGAAACCGAAAAGTCGCGTAAGCGGCTTGCAGCGTGAAACACAGCACCTGAGTTGACACTGCACCACCACGTCGCTGCCGGCTGAAAACCACGCTGGCGACGCAACTACGCACTAAACTTTCACAACTTTCTCTTTCTAGCGACACGGCGTTAGACCTTTTTAACATTCAACCGAAAATGCTAACGAATTTTGCCGCCGTGGTGCAAAAACCTGTTTTCTGTAGTCGCGGAGGCGACAACGCCTATATTCCAACAAGATAGAAACTTTTCCCTGTGACGCGGTGCTCAACCGCTCAATTCGCTTGTATGTGAACCAGCCTTTACCCAAGTCTTGCGACCCGCACCCCGAAGCTCGACGGAGAAGGAAGAAGGCGAGTGGCGTCATGGCCTCTTAGTCCTTTCCTCCCTCCATGTTTTGCACCAGTAGCCAAGGATTCATGAAATCCTAGTAAGAAGCATGCAGCTCATTCCTCAATGAAACTCTGCCGGACAAGCAAATCTGCAGGAGATCGCGAGAAAACTGGGACCCGAGAGAAAATAGAAACTGGTTTCGTACGTGGATAAGACAACTGTTCAGGTATGAAGGAACGAGTGTAAGGGAAATGCAGGGAATTCGAAAGAACGCTGTTTCGAAGGAGATCTGCAGCGTTCGGGCGGGGATATCGAGGAGAGAAGTTACTCGCAATTCATATTTTGGCGGAAACTTTAACTTCGTAGTTTTAATTCTACCACTAATTTCATGAAAATAACATTACAGAGCTAGAGAGCCAGAACAGAATCTGAAAAAAAAAATTCGTCGAACTGAACACTGACGCAAACGAAACATGCACAACACTTAGAGGTGCTTCTCACGGAAACCTTTAAATCTGAGCCGCATGGTTCTGTAGTCTTTTTTTCTGTTTTGTCATCTAGACAAATTCCAAACTGGTCCTTCATAACTTAGAGTATGGGTTCCGCAATGAACGGTTGCCCTAAAGGTCTGTGCTTTTGGTGCGGTAACTGCACAACAGAGGCTTTTTTACATGTTTCCAGTGGATAACTGCGCGCATAGGTACGTACGTGTACGGCAACGAGGTGGCGGGTTTCTTTACCCATGAAGCGTTGTCTAATGATCCAGGACGAAAAGCGCCACAACATGCCAAGAGACTCTCCAAAGAAACGGAACTGAGCCTTTTCCCTTCCGTGTGATCTCTGCCCGACCAGCACTTCTGACCAATGAACTAAAAAAAACCTCAGACTAGCCTAATGCACCTCATCCACCTGGCTTCTGTTTGTATCTTAGCATAGATGCAAAAACAGGTCTTGCATCGTCTCCGCTGTGTTCTTCACGTGGTCTGTGCGATTATGTGAAACCTATCCTTATGTGGTACCCAGTTTGCAACTTTTGTGTCCTACTCGCTTCACTCATGAAAGCAGGAGCCGCGAATCATTTACTTGAAATAATTGTTTACCCGCGTAGAGGCCTGGTCTGCATTGTTTACCCGCGTGGAGGGAGGGACTGCGACTTCTAAAATTCCTTCGAGAGACTGATATGGCTCCAAATGATGTGCTTGACGTCGTCTCTTAAACTCTCCCATTTAATTAATAATTTAAGTACCGCTATAATGCAGCAATGTCTGTAGAAAAATATCAGGCTAACTCCGCTACTATCTTACACCCACCTTATCTTCAGAGACACTAACTAACCAACCTCCTGGGAGCAGCAAGGGTACGAACTGCTCGCGAGGACCTTTATGCAGGACTTGTTCTTCTAGCGTAAGAAAAGTCAAGGGCTTGCAGTCGTTTTAGATATGCAGACTGCTGTTATGATAAGTGTATGCAGGGAGTTGCACAAGACCTCCGGAAAATTCTGCGTACTTATTGCCAATCTTTTTCTCTCCGGCATACCGCGGTCAGCACTCCTGCCTTGTGGTCTTTCGCAGCAAAGCCACACCAGGTCTCACGATGGCGTGAGAGTGCAACTGACATTTCGATTACTGCTTCGAGGGCAGCCGGAACGTATCGAACCGAAACTTCAAACAGCCAAAATTACTCTTCTCACGGAGTCGGCGGACCTAACAGAAACCACGCCAAACTAAGGTGAAAGTTTTTGTCTCTCTTAGAATTTTAGAAAGATCAGAATAGGTATCCTTACTTGGTATTCAGGGCCTAGTCTGTGCCTAAATTTAAAGAACGTTGCTTTTGCACATTTAATCTATTTTAAATGCGACCTGTGGAGCAGGTATTCAATTCAGTGATGTTGCGAGCACCAGTAGGGCACCGAAAACCCATAGTTACTACTGCGGCATCTCATGTCTTTATGGAGAGCTTGCGGACGTTCAATACTGCGTACTGCATACTGCGTTCAGTACTGCGTGCTAATAGAAATATTCATCGTCCCGAAATTCACACCGACAAAGTTCTTCCCGCTCTAGTTGGGCACAATGCTGATTAGGCCCGCCAACGCCGTGGGAACAGTAACTTTGACGATTTTAATTGGGATGTCGCGAAGTCAGTTGCCACCACACTCTGCTCACTCGTGTATCCGCCAAATACCGCAGAACTAGTACATTTCGAAAATTCGCTCATTTTGCCGACAGCCTTTCCTATCATTTTTAGGGCGCTAACACTTATATGGCCGCCCCGCCGCGGTGGCTCAGTGGTTACGGCGCTCGGCTACTGACCCGAAATACGCGGCTTCGATCCCGGCCGCGGAGGTCGAATTTCGATAATGGCACAATTCTAGAGGCTCGCGTGCTGTGCGATGTCATTGCACGTTAAAAAACCCCAGGTGGTCGAAATTTCCGGAGCCCTTCACTACGGCGTCCCTCATAGCCTGAGTTGCTTCGGGACGTTAAGTTCCAATAAACTAAAACCTTATATGGTCATTCCCCCGCATTCGGGGTTTTGTGTCTGTCTGACTGGTTTTTTGAAGCCGGTTTTGTGGCAGGCTGCTTAACTGCTCACCAGGTGGTGCGTAACCTGCCCAGCGTGTCAGTTGGCAGCCCATTTAGTCGTGAGAGGCTGCTCGCGGTTAGAGTAACCTGGGTCGCACCTCAAACCAAGCAAGCCAAGTACCACTGCCTTGTACCACTGCGCCAGTGCTCACCTGCACACCGGGTGACTTACTCATCAAGGTGTAGCCGGCGATAACCAGGCGAGAACCTGGGGAACAATTTAGTCGGCACCGCCCCTAAGCACACCAAGCTAAACAGAATGAGCAGCAGCGGTTAGGAGGAGAACATGATTAGAACGATGCTTCCGCAGTAGCTAAATGGAAGAAGTTGGGGTGGTAATTAGTTGGTACCCTGGTACCACTCAGTAGGTCGTATGTCCAACCGACACCTCATCTCATGCTAGCGCACATATCCGCATTTGTCCTAATTACACAGATCGACTGGCATTTTTTGAGAGCACCTTTCGGCATCTCCTGATCATCGAAGGTAATCCGAAAAAATTTTAAGTGAGAGGTGTAAAGGGCTGCAGACGCTGAAAAAGAAAACATTCATGGGATTAAGCATGTCTTAATGACCTTTCAATAGGATAGCCGGGCCATGGTTTCTTTCTAAGGAACAAATCACGAAACATGCAAGGCAAACAGAAGAGACCAGGATTATGCAACAACCTTAAAATGAAGGGTATATGCTTGGGCTTGTTGGTTCATAACTGCAAGGTGAAAAACGTAGCGCAAAGAGACGAGGACACAGAAAGACGGACAACACACCGTTTGTTGTCCGTCTTTCTGTGTCCTCGTCTCTTTGCGCTACGTTTTTCACCTTGCCTTAAAATGAACCGCGCTTTTCCCACCAGCTTTCTCTCCTGTGCTTCTCTATTACCTTTGCGCAATTATACTTCGAAGATGTTTAAGACGGCACTGTGGTGAATATCCATTCGCGAGCTCAAAAAGCGACTGAGCTCTGTGGTCATGATTGCGTAAAAATCTGGCCTAGCTATATATCGTGTATAACAAGCTTGTCGGCGAGAACTTGATATCTATTTCTGGCGGCCGCGTCCAACAGAATACAAATCAGGCAACTATTACCTTGTTCAGTTTAGGCTTCATTCTTTGTGCACACATTTTTTAGCTGATGTTCATGCGTCTGTTTCCGCACTTTGTTTTCCAGTGGTGCGACATTGGACGTTGGCAGCTCACGTGTCCTTTGCTAGTGCGCTGAGTTGCGGTAATTTGAGGCAGGTGATACGTTGTGACAAAGCATTTGCAAAAAATTGGTGAATTGTTCTCTCACACAAGTGAAGCGGGCAGTGGCATGCCTGTGTGCAGCTGTGAGAATTTCACGAAAAAGTTCGCTGACAGATGTCCTCTCGTCAGGAGTTTATCGCGAAATAACAAACCCGAACCACGCGGACAGTTGGCCTGCTTCAAGTGATGAAGTCGTGATGAATTGGAAGCGAAGCTATGAAAGAACAAACAACGCAGGCATCTCCGCAGCAGAAGAGGGCAACGCTGCGTAATGGCAGTGGAGCCTGCTGATCAGTTCATGTATGCTGTAGCATTACAAAGACGTCCCTTAATTGTATGACTAGAAAAGATATTGACCTCTGGTGTGTCACATGTCAGGTGGAGAGATGACAGGCATACGATGCAGAGCGTCCATAAAGTGAAGAACAGCTTACTCAACCCCAGGCTGTTACCACTGAGCTAGTTTGGCAGGAGGGATGACAGACTGCAAGAACTTGCTCGTATGGTGAGCAGGATGGAATATCCAGACAGGAAAAAATGAATGCTCGGAGTTTAAAAAAAAAAGATCACATTTTGTAAACGGCACAGGAGCAAGTAAGAACTATTGCCAGCTTGGAAGACACAGGAAAGTTTTTATCAATGCAGTAGGATGACGTCTTGAGACTACTGCAAGAAATAAAAAGAGCATCACAGAGCTTAGGAAGTTTTGTAATTTCAAGAGGAGCTTAACAGCGCTTGTCGTGTCTTCTCTTCCTTCGTCCTTGTTGTTTTTCGTGCTGTTAACCCCTCAAGCCTGTCAACCAACCAAGTAGCCCAGCTTGCAATTATTATTAAGAAAAATTTATCATAAGATGAAACAATGAAAAATAGCTTCGAATTATCCTAAACGATATTCCGCCGCAGGGTCGTTGAAATCCACGGCGCCCTTTTCAGCGCAGCGAAAAATATGTTCACTCGTATGGCACTTTCACAACAAGATATTTCTTTCCCACACCGAGTTCCTAGAGTACCGAAGCCGGTGAATGGAAAAAAGCTGCAGAAGGAAAAACTCCGCTTAGTCTGTTACATCTCATTGATCGCGGTGCTAGTAATTAATAGCCCGGGAAGCAAGATGCATTGAAAGTAGAAGTAATTTACATCACGATAATATGAGCCCCATATTCGACCATTGCTATATGCTGAAAAGTCAAATGCGTGTGACGTCATTCAGATTTTTGCTCGCGCGAAACGGTATGCACTCGCGAGAAACGAAGAAGAAGGCAAGGTGATTTTATTCCGTTATTCGAGTGCTTAGAACAATTACATTGGACACAAAAACTTTTAGAGAGCTACGTGAATTACACTTGCCCTCTTTCTCTACCAATACCTGCTTAATAGCATAAAGACGGTGTCAGTTCTGCGTTCTTGATGCCCTAGGTAAAACAAGCGGTTTTTCCCACAGCGGCCCGCCAGTGTTCTCTTATGTTCCGTGTGACATTTACCGTGTTACAGTTCGTTCTACGTCTGTCATTAAAGGAAAGGGTGGCACTGGGCCAGAGTCGACAGCTTATGAAGCTTTAAGCGGACAAAAGCGTGCGGCGGGCGAACCCGTCGTGAGTAGAAAGAGGAAAGTTAGAAAGTTTGGTTTCTGGTTTGGTTTATGGGGTTTAACGTCCCAAAGCGACTAAGGCTATGAGAGACGCCGTAGTGAAGGGCTCCGGAAATTTCGACCACCTGGGGTTCTTTAACGTGCACTGAAATCGCACAGTACACGGGCCTCGAATTTCTCCTCCAAAGAAATTCAGCCGCCGCGGCCGGGATCGAACCCGCGTCTTTCGGGCCAGCAGCCGAGCACCATAGCCACTGAGCCACCGCGGCGGCCGAAAGTTAGAAATTCTTATACCGACTCACATAAGGTGTACCACGAATAAGAGCGCTTAAAGGCCCCATTGCACGCAAGAACCTCTTGTCAGCACTGCTGGTGATTCAATTAGGCACCAAGTAGATGCACTAGGGCAGCATTTTGAATGTGTATTCCGCTCAGAACACCACGCAGATTTCATTCTGAAGCACAAAATAAATTCAGGGGGGCACTTTGTTAACCTAAAGTGCAGTGAGGCGGATGCCTTAAGCGCGGCGTTGCTGCTTGTGTCACTGATGTGTGGTTAAGATGTTACGCTTCACCTATAAGAGTGAAACGCGACAGCGTCTTACAACGCTGCCAGGGAGTCCATAGAACGCCAACGCCCGTTCGGTTCTACGCCTTGCTTGTCGGCAAATTGGTTTTTGAGGAAAGTAAATGTATCTGTCTCGCATATCTCGGTGGACACCTGAGACTCGCTGTAACGGGAAGGGAGGAAGATGGCAGTGAACGAAGAGACCGTATTCACTAGACGCGCCTTTGTTCATTCCACGCTATCCAGCTGGCATGCAGTGGTTAGCATGCTCGTCTCGCACTCCGAAAAGCGGGGTTCAATTCCAGAAATCTACCAATTTTCTACTCGGTTTTATTTATTTATCTGGCCCGACTAGAAAGGATAATTAGGCTGATTAAGTAATTAAGCAATTAACTGAACTCATTCCGACTTACTTTGAGCATCACTATACGATCCCTTTAATTGGTTCCATGGTTGTGGCGGAGTGGTTAGTATGCTCGTCTCGCACTCCGGAGACCGGGGTTCGATTCCCGAACTCGACTAATTTCCTACTCCGTTTTATTTATTTCTCTGGCCTGAGTAGAAAGGTTAATTAGGCTAATTTGGTAATTAAGCAATGAACTTAACTCACTCCCACTTGCTTGGAGCATCACTATACGATCCCTTTATTTGGTTGCAAGGTGACTAGCCAAAGTACAATTAGCCCGTTTGAAATTCGAGCACACTGACGTCCCGACCGTTCCGACCAATTGAAAAGCGTGACATTTCTGTCGACAACTCCTGCTTACAACGATGAGCATTAAAGGCTTCCGCCTTAATAGCCCTCGTCCGCCCCCTTCGCATCTTCGGCCTTCGCCGGTCCTCGACCTTCATCACTGCTGCCGTGGTCACCTCCGCTCAAGGAAGTCCGCTGCCCTAGTCCACTTAGGCTACGAGGGGGCATCACACGCACTACACTGCACCGCCGCCGTCGCGAGGTTGTCGGCCTTGTCGACCGTCCTCGGTTGCTCCTTGCTCGGGCCCATATGGCCGGAAGTACGATCATGACAGGACCTATGGGACATATGGTAATTCTGCAGCGGATCCTGGCAACGCTCTGAAATAATGGGCCTAAATACCTGCATGAAGGCACGTGCGAACCCGTTCTCTCTAACAAGATACAGTCTTCTGGACGTTTGCACAAAACATGCAGACAGGTTGTTATTGTCCCGCTGTTGAAACAAGAGAAAGCAACCACCTTTCTTGCTAACTAGAAAAAAAAAATGAAAAATCGCCATCTTATGTGTTGTCTTCAATTAAATGGGATTCTTGGCATAACGAGCCACCTTCAGTTTTGGCCGGTAAATAACCAACCAGCTTGTCGCATTTGACTCATACGTCCGGGATGATTTTGCTGATAGACACTATTGTCTATCTGTGTTCTTTGACCTGCAGAAGACATATTATACATGGGTTCTGGAATCCTCCGTGATCTGCGTTACCATGGAGTACCGTTTACATGCTGAATACCATAAGAGCTACCTCTACAGCTCATGTTGGAAATAAACTGTCAAACCAGTTCTCACAAGAGAATGACGTGCTGCAAGGAAGTAAAATGGATTGCATGTTGCGCAAAACTAGTTCCATCTCTGTGTACGTTCGTGATGTCCACATAAGTTTCTAGTCCTGTAATTTGGATTTTGTGAACGGCAGATTTAGCTGGTGGTTATCAAACTCTCTAGCTTGGCTGATGACATTGGGTTTAAACTTTACTGTGAAAAGAGTGCCTGTGTGCTATTTTCTAAGCAGCGTGGCATTAGGCTTGACGTCAACATGACATTAAACGTTCAAAGCCTTCTCGGTCGCAAAGACTACATAGTCCTTGATGTTGCAGTTCACAAAAATGTTCTTTCATCGCGAACGACGGAAAGTTGCGACTGAAATAAACACAGTGAACAAGAATGGGAAAGCAATGAACCTAATGAAAATCCTCTCCAATCAGTCATGGGGTACGGACCGCGACTCGCTCTTCAGCCTTCTGAATAGTGTAGTGCTTTCATGCTTTGACTATTGCTCGATAACGTTCGAGTCAGCATCAAGGTGTGCCCTAAATATGCTTGACCCAGTCCACTACCTCGGACTCCCTCCCGCCACCGGTGCTTTTCTAGCTAGCCCCATTGTTAGCCATTATGTCCAGCAGCAGTGCCTGTTTTGATCAGTCACCAAACCACTTGATCGGCCTTAGTGAATTATTTATGGGGAGGGGAATAAACTAATTGGGAACCGCGCAATGCGCGTGATTTCACGGTATGTAATCATTCGTTGCCTGGCACTGCGAAGTGTCGGGAGGCTACCGAAAATCCGCGTGACGTGTTCTCGGGCGTGATTGGGCGCAGGAGCCCAGATGAGTGTTATACGCTGATGCGGTGCTGTAGCACAGTACACAACACGATGTGCTTGTGTGTGAACTCTTTGGCCAAATTTGTGATGGCTGATTTAGAATCAGAGCATATGTCTTTTTTTCTTTCTTTGAGTAATAGCCAGAGACATAGCTCTCTTCAGCGCCGACAGGATGTTGAACTTGATTGAGAGCTAAAGCTGAGCAGCGATTATGATCACACTTAAGTACCTAGATGGCATAGGCCGATGTGGCGAATATTCCGCTCCATCTGGATGTGTGCGTAGTGCTTATGGAGGCTGCTCTAACTGTTCGACGATCTTTGTCATGCTCAGGTAGGGTGGTTTTGAGAAGAGGTGGAATATAAAGGTTTTTTGCGAGGCCTAGAGAAATGTTATGCTGACCTGACATTTCATCGTAGAGGGTGATTTTGAGTCTTTTCAAGAGTTTCTGTCAAGTAGTAGTCTGAGATACAGATTTTTCCGGAACTCTCTTTGTGTTCACTGTCGTCTGGCCTGCAAATTATGCCAGCCACCCAAGGCGGTTGTCTATCACATACTTAGGAACTGCCCTAATACTCCAACTCCTCCCCGTTTCCTGACACTCGGCGACCAGAGGAGATGGCAGGCCGTGCCGCACAGCTCACAGCCGAAGGTTCTGCTCTGGATGGTAATTTGGGCCACAGAGGTTGCCAGGGTCCGCCGGATCCTGGCCGCTTAGCGCCACGGCGAGGGCACACTGTTCTCCTTCTACCGCCTTATCCCTATCCCCACCCACTCTGGCTTCCTCTTAAGGATGGCCCCAATAAAAGTTTTTTCGCCACCACCAACTAACCCTATGCGAAGATAGGCCGATGGTCACTGGAACGAAGGAACTTTAAAGACATAACTTACTCTGCGAAGGTAATACCCCAACTCGAGATCTAAACCGACAGCTTCTGCTGGAGACAGCAAGCACAGAACTGTTTTCGATAAAACCGGCATTAATATCGCCACACGCCGTCACATTAGCGAGGAATACCGAAACTTGAACATTCCGGATTGCAGTCTTCAAATGACCTCTGCAGAAATGTCATTGTAACTTGGGAAAGGCAGGCTGTCAACTGCGAAATCCGTTATTTCAAATAGAAACGCACGGGCTATCGATTGCTAAAGAGTAACACTTCATATCCTAGCAGGCAAAGTACAGGTTCGATTAGTTTTACACTGAGACATCAAAGTCTTCTCTAGTGTCATGTGGAGCACGTGGACCGAAGTTTTCAAAATAAAAAATGTGAACCAACACTCAAGCATATTTACTGCCGAATGTAAGGTATCCTGTTAGCCATACGACACATCAGAGACAAGAAAATGTGCACATCCGCCATTTACCCAGACAACCTGAGAGTGGTAACTGCCTTATCGGGTAGGAAATAAAATAAGAGCCCACTGATGAATTCTTTCAGTTTTGTTGTTGTATACTGGATATCATTTTCTCACTGTATACAGCAGACAGCTGAGGGGGGGCAAATCTACGCGCTAACGTCTCATGTTGTCTGAAAGAAAAGAAACCGTGTTCACTTAAGGTGCGTAAAGCGGTCCCAAAATTTAAAACTGCACTACCAATAAGGTCCCCGATCACCAATTCCACCGACCTTTTCGTGAAGCATGGCCTTGAAACCCTATCCTGTTCATGTACATCGCATCGTGTAATCGACTGTATTTTTTTTATCTTAAGCATCTCTACCGCTGCCACCAGCCCGCCTTTTCTTGCCTATTTCTTGCCTATTTCTGTCGCATGCAACATAGTGTACGAATTATGAAAAAAAAGCTTCACCAATTCATACATCCTTTATTTTGTATTAATACCAATAATACTTGGGATTTAAGGTGTCGAAGGAACACGATCTCTGAGGAACGTTGTTTACTGGAAAACTACAGAATAACGTAGACTAGCTGGGACAATATGCGCTGACATCGCACAGTGCACGCACGCTTTTGCATTTTGCAGAATCAAAATCCGACCCCAGCGGCCGGGATCGAACCCTCGACCCTGGGATCAGCAGCCAAGGGCCACAGCCACTGAGCCATCGGGGGGGGGGGGGGGGGGGTCCTATTTAGTATAAGCTATCTGAGACAACAGATGCTTCCAAAGTAACTGCTGCTTACGTGGTTGGGTCGTTCACTATGTTTCACATATTTAATTTACATGACGAAAAAAAGGCAATCTACTCTCGCTCAGTGTGTTATAAGTTAAAGCAGTGCCAACAAGTCGATCAAAACCGTACACAAACATATTAAACGAGGACACGGTAATAAACTCAGTATTTCACGTGAATCTGGCGTACAACGCTTTAGAATTCCCGAAAGCATAGTCTGGTTGCATTTTCGACTGCCTAGTGCAGGCAGCTTTCGGTGGCTGAATCTACCAGCTAGTATATCTTGTTTTGCCTGGAAAAAAGTATATGCCAGGTTGCAAAAAGTTGTGTGGAATCGAGTCCCGAAATCGTTCGGAAGAGTTCCTTTGAATTGTTCCGGTTCGGGTTTACTTCCAAGATGGCGTAAATTTTATCGGTTCAGTTCGATTCCAGTTCCAGACAAAAATACGAGTTCAGATCCGGTTTTTGGTACAGGTTCGGCTCCGGGTCAACACCCTGCTTTAGGCAGGGTTAAAGAGGTACCCAACTTTCCCCGCGTGGTTTTGCCATCAAGATTAATTCCGAAAGATGATGAAGCAGAATAATTTCGTGAGAATTTATATTCATATAAAGCGCTGATGTGCGTGGAACATGACAGAGGGCGATGTTTGTTAAGTGAGCTTCGCAAGTCGCCAAATAAGACTGCTACGCGAGAAAAAGCTGTATTCATTGCTCTTTGCCGTTCGCCAGGAGAAATCTGATGGCGTAGCCGCATGGCTGCCACTCTGTTCGCCCCATGACCGGACCTTGCGTGCACTGTCTGAGCTCGGACAGTGCACTTTACATTGCACATTCAAAACTACTTTTCGCAACGAAAAAAAAACATTGGAGAACCAGGTTTACATTTACCGCACTGGCGTAGTTTTGGTAAGCACCGCAAGTTGCAGAGTCGTCTTCAATAATTATGGCATGATCAGTTTTCTAAAGGCATTGCGAAGAAAGTATTGCTTCATTTACTTCAAATTTAAGAACTTCGTCGAGATTGCAAAGGCTTTTCTCGGCGGAAAGGTTCCCAACATAAACAGTGCGCTCGCTCTATCGCATCGGAATGAACAGGATTAATGAAGGGCGTCAGAGTTGATGCGCTTTAATTTCTTTTGTTTGACATGTTTCGTATCGCTCAAGATATCATAGCCCAACAAATGTCACTTCGCGATCATCTTGTATGCATCTTTGAACGGGCGAAAAAGAACGACTCTCGGGGCGTTTGTCATGAGGCCTCGGCTGGGAAGATAGGTTTGATGTCTCCACCACTGTCGCTGAGAGCAAATAAATGTTATACCGGTTGGGGCAACACCATGTGCACCTGTGTTTCAAACAAGCTAAGATGGCGTGGTTTCAGCGTGTGCTTGTGTCTGTGTACATAGGAGTATCTAAACTCGTATGGCCAACGAAATTCTAGACAGCACGTATCTCGTAAACAAGGCACCTCGACCTATCCACGCTTCCCTCCTGGCCTGCATGCCGTGTCCGCAGAGGTGAACGCCAGACTGCAGCCCCAAGCACTCACGTTGCACAGCACCGTTGAAGCTCTCGACGAGTCGCTGGCGGTCGCGCCTGCTGCCTTCTTCTGTGAGCACGACAGCTGCCGCGGGTGCCTCTCCCAGCTCGCCGTGTGGCAGGCCCACGACACACACCTCGGCGATCTCGGCAGCGTGTTCGCGAAGCAGCAGCTCTTCTAACTCGGCAGGAACCACCTGGTTGGCCATGCACTTTATCATGTGCTTCAGTCGGTCAGCGATGTAGAACCGCCCGTGCTCGTCGTAGTAGCCGCAATCGCCTGCAAGAGCCATTTTGATTAGTTCGGAAGGAGGCATTATAAATCATTAGCTCTTTCATGAACGATCAAGAAATGTAGCGAAGTACACGCGACAGCTAGTGCCGGACGAGACTTATTAGTCCGCAGTGGAGCAATTTCAACCCCTAAACCTCTTACTGTTGTAAGGAACATGAAGCCAATGAAATGCGGCCATCGCCCAGTTTCGTTTTGTTTGTTGGTTGGTTGGCCTCAAATAAAATGGCACATACCCCCTACGGCGGAGTGGCCAAGACACAGGCGGCGAACTGCTGTAAAGAGCAGCGTTTATAGAGAAGGCATGTGTCGAGCCCAGAGATCTTTCTTTTCCCGATTACAGACAGCTCAATGTGCGTCGCAGCCCTTCTTCTCCCAGATAGAGCCACATCAATATGCATCGCCAGTGCTGTACCATGCTGTCAGAAGCCGCATGTTGCGGCCACCGTACCAGAAAATTAAATCGGCTAAGCTGTTCTCTAATGCGAACAATGCAGCGCAAAGCTCTCCCCGCAACGGCGTCCCCGCTGCTGTTCGACTTTGGGAGCATGATGTTTATCCGTTACCATACAATGAGCACTGGGCGTCGCCATCGACGGTACGGGCAGGGCGGAGAGGCCAGCGTAGTCAGTCGCCCTTCTTTCTCACAGCACATCCTTCTGGGCGTCTTTGAAATCAGCTGTCCGTGGAGTCGACTAGTCCATGGCAAATGAGCCAGTAGGAGCCACAGAGCTTCGCGAGAAGTTTTCCCCTCGCCGAGGCTGCTTTTTCCCCCTGAATTTACCCTTCTTTGAGCAGGAAGACAGGAAAACATGCCAGCCTCCCGGGGGAGAGGCCAGGAAATGTACGAGAGGTCACTGTGTTAACTGATTGAATTTTTTCTTCGTTTAGTACCAAATGCTTCGATGACAATATACCGTTGTCCTTTTACGTACTTTTCCTTATTACAACACGAAAAAACAGTCTACCTGTTCATTAGGAGGTAAGCAAGAGCACGAAAACACATGACCTGCATTGCACCCCCCCCCCTCCCCCTGTCCTTTCCTCGCCCATTCTACCGTTTTCTCTTGTTCCTCCAAATGGAGGAGCTCTCGGTTCGCTTCAACCTTTGGCTCTCTCCCGTGCCCTTGTTCAGAGAGTGCCTTCACCCTAAGGGTAACAAGCGGGAGGTGTCTGGGTTACGTCTCGCTAACCAGACTTAAACGAATACCATAAAAAGAACACACAGACTAAACATGCAAAGAATCCAAATTTTCAGCAGACCCCCTGCCTTTACTGACACCAATGCTGCTGCTAATTTACGATGGCAGCTTTTGCCGGTGTCTGCGACGTCTATCCATTTTCGCTCCCATTTGGCTGCTCGGCGCGCACAAGACACGCGAGGTCTGGGCGAGCGACGCATGTAACGAAATGACTTCCGGCGTGGATGAGCTCCCTAATCATCATCATCATCAGCCTGACTGCACCCACTGCAGGGCAAAGGCCTCTCCCATGTCTCTCCAATTAACCCTGTCCTTTGTCAGTTGCCGCCACTGTATCCCCGCAAACTTCTTAATCTCATCCGCCCACCTAACTTTCTGCCGTCCCTTGCTACGTTTGCTTGGATTTTAGTCAACCAAATGATCAGGCAGGCTTTCGTAAAGGATACTCGACAATAGACCACATTCACACTATCAATCAGGTGATAGAGAAATGAGCAGAATATTACCAACCCCTATATATAGCCTTCATTGATTACGAAAAAGCATTTGACTCAGTGGAAACCTCAGCTGTCATGCAGGCATTGCGGAATCAGGGTGTAGAAGAGTGTTATGTGAAAATATTGGAAGATATTTATAACGATTGCACAGCTACTGTAGTTCTCCATAAAGTCAGCAATAAAATTCCAATACGGAAAGGTGTCAGGCCGGGAGACACGATCTCGCCAATGCTCTTCACTGCCTGCTTACAGGAGGTATTCCGGGGACTGGAATCGGAAAAGTTGGGGATAGGAGCTAATGGAGAATACCTAAGTAATTTGCGATTCGCTGATGAGATTGCCTTGTTAAGCCACTCAGGACAAGAACTGCAAAGCATGATCAATCAGCTAGACAGGCAGAGCAGAACGGTGGGGGTAAGAATTAACATGCAGAAAACCAAAGTAATGTTCAACAGCCTAGCAAGGGAACTGCAGTTCGCATTTGGTAGCGAGGTGCAGGAAGTAGTAAGAGAATATGTCTACTTAGGGCAGGTAGTGACCGCAGATGCGGATCATGAGAGGGAAATAACTAGAAGAATAAGAACGGGGTGGAGCGCATATGGCAGGTTCTCTCAGATCATGAATGGTAGCTTACCAATATCCCTGAAGAGAAAAGTATACAACAGCTGTATCCGACCGGTATTCACCTATGGGGCAGAAACGTGGAAGCTAACAAAGAGAACAACGCAGCGAGCTATGGAAATGAAAATGATAGGTGTACCATTAAGAGATCGAAAGAGGGCGGAGTGGGTGAGGGAACAAATGCGGGTTATTGACATCTTAGTTGAAATCAAGAGGAAGAAATGGGCTTGGGCAGGGCATGTAATACGAAGGCAAGATAACCGCTGGTTCTTAAGGGTAACGGAGTGGATTCAAAGAGAGCTCCCTAATACAGCTTCTCAATTTCAAAAACGTCGTTCGATGACGTTGGTGCGCGATCATCTAATCGCTTTCATCTTGCCCAGGCGAGGCGGCGCACCTCCTCTCCTTTTTCTCCGGCAGCTTACTGAGAGCACGAACTACTGGCCTCCCTTACCGCGGTAGCCGAGTACGATTATTATTAAGATATTTCCGCTTCCCCTTCGGAATGAGCAGTCGCTTCTTTTGTGTTTTAGCCGAAACACGTATTAATGCGAAAGAGAAAATAAGCTGGCTCATGCTTCAACCACCCTGAGACAGGACGCGCCTCTCTGGCGTTGTCCTTGCTTGTCCTCGCTGCAGCTGAGCCTTCGTGACTGATGCGGCTTGGTCAAATAATTCTAGGGGAATCCCCCAAGTTGGCGCAGATTTGTAATAAGGGAGTATCTTATTAGCATCCATCCAAGCGCAGCGATATGACTACAAAGGAAAGCTATATAGCTTCAGCAGAAACTACATTTTTACAGCAAAAAATTACGGTCGATTTGCGTCATTATGATCATCATCATCAGCCTGACTATGCCCACTGGAGGCCAAAGGCCTCTTCCTTGCCTCTCGAATTAACCCTGTCCATTCGCAGTTGCGGCCACTGTACCCCGCAAACTTATAAATCTCATCCGCCCACCTAACTTTCTGCCGCTCCCTGCTACGCTTGCCTCCTGTTGAAATCCACTTCCTTAACGACCAGCGGTTATCTTGCCTTTGCATTGCAGGCACTCTCCAATCCCATTTCTTCGTGATTTCGTCTACAATGTGATAAAACCATGTTTGTTCCCTGGCTCACTCCGCCCGCTACAATCTCCTAACGTTACACCTATCATTATTCTTTCCATAGCTCACTCCTTTATCCTTAACTTAGGCTGAACCCTCTTCGTTAGCGTCCACGTTTCTGCCCATAGGTGAGTACCGGTAAGATATAGATGTTGTATACTTTTCCCTTCAGGGATACTGGTAAGCTGCCATTAATGATCTGAGATAACGTGCCATATGCGCTCCACCCCTTTCTTATCCTTCTAGTTAATTACCTCTCATGATCCGGATCAGCGGTCAGTACCTGCCCTAAGTAGATATATTTCCTTACTACTTCCAGAACTTCGCCACCAATTGATAACTGCTCTTCCCTTGTTGGACGGTCGAACATTACTTTGCTTTTCGGCATTTTAGTTTTTAGACCTGCTGTTCTGCTCTGCTCGTCTAAGTTAGTGGTCATACTTTGAGGCTCATGTCCTGAGTGACATAGCAAGGCAATGTTATCAGCGAATCGCAATTTGCTTAGGCTCCATTAACTCTTATCCCCAACTGTTCCGAACTGGGGCCTAGGAATAGCTCCTGTAAACAGGCGGTGAAGAGCATTGGCGAGATCATGTCTCCCTGCTTTGCACCCTTCATTATTGGAATTTTATTGATCAATTCCTGGAGGACTATGGTAGCTTTGCAGTCGTTATAGATATCTTCAAATATTCGCACATACCACTCTCATGATTCCGCAATACCTGCATGACAGCTGAGGTTTCCACTTACTCAAATGCTTTCTCGTAATCGACAAATGTTATACATAGGAATCGGTTATATTCTCAGCACTTCTCTATCGCCTCACTTATAGTGTGAATACGGTCTATTGTCGTGTATTCTTTGCGAAAGCCTGCCTCATAATTTTGTTGATTCAAGTCTAAGGTTGTGCGGACTCTATTAGCGATTACATTAGTAAATACCTCGTAGCTAACGAACACTAAAGTGATCGGTCTGTAATTTTTCAAGTCCTTGACGTCTCTTTTCTTGTGAAGTAAGACAATGTTTGCGTTCTTTCAAGCTTCTGGTACGCTCCAGTTCACAAGGCA
This sequence comes from Amblyomma mixtum, assembly GCF_055824585.1. Classification (NCBI taxonomy): domain Eukaryota; kingdom Metazoa; phylum Arthropoda; class Arachnida; order Ixodida; family Ixodidae; genus Amblyomma; species Amblyomma mixtum. Next base: position 170,590,602 of record NC_143012.1, read on the forward strand.
TTGAGCATACTGGGTGGCTAGTTTTTCTAGCACAAACTCCCCTCTGTCCTTCCGCAAAAATAAAAAATTCAGGAGGGCACTTTGCTGAACTAAAGTGTGATGAGGCGAAAGCCTTTGCGTTTGGGAGGCATCCGTCTGATTCAGCGCATTCTGCAAACACTCTCCAGCATCGTAGACAAGGAGAACTACATATGCGTTGGCAGGAAGTAGCGTAGCCATTAGCACGCTCGGCTGCGGAACGGAAGGGTTGTGGTTCTAATCCCGTCGTGCACAGATATTTTTTTTTGTGGTGCGACTAGAAAAGCGTGACACCTCTACTGACCACCTTCTGCAGACAACCTTCTGTCGACAACGATGAGGCATTAAAGGCTTTCGCCTTAATATGCTGTCACCTGATCCTCAGTAGCTGGTTACCCCCTTTCCATTGCTCCTAAGATTTTCTTTACTTCCTCTTTCGTTACTGCCGGGATGTCCCATTCCTGTGGGCTACTTTCTCACTAATGTTTTTGTTGCATTAGCTACTATACAGATGTGTGTAGAACTTTACGACTATTTGAACAATCTTATTTTTATTGGTAATGATATTGCCCTATTTGTCTCTTAACGCATACATCTGCTTTTCACCTATGCCTAATTTCCTCCTCACCACTTTAGGCTACGTACGGTCTTTAGAGCATTCTCGATTCTCTCCATATTAAACCTCCTTATGTAGGCTTCCTTGCACTTATTTATTTCACTTTGATAGATCTGCTAGGTCTATTCTGTCTGTAAAGTTAGATGCCCTCATGCTTTGGCGTTCCTTAGTAGCCTCCTAGGATAGCTTTCCAGTATCCTGTCTAACCATCCCTAACGCCTACTTCTACGGCGCACTCCGTAGCGATAGCTGTGAGATTATCGTTCATTGTTTCAGCATTACGGTCGTCTTCCCCAGTTAAAGAAGAATATCTGTTCTGCAGAGAAACCCTGAATTATTCAACTTTCCCTCTTACCGCTAACTCGTTATTGGGTTACCGTTTCACTAGCGTCCTCCATTTCCTCTTGAAATGTATGCTAATACGAGACCTTACCAGTGTGTGGTCGCTACAACGCACCTTTTCGAGGACTTGCACATCCTCTACGATGCCAGGGTATCGCTTAGTACGAAGTTCATTTCGTTTTTAGTCCCACCATTGGGGCTCTTCCACGTCCACTTCCTATTTTCTAGTTTGCGGAAGAAGGTATTTATGATCCGTAGATTATTTCTTTCTGCGAACTCTACTAATAACTCTCCCCTCCCATTCCTAGAACCTAAGCCATATGCCCGTACCGCCTGGTCTCCAGCTATCTTCTTGCCTACCTCCGCATCGAAGTCACCCATCAGTACAATATGTTGTGGTTTTAATCTGTTCATTTCCAATTCCACGTATTCATAGAAGCTTTCAACTATCTGGTCATCATGGCTTGATGTAGGCGCATAGGCCTGCACCACGTTCAGCATAATTAAGCCTAATTTCGATAGCTGTCGTACTTCCGTTAACACTGGAAAACTCCTCTACGTTGCAAAATATATCCTGATTGAGGAGGAATCCCACACCTCGTTCTCTTCTGGCCGATAATCCACGATAACACAGTACATGCCCAGCCTTTAGTAGGATACGCCTCATCTGTCCTCCAAACCTCACTAGCCATATCACATCTCATTTAACTCCCGCTAATTCCTCGAATAGCACAACTAAGCTAGCCTCACTGGGTGAGGTCCCAGCGGTAAACATTGCCAGGTTCATTTTTAAATGGCGGCCTGCCCGGAACCAGATATTCTTCGCATCCTCCACTGCGTGCCACGTCTGACCGCCGCTTTGGTCAGTTGCTCCGCAGCCGCTGGGGACTGAGGGGCGAGGGTTAATTGGTTTGTTCACAGAAGAATGCGGCCAAGTACTACACCAGGGGGGCCAAATCGTGTTCTGGTGAGGAAGTCTGTTGCCAGTTCTGGTCACCGAAATCAGGCCACCCCCCAGGCCTGGTTATGCAATAACCCGGTGAGGAATTGCGCAGCAACGGGATTCGAGCACCGGTCCTCTTGCATGCGAGGCTGATGCTCGATCTCTACGCCATTGCGGAACCGATTTGCGCAGTTCAGCCAAATGCGAATTAGGTGCGCTAACATTTTGCTTTAACTTCGGTGCCGGTGTTCGAAAGCATTGTTCACGGTTGTTTTTATTACGATAATGAGTTTTTGTTCACATATGCGGACTTGGCCATTCTCTACTTTGCAATCATACATCCCTGTGAGTCCTCATAGCACTCCTGAGGAAATGGTGCAGCGGTTAAGCGGCGAGTTACTCTCCTGCAATGGCAAGGGCTGCATTCGATGGAGCTCTTGAGACTCGGGTTGCACTTCCAGAGCCAGATCTCACGACCAATCAATAATTGTACTGCCACCTGCCGCGGTGGGCACTGTGCCCACAACGCGGTGGGCAGTGGCCGGTGTGTACACACACACACACACACACACACACACACACACACACACACACACACACACACACACACACACACACACACACACACACACACACACACACACACACACACACACACACACACACACACACACACACACACACACACACACACACACACACACACACACACACACACACACACACACACACACACACACACACACACACACACACACACACACACACACACACACACACACACACACACACACACACACACACACACACACACACACGCACACACACACACACGCACGCACGCACGCACACACACTCACACACACTTCGGCAGGTTGCCCGCAAGCCGACGGGCAGGAGGGTAACCTGCCACAAAGCAGGCTTCATGCAAGCAGAATGACAGACTGAGAGAAAAACAAACATAGAACGGCTAAGTGCGGGGAATGGCCACCATAAGTACCAACGTATCAAAATAAAATTCAGGGGGGCACTTTGTTGACCTAAAGTGCGGTGAGGCGAGAGCCTTAAGCGTGGTGCTCCCGCTTGTGTCACTGATGTGTGGTTAAGATGTTAATTAAGTACACAATTGTTATGAATCTGAAATGCTTTAGGCACTGGAGGGCGTTTCGGAGGTATCCGTCTGATTCGACGCCTTTCATCAAGCACTCTCCACCGTCCTTGACAAGGAGAGCTACATACGCGTTGGCAGGAAGTAGCGTGGCCATTAGCACGCTCCGCTGCGCCACGAAAGGATGTTGGTTCTAATCCCATTGCGTGACACCTCTGCTGATAACCCTCTGTCGACAACGATGAGGCATGAAAGGCTTTCGTCCTAAAAAGCGTCCTAGTCCTGGTTTTGAATCCCGGACCACCGCTTGCCGGGAGCAGTCAGTCAACCAACTGAGCTAACCAGGAAGGCTGGCATATGGCAGGTTTCTGCGCTGAGCACGGATTCGACTCTGGCCCCTGTGGGCCAGCATTATTTGGCTACATCACGCTAAAATGCATACGCTTTCGGGAAACTTGCAGTCAAAGTAACCTCTGCAGTGCACGTAACTCGTCGTAATAGCCAAAATTTGTTCGACCACAGTACCGAGGTCAATCGCGTGTTCCAAAATCTGAAAACTGTCATTGATATTAATTACGGTGGGTTACGTGCATGTCAATAATTAAGAGCCTAACAGTAATGGTTAAAAAGTTAACTGTTATATATTGTTTAACCATCCTGCTAGTTAGCACATCTTAGTTGTATTCTGATGTAGATCACCGCTGACAGTGCTAAGGCAGAAAAAGTGGTATTCTAACTTTAAAAAGAGTGTATTTAAATATTTTGTAAAGTCTCGGAAGAAACACCCTGTATAGCATACAGTCATGTTCCGTTGGAGAACTTAGGTTGAGTGAAAATTAGCTGTGCTGGTCAGCGACCAGAATAAATTGCCGTTAATTAGTTTATTGCATTTAAAACGAAGCTTTGCGCTATAGCACCCACTCATATACCGTTCCAATGCATTGGTCCAACGTGAATGCAGTTTATTAGATAGCGACCCGAATTAGCGTTAATGATCTAACTGCGATTAAAACCAAAACCATTCGTGACCACCGAGCTAACGCTCTTCTACCAGGTTTGACAGTGTTTAATCTTGCAAGTTCACAATCACCATCTAATATTCGCCATTTAATATTCGAAAACTAGCATACCTAACATTTGTTCGTCCACAACGTGAATTTGCTTCTTTGATTTAGTTTCCCTGTCATAAGAATATGATCCCCGCGTTAGAATCTATCCAAAACAAGGCACAGCGATTCATTTCACGAAACTATAACTACCGTTCAAGAGTCACTCTGATCAAAACCGATCTTTCTGTACAATAATTAAGCACACGCCGCGACATCGCTCTCCTAACACTATTTCACAAATATGTACAATCTAATAGAACTAGTTCATTTCACCTCGATGTCCGATCCCGCACGTCGAAAAGATTATATAATGAGCTCAGTTTCGCATTTCATCCCTACTATCACGAATCATCATATTATGGAATGACCTCCCTATTGAAAATATTGAGCGTGAATTCTGCGTGCCTATCTTTGCGTGTTTATTGCCACGCAAAATGCGACGATTGAACGAGGTCGCAGAACGCGAGACATATTTCACATTATTTGCGCAAGCTGAGCAAGCTCGCAAACGCGAGACATCTCTCACATAAGTGCGCAAGCCGCGTAAGGCTCGTACAGCAGGAGACATCCTCGCGTAATATGCGCAAGCCGGGTGAGGCTTCCAGAATGTCCGAGAGCCAAGGGTGAGTCCCAGAATGTTCAAGAGCCGAGTCTGGCTCACAGAGCACTAGACAGTGTCTAATGGAGTTACCATCATGATGCCGATAATACCTTGCATGGCTGCAAGGCTCCTACATCACTGCTCAACACGGTACGCTAATGTACTGCATTAAGGCCTCCTCATCTGTCTGTCACTGCCTCATTCAGCATGCATGTTGTGAGATAACAAGCTTTGCAGAAACGGTGCTTCGTGGGATGGTTCTCATGTGTGTAGCATGCTTGCAAAAGGACATAGATAAGGTCACCTTAACTGGCTTTATTAATGCCACATCCCTCATGATGGGTGCCACACAGTGGCTAAACAATTTCTTCAGTTTCTCCAAGTCCAGCAGGTTGGCGTCTTGATACAGGTTCTCACTATGCAGCACCTGCAAAAAGGTAGGAGTATATGCAAAAAAATTCAGTTAATCTGTTTTCTGGAAATTCGAGAAAAGGGCACAAGTACTTCTTCCATTAATGAACTAATGATGATTTCGAAAAGTTTCAGGTTTGAAATACAGACACTGGAAAACCCGACTCAAGCACGCAGACTGCTCAGCATCAAACCTGCACAAAATCTAATAACCGTGTCACACAGGCATTTTGAAGGCTTTCAAATGGCTATTAACTCAGTGGCACTTGAATACAGCTAAATGGGCATTTCCAATAGCCACTGAGTCCCTAGAACAGTGTGGACATCTATTAAGATTTTGAAGGCGTTTCAGTGGTAGAAATTTGCACTCAGACATGGAGCACTCGCAACTATACACGAAGGAATAAAATCAAAGCAATTTAATCGCTCAAAGAATACTCAACATGAAATGTACAACTTATTTCACTAAAAAAAAAGAAGGCTAGCCACAAAACACTGCAGCAAGCATATTATTACTGTTGCCAATAGCACAAAAACAATGAATACCACCTTTTCAAAACTGTGTGAGCGCTACAACAGCTTCCCAGCAAAATTATCAACTGTGACAGTGGCGCCACAGCAGCTTGGTGCCAGATGATGAAATATCTCTACGGCGATCAAGTATTCTGTGTAGCAGTGGCATAACTCCCGAGTTGAAGTGCAAATCTCGAAGCTCAATCTCCCACCTCAACTGTTATCTTTAAATACATATTTAAATTCATTGGAGCGTGCTGCAGAAGTAGGTGGTCAGATCATTCGAGAGGATACCTGCAAGCTATCTCAGGAGACGAAAGATCTGATGAAGAAACGCCAAAGCATGAGGACGTCTAACTTCAGAGATAGAATAGAACTAGGAGAGCTATCGAAGTTATTTATAAGTGCAAGGTAGCCAACATAAGAAAGTTTAACATGGAGAAAACCTAGCATGCTCTAAAGCATGGAGGTAGCCTAAAATCAGTGAAGAGAAAACTAATCACAGATAAAAACCAGATGTATGCGCTAAAAGACAAAGAGGGCAATGTCATAAGCAATATGGATAAGATAGTTAAAGTAGCCGAAGAGTTCTGCACAAATCTCTACAGTAGTGAATGTAATCAGAACGTTACGGAGAGAGGCAGTAGAGCATAGCAATGGGACATCCCGCCAGTAACGAGGGAGGAAGTAAAGAAAGCCTCAGGAGCAATGCAAAGGGGCAAAGCAGCTGGTGAGGATCAGGTAACAGCAGATTTGTTGAAGGACGGAGGAGAGATTGTGCTAGAGAAACTAGCCACCCTGTACACGCTTGCCTCGTGACCACGAGCGTATCAGGAGCTTGGAAGAATGCGAACATTATTTTAATTCATAAGAAAGAAGATGTCAAGGACTTGAAGATTTACAGACCGATCAGCTTACTATCGATTGCCTACAAGGTATTTACTAAGGTAATCACTAATAGAGTCAGGACAACCTTCGAATTCAACCAACCAAATGATCAGGCAGGCTTTCGTAAAAGATACTCAACAAGAGACCACATTCATGCAATCAATCAGGTGATAGAGAAATGGGCAGAATATAACCAACCCCAATATATAGCCTTCATTGACTACCAGACAGCAATTGACTCGGTGGAACCACAGCTGCCATGCAGGCATTGTGGAATCAGGGTGTAGAAGAGTGTTATGTGAAAATATTGGAAGATATTTATAACGACTGCACAGCTACCATAGTTCTCCGTAAGGTCAGCAATAAAATTCTTCTATATTCCGAGTTTTCTAACACCACCATCATTTTTTGGCACCGTGACCATATCATACAAGAATGTGAGACCTACTGCATACCTAAAGAAAATATGTGTGTAAGCCAAGCATCAGCCGTTGTATGCAATAAGAAGTCTAACTGAAAAAGATTCGATGTAAATTAGAGAAAGCATTGCCATTTTTGTACTTCTGCTTCTATGACTGCTTGCTGGATTTTTTTCTTTAGTTGGAAGCATTCTTCCATCCCTTATCTCTATACACTATTCCTCTGCCAAATGACTGAGTAACCCAAATAGCAATTCCTAAGTAGGGAGGGGGCCTTCCACAGTGACCACACAGGGGCCTTCAAGTTCTTGCAGCAATCAAAACATCCCTTTGTAACACTGGCCTTGAATGCACCACTATACTTTTGTGGCAGGCCAAATACTTATACAATTTATGTTTTAAAACCACACAGAAATCCACAACTGCCATTATGAAAACAACCTAGTAATGTAATCATAAGCGTACCTGGCCAGCATGATCAGCATGGAAAGGCGCACAGCTTGTGAGCAGCTCCTAAAATGAAAGCAAATTCACATGATTAATTGCAATTTCCACAGAGACATTCTTGAAAAATCATGTTTTTGCACCACTCAGCCTCAAGCCTGCCTTATTGCTCCTGCAGCAAGGAGGCAAATCTGAGCACAGCTTGGGGTGAGCTGGTGGTATCACATTACGCACCTGACACTACGTGCATCAATCCATTTGTATGATAGAATTTCAGAATGGCGAAAAGACACACACACAGGAAAAAATGGTGGGTGGATGAGATTAAGAAGTTTGTGGGGACACAGTGGCCGCAAGTGGCAAAGGACAGGGTTAATTGGAGAGACATGGGAGAGGCTTTGCCCTGCAGTGGGTGTAGTCAGGCTGCTGCTGCTGCTGCTGATGATGATGATGATGATGATGACAGCCTGAGCACACCTACAAAGTAAAACTGTGATCTCGACCCAGCAGCACTTTACTGTGTTGAAAGAGAACACGTACAATTGAATTACTGCATTACCTTGTTATTATGATTAAAAAGTACAGGGCCCTAAGGACTTCCTAATTTACATCGAAACGAATGGGTTACAGTGAACTTTCACGGATTACACTAACAGGCACTGAAAATCCAACACAGCTGCCCAAGAGAATATTAGGCAGCCGCGCTAGCCTTCTTTTGCACTATGCTACCTGATACCAGATTAAAATTCCAGAGCAATTTACTCATACTCTAGCACTGGGATACCTTATGTCCCAGACTGATGCAGCTGTCTTACTAAAGGCAGAGAAGCTTTCAGTGTGGGTCATGTGTGCTGTGGCGTGAGCACATGCACAGCATCGCCTGCTACCATTCAAGTCCTCTGTGTACACAAATGCAGGTGCAATAGAAAACCCACATCACAAATTTGGCTAGTCTGGTCGGCCAAGCATGGGCCAGCTGATAGCACGAAGCAGCAGGTGCGACACATACCATCATCATCAGCCTGACTAGGCCCACTGCAGGGCAAAGGACTCACCCATGTCTCCACATTAACCCTGTCCTTTGCTAGGTGTGGCCACCATATCCCCGCAAACTTCTTAATCTCATCCGCCCATCTAACTTTCTGCCGCCCCCTGCTACGCTTGACTTCTCTTGGAATCCACTCCATTACCCTTAAGGACCAGCGGTTATGTTGTCTTCCCATTACAAGCCCCGCCCAGGCCCTTTTCTTCCTCTTAATTTCAAGTAGCATGTCATTAACCCGCGTTTTTTCCCTCACCCACTCCGCCCCCTTTTGGTCTCTTAATGTTAGACTTATCATTTTTCTTTCCATAGCTCACTTTGCTGTCCTTATCGTTTGGCACGTGTTTTTTTCTTTGTAATAAGACATAAAGTATTATACACGGATTACCACATGGCATCCTCCTATGACCGCTAAATAATTTATAATCAAATTTCTTTCTCCTGCTGTATTTGTTTCGGTTTCAACAGCTGAATGATGGCTGTGACGTCAAAGCGAGGTTATTGGTCACGTGAGGCATGAAAAACTGCAATACAATTGGTACTCCTGGCTCTTAAGGAATGCTGGCGTCAGCGCTGTAGCGAATTAAAATGATGAAGCAGCGATTATAAGTGCAGTTTTCCCACGCCTCACGTGACCTATAACCTCTCTTTGATGTCATAGCCATAGTCAAATTGTTCACCGAAACAGGATGGCAGAAAAAGTTGATTATAAATTATTTAGCGGTCTCACGCGAATACCTGATGGTGATCCATGCATAGTAGTGTCTTCCGCACCATTATAGAGAAGAAAACATGCCACCAAGATTAGGTGTATATACTCTTTTAAGTTGAACTCTCTTCATTAGCCTCCAAGTTTCTGTCCCAAAAGTGAGAAACAGCCGCCGCGGTGGCTCAGCGGCTATGGTGCTCGGCTGCTGTCCCAAAAGACGCGGGTTCGATCCCGGCCGCGGCGGCTGGAATTTCTTTGGAGGAGAAATTCTAGAGGCCCGTGTACTGTGCGATGTCAGTGCACGTTAAAGAACCCCAGGTGGTCGAAATTTCCGGAGCCCTCCACTGCGGCGTCTCTCATAGCCTCAGTCGCTTTGGGACGTTAAACCCCATAAACCAACCAACCAAAAGTGAGAAACATGCAGGCTAAAGAAAAGATTTCAGCTTAAGTACCAAAGTGGCTCTAATCACACGATGAAGCGGAAAAACTCTCGACACTTGAACAGAGAACAAATAGGAATTCCAACAAAATTTTATATTCTTGTAAGGCTATCAAGCATTTCTGAATATTGTAAACTGCACTTTCACACATACAGTACGCATGTATGCCAAGCTCACATTCAGTAGCTCTGTTTACCGGCAGTAATTATCACGGTCTGAGCTCAGTTACAGATTTAAAACCAGCCAAAAGATGCAACGCAGGAAAAGATAAGAAAACAGGTTGGACTATCAATTGAATTTTTTGTAAAGGAAAAGAAGGCTCGCATGAAGATGCGCCACACATGACCCACACCAGGGAAAGGCAGGACAACAAATAACTGTCACTGATATACAAGCACGTCATCTAAAAGAGAAAATTCTTTCCGTTGAAGATTGACTAATGGCTTCGCTACTCATATAGCCGTTGCCTTGGAGATATGCATCAAATACCTTACAGATTTGTTTACCACTTCTATACACCACTGAAGTGTCACAGAAATCAGGCGTACACTCTGATGGGTCATCTTATGATTTACACTCACGACATTGGCACTGTAGTGCCAGATTAGAAGCTGCCTTCTCCCTAACAAATTAGTGCTCACTCAGGAACACATTAAAGACACCTGCACATATCCCTGAAGTAGTTTCTTGCACAAGCTAGCGGAATGTGATAAACCACTTCCTGCAAGTCCTGAACCTAGTTTTATGGGATACCATACTGCTATCCCGGTTTTAACAGCAGCGCAAAGGCCATCAACACAATGATTGGCGCAAAAATTACATTTAAAAATTTTCCCGCCACTCGATTTGAACTCATGAAGTCTACACAAAGGACTCCATGATAACCGTTCTGAGGTGAATGGCAGTTCAGCCTAGCCTCTGGAATCTGTGCCAAAAAAAAACGGAGTCAGCGCATCGCAATTTACTTCCGAAATCAGCCGGTGCTGATGAAAATTGTATGTTTTGCTTTCTCTGGCTTATAAAGCTCCACTTTCAGAAAAAGTGTCGTCTTTGTGGTTAGGATGCGGAACTTCATCATCACAGGTCAACTTCAGCTTGCCATCAGTGTCCCTTTAATGCCTCAAAGTTGAACAATAGCTCCATTCATAGAGGAGGGCTGTGCATAAATTTCGACCACCAAAGATTCTTTAACATGCACTGACATTGCATAACACACGAGCAAATATGCATTTTGCCTTGTCGAAACGAAGCCACCACAATTCAATCCCGCGTCTTTGGGCTCAGTAGCCGAACACCAATGCAGTAGGCCACAGCAGCAGGTGAAAAACAAAAGAGAGCCCTTAATAGGCAACCTAACTTGCCAACATCAACATAACGAGGGGTCACACAAGTAGCAGTGGACTAGGAAAATAAAAGCTACTTGTGTTGGAAGATGTCTTCAGTGCTTACCTCAAAAGCCTGCTTGCTTGCTGGGCATCCTAGCACCAAGTGAAAGGCTGGCACAGCCATACTGGAGAGCTTGGAAGAGGCATTGCTGGTAAAGCTATGTGGAGATTGCTGCAAGGTAAAAAGACACATTTAACAGCAGCACAGTGCAAAAAATGGACTAGAATCAAGCATGTAAGGCAAAGTGCAAGGCACAAAAAGGAGCCGGTCGCAGAATGGAACACAACTGTTTAACCACATTTCGAAGTGGGCCAGGCAACAAGAAATTCATAACCACGGCAGTCATTCACAAGCTAGCCTCAGACGAGACATCACTTGCATATCGATATCCAGCATCGTTTCTACAATACATGCCGCCATTCAAAAGAACAGACCACAGCAGAACGATATTTTCAGTAGAAGGCTGGTTTGCTTCAAATTCTGCATGCGTCCCTCAATTTGAAATCTGGCATGATTAGCACTGATTTCACATTCTCACAGGTATGATGAATTAATAGTGCCAATTGCAGAAAAACCACACTTTTTCCTTTAACATCAAATAAGGTATTGGAGAGGTACCTCAGCATATTTAAGTCAAAGTCAGATTTATTTGCGCCATTGGTTATAATCATGAAACAATCAAGTTTATTCTTCGTACATATTAAAGGCTCAATTACCCTTAAATTTCACTGCAACTTCGGGATTTAGGGCAAATGGAGCTAGGGCACCTGTGTGCATTTTGCAGTTGTTTGTACCATTTCAGCTCCGAGCCAAAGTATGAAAAAGCGAATGCCAAAATAGAGGCGGAAAACTTCAGAGCAATTTGTTTTTATCTCACCGTTCTGCTATTCAAGGCTCGACTACACTGGCTCGGCTATAAGTACCAACGCAGCTGGATCATATGCAGCTTCGTACCTTAAATACACAATTTATAAAAGTACAAGTGAAATACAAGTGAAAGAGGAGGAAGCTCAATCCTAACGCATACAGCTGAATCGCAGTCTACGTAGTTAAACTGCTCGAGCGCTGTTACTTCAATTACAGCGTTACATGCGGCGAGAATGTAAAGCCCGGGCCGAAGATCTATTGGTGGGCACATATTCCATTCTCGGCGAGAGATGAATGGCAGTACGGCGGCAGTACGGCGCCGATATCGTGCACCCCGCGATCGGATCAGCTGTGCATATTTGCATGGCATACTGACCATGACCGTGTGACCACTGACACTACACGCGCATTCATGCCCGTGTGCCGCCAGCAAACAACCTTTCAGCGCTGCGTGCTGCCGCGATAGGCATTGCGTCTTCGCGTCTCTGTACTAGCTGTGTTGACGTGGCCAGTTGTGCGCAAAGGCTTTGAAATAATGAACAGGTTCGAAGAAAATTACCTTACCCCCAAGATGCGAGATGTCACCCGGGTAGTGGTCTCCCACCAGCTGCTCCGCCATGGAGGAAATGAGCCCCACCGTCAGCATAGCGTTTCCAGTGAAGGCGCGCAAAGGACGACGCGCTATCCGTCGAGCCAGCTGACGCACGCTATAAACACAGGTTTACTCAGCACCTTACCACGTTTTCGTACATCGCACCAGCGAATTTCACTGCTGTCGGCACATCACATATCGGAAGAGTGACAAATGCTCATGCCAGCGACGGTTCATCCCCTCGGCACCACAAAGGACCACGACAAACGTAGTAACGCTGACCGCCATGCTGTCCCTCCCCAGACGCTGCGTTCGTTGGCTAGCGCTTCGGCCAGTTCCGGCTTCCTTCGGCCCGTTTAGAAAGGCATCGCCTCCAGGCATTCCTCCAGGTCGTCTCTTTCGGGCTCTATGCTTTTGGGCAGTGCGATAGCAAAGGACTAAAACCAAATGAAACTTTCGTTACAAAAATAATTAAGTTCTTGTGCACATATTAGCATTAAAAACTTGAGAAATTTGTGACGCATGGACGCATTAATATGCGTGTCGGTACATTCGTGCGTGCGTGCGTGCGTGCGTGAGTGGGCATGGTCTAGCGCGTCAAATCCAAAGCCTATCCGACATGCTGCATGGTTTCGGAGATCACCGCCGTGAGCTTCGCTTGTTTTCTTGTGCTGCTGCTGGGCGGTCTTGCGCGCCGCTGTTACCGTGCTGGAATCGCAAAAGAAGAAGGATTACCGGTGTGTGCTGCCGGTGGGCGCGCTCTCATCCAAGAGTGGTAGTTAAGCGATCCGTCGGGGCATATGTGTTATGGATGTCTGGTCGACAACGATAATGAGGTCAGCAGTGCGGTGCCGTCGTTTGATGAGTCGAACCTTTCGGCCTATTGCACTGCTAACTTCGTTGCAAAAATGCCTGGCTCATAAGCAGCGACAGTGGCCATTGTTTCTGTGGTGTGTTTCGATTACAAGACGGCGCCCTTCTACACTGTGGCTTCCTTGGAAACTTAGTCGGCGGTGTGCCTGCAACGCCTGTCGCTGTCAGCTCAAACTGCCCGCCTGCGAGCGCTGCCTTCTTTTGCGATGTGAACGGTGACGGGACACTTACTGCCTGTGGCCGGAGCTTATAGCAAAAGCGAAGAGTGTTTTCTGTGAAGGTTTGACGAAGTGCGTGTGTCAGTCTGGACCCTTAGCAAGTCATACGAGATGCGACATGCAAAAGTGGTCCACCAGTCGCTTCAGCAGAAAGGAGTGCGGATTTTTTTTACGTTACTTCAATCGAGAACTGCCCATGCAAATATTTCAACTCGTCTCTTGCCTAAACAGCATAGTAAAGAAGCTAAAGCAACAAAACTGCTGTTTCCATGCTGTATATTGATTCCGCACTCGTGCTAGAGGTGGGAAATATGTAGCAGTTATTGGCGGAGTTACAGCCTATGAAGCACGTGCAGCTTCATGTAATTGCAGGTTAGGATATGCGCCTTACATGGTATTGACTTTGTAACCAGACATAGCCATCTGTCAACTAAAAGAAATTTTCTTGCTATAGGATTCTGCAGCATTATGTATGCTTCTGGACACTGAATACCGGGTGCGTCACCTCTCTTGAAAGCACTCAGATTTGTGTACTTATCAGTACGTTTGAGGTGAGAAAATTTTATCAGCTTCTTTTCTTTATTTTATAATTAGCTACACAGCATGTCGCAAAAAAAAATGTTTTAAGGAAAAGTATTTCAGTTTAGAGTAGAACAGTTCAACAAAGTTGTTTTGGGCATTCTGGTGACTTCAAGATGGTATCTGATGGTTGCATACAGACGCGCAAGTCAAACCTCAAAGGGTATCAAACTTAACAGTACCGCTGAGCTTATCCTTTCGTGCTTTTTATGTGTGTGTAGATCACCTGGGGAAGTTCAGTATTGTATGTTGGATTTCATAGTTCTGCTACAACTTTTATCTTCCTTTCTACACATGAAACATGACTGAACTTGATTACATTCCCCAAGCAAATACCTGACGCCTTACAAGCGTTCCTTACTGTGCACAGTTGTCCCAGTGCATTATATCCACTCATGTGCAGCACACTGTTGTGTTGCTCTTGGTCTCCGAATGTGACTCTCAGCAATATGATGGAATCATAGTCCATCCAGATGGTCTTTGTGGTAGTGCAAATTTCAAAATAGATTGAAGAAGAATGAAGAGTGTGATACTTCGTCATGCATCATGCAATGCTGGTGCTAATCAGGCAACATGTGTGGTATATATACTTCGCACATTTGAGATTCATTGGATTTGTTCTGGAGCCATACTGGGAATTAATTAATCGATCTGTGATTTGTCACTGAAATTGAGAGAGGGCACTAATTTCTGAACTTTTGACACTCACTGTGAATTCAAAACTGTCTTTTCGTGTAGGCTTACATGGCCTTTTTACGTGTATGTAAATTTATGCTAATGACTTTGGAAATTGCTTTGGAAATGGTTTTGAAAATTGCCTCGTAACATTCCTGTTACAGCTCACAATTCGCTTTCTGCACGTCATGTTTGATTGAACCTGATTATATCCCCAAGCTTGTTTGTTGCACCTAACAAACACTGTTGCCCTTTCAGAGTTATTCCATTGATTGACTCCTTTCGAGTGCAAGCAACAAATGGTTGTGTTGCTTCTGATTTCGAAATATGGCTGTCTGCATGACGGGCAACAAAAGTGCTCTGGATGGCTTTCATCATGCATCTATAAGATATCTGTAACTTTCAGAATTGGTTAAAGGAAGAACTGAAGGATGCTGTAAGAGACATTAGCAGCTTGTTTTTTACATTATTTTACAATGAACTTGCAATGTTGACAAGTTCTTGCTCAGTGTGCATGTTGTCATGTACAGGTCCCTGCAGTATCGAAGGGAACCATTTTGCACTAAAAGATAATTTTTTGGTTATTTGTTTGCTGAAGTTGAAAATGATTATTGGGTACTTACGCCAAGACGAAAATTATAAAACAGCAAAACGTGAGCTTATTGCTCATTATTGAGAAGTAATCATTAACTGAATGCTCGAACTTTGTTTGCTTTCACCCTAAATGGGCCTTTACAGTCTCGACAAGTTGCTACTAAGCAAGCAAACGCACACATGGCCACACGCAGCCTCACTGAGCTTGCTCAGTATGCACGTAAGCACGCACAGCTTCGGCAAGCCCCTCTCAGCACGCAGATGTCCACGTACAGAGAGTTCTCCACGAGAGTCCACGATTTTTTACACGCAAAGAGTGTGCGTGAACGTCTATCAGCTCACAGTACGCGCATATGTACACACAGGACGCGCAGAATGCGTACAGGTAACGCACAATTTCTGCGCATTCGTGTGCAAAATGAACGTGATCGTACAAAAATCACTGTTCTCGTGCAAACTCACGCAGAGTTTTTTCAATAGGGCTATCAGACAACATTGCTTCCTCGTCTAATCTAGATTCTCTCCATACTCAACTCATCACACATTTCACTGCAACCGTCATTTAGCACGCCTCCATTCAAATATTTCTTTATTTCTTATTTTTTGTTCCTTACTTTCCTGCTGCTGGCGTGCCTTTTTGTTGTTTTCTTACCGATGTTTGCCTATTATGTTTACGCGCTTGCCTTAATCACGCTACGTACATACATACATACAGGAATTTTATTGCAAGATATATATATACAGTACATAGCATGTGCCCGCAGAAGCGCAAGCGCTTGTGGGCGGGCCACGGCAGTCACAACAGCATGCGGTCAATACAAAACGCTGAAAGTGCACAATTTACAATCCATAAAGAAGAAGAGGAAAAATAATTAGCAATAACACAAAGCCGACATATTACATATAGTTCAGTGAACAAATTTAGCGATTGATAATTATGTAAAGCAAAGAAAATCTGCAGTTAATAAATGGAACACAAATTTCAAAAAAAAGATATAAATTACAAAGCGACTCAGTATTTCCTTTCTTTGAAACTTTCAAACCACGCTTGCAGTCCAGATTTCACAGCCGTCAACGAATCACAAGCAAAAACCTTAGCAGGTAGTTTGTTAAAATGGTAGGGTATATAGAACTGTCGTGTCCTTTTACCATAATGTGTATAAACCCTGGGAACTTTATAACGCGCTATGTGCCTAAGTGACTGTTTTTTTTATCTGGCTGCTTAAACTGTGCTGAAAAGTAATTGCTCATTGTTACAACATTTCGCGAACACATTATTCTTTATTCTTGTGCTCTAATTTGTGTCGCGTATTCTTTTTTTCCTGTTGTTATTTCCACGTCGTTTCTACTTCCCTAATTTATTTATGTATTGTTTATCACGACTTTCTGTGTCGCTTTTGCTTCCTTTGGTTATTAATGCACTGTACAGCATTTTCACGCCCCCCGTACACAACGCCCAATGGGCCTGTAATGTATTTGAAATAAATAAATAAATAAGTTTTTATCACGAGGACGCGGCGTGACTTCGGTGCAGACGACTCTCGCATGTCGGTCGCGGGGCTGGCGGTGTGCGCTGGCGACGAAGAACGCGCAACGAATACCTTGCAGCCTTAGCGCGTTAGACCACTCGGTCATCTTCAAGGACCTGCCTGCAAGACGATTTTCCGAGAAGTGATGTAAATTATTAGAGTTTGACATTCTTTTGCCCCCTCTTCCAGGTCGGCAGGTTTTTTCTTTCTTGTTCACATATGCACTGATGTAAAACACCTGTGCAATGGTGGATCTACCCCTTCTCTGCGTGTGTACTTTTCCAGATGCTCTAAAATACGTGTTCAGTGGGGTTCTACTACACCAATGCAGGTGTAAGATAATATAGATAACATAGAATCGACTATATGTTTACTAGAGTAAATGATAACCTAGAAGAAGACATGGGCTTCTACACCAGCTCCGCTGTGAAAAATGCTGTGAGATGCCCAAGGCACCAAGAAATACCTTACTACGTTTCTTCGGTTAGCTAACCTAGGCTAACACAGATTAGCAGTCAAGCTTTTAAAAGGCATTCGTGTACAGAGACGAAGCCCTCTAGCTAAAGATTACTTGCGTCAGTGAGGCAGACAGGGCTACATTTACCGGTCCGCTTGTAAACACGTAACGGCGATGCACGACGGTAACAGCAACTGCGTTATACAAGTGCACTCTTGCTTCCTTAATTC
This sequence comes from Amblyomma mixtum, assembly GCF_055824585.1. NCBI lineage: Eukaryota > Metazoa > Arthropoda > Arachnida > Ixodida > Ixodidae > Amblyomma > Amblyomma mixtum. Next base: position 170,608,205 of record NC_143012.1, read on the forward strand.
GCAGAATGTGCATACAATAGTACTCAAAAGAATTGTTACGCGGCTGTCATCCCAATAACAAGCGATAGTGGTATGCCTTCCTCAACTATTTTCTTTTGCTTTCTTCCGGACACCACTCCAATATGTTTCATAAAGCGAATGGCCATGTCGTTCCCGACGGTTGCGTACCTGACTTCAACCAGCCTTCCTTGTCGAAGAGCTCGGCATTCTCCCTTGGTCTCTTGTAGTAGCCTTTCACCATGGATGCGCACCGGTAGCAGATCTCCCCTCTTTGATGCGGGCCTAGTTTCTGACCAGTCTCCACATCCACCACCTAGAAATTTATGATTGGTGGCGTCAACTTCTGAGGAGCCGAAAGATTGAGCTAAAACTTCACAAAACTGTTTCATTGCAACAAGAAAACAATTCCAGCTCCATGGTTTTTCACTATTAACAGTGAGACTGAATAGTGTTCGGGACTTCACGCCCGTTACACGCAGAGGGCATACGTGTATATTTTTCTTGGCTCGGCTCTAGGTACAAGATGGCGTTGCTGGAAAGCAGGCTGTAAATATTTTTACATACTATTTCACTTTATGATATGCGTGCATGGTGCAGATTCAGCTTAATTGTGTTGTGTTTGGTTGGGTTTAATGGCGCATAAGCGGCTAAGGCTATCATGCGCCAAACTCAGGGTATAGAAAATTGTTTTATATAGGATGTTATGCAAAAGTTTAAATCAACGGTGGTTTAATGGGCCTAAAAAGTGATTTCGTACAACCTAGTAAAAATACAAGACAAGATTTTACAAGTGACTTCTGCTAAAAGCTTTAAAGAAAGTCAGGTAACCTCTGCAGCCATCCTTGGCGGCGCAAGGATGTCGAGGCTCCCAACAAATGGAATAAAGACCTGAGCCTTCTTCTCAGGACGAGAGAGTGGCTGAGGTGTGGTTCAAAAAAATCGGCTTGTTGTAAAAAACCTGATCAGTTATTACATCTACTATTTGTTTAAAACACCTGCTATGTTTAAAAACTTAACTTGTGAAATGTCAACAAGTGCATGTTCACCTAAGAGCAAAGTTGGGTGGAATGGTATGTGTTCATTATAAAAAACCGTAAAATGCTTCTTCCTCAGCCTTTCTAGTTTTCTGCATGAGAATAAAATGTGGTTTATTGTTAGCTCATCTTTGTGTAATTCGCATTGTGGCTTGTCCTGTTTTGGTAGTAGGAAATTATGCGTGAAGTTTCTGTGCCCTATACGAAGAAGACGCATAATGACTACTTTCCAATGTTCCTGGTGGGTGCAGGACTGCCACTCACCTGAAACTGGCTTTACCAAGTGTAGTCTGTTATTTACCTCATTGTTCCAAGATGACTGCCATTTTTCTCTTAATTTACGCTGTATTTAGTTCACACAATTCATAAAGGGCATAATTACTTTCTTTATTTCCTTGCACGAGCTTGAGCAGCGCAAAAGTCTGCTCTCTCATTTCCTTTCATTCCGACATGACTCAGGACCCAGCAGAGTTTAATGTTCTGTCCTTGACCTGTGGCTATTACTATGTTAAGTATGATGTCACCAAGTAACGGAGTGATTGCACTTCTACAGTGGAGAGCAGTAAGTAAACTTAGTGAGTCTGTGTAAATAATACTGTTTGTGAGCTTTTTGTTTACTATTTGCTGAGTGGCTACTAGACGGCACAACATTCGGCACTGAAGATTGATGCACATTGCGGAAGCCTTGCTTTTTGATTCCAATTCCCGTGTACCACTGCGCTTCCAACGTAAACATCTGTTTTTGAGCCATCTGTATAAAAAGGTGTAAAAGTACTGTATTTTTCCTCGAGTGCAAAGAATTTTTGTATTATATGCTGCTCGGGGGTTTGTTTTTTACGGAACTTTGTAAGAGTGAAATCGCAGATTGAAGGAAAAGGGTACCATGGAGGTAATGGAGGTAATGGATCTCGTCTTGGAGCAATTCCATGTAATGCCTCTAGTATGCCGAGTTTGTCGCACATCTCGTCGAAACGCAAGAGCAGCGGCCTAGTAGTCTGCGGTTTGTTACTAAATAGTGTTCTTGATGGGCACTTTGTGACTATTTGGTGATAGATGTGTTTAGGTAGTGAACATATTTTTAAAACGTATGTACACGTGAGCATTGTTCTATCTGTAAGTGATGGCTCGTTTGTTTCTGCATAAAGACTATTTATGGGCGAAGTCCTGTATGCCCCAGTGGAAAGACGCAAACCTCAATGATGTACTGGGTCGAGTAGTTTCAGGTATGATGGTCTCGCTGACCCATATAATATACATCCATAATCCAGGGAAGAGCGCAGTACAGAGCGATAAATTTGCAAAAGACATGTCCTATCAGAACCCCAGTGTTTTCGGGAGAGTACTCTAAGTATGTTAAGAGATCGGGAGGCTTTTTTTTTAACGTGTTTATGTAAGGCAGGAAAATGAGTTTTCTGTCAAATGTTATGCCTAGAAATTTATGTTCATTTTTTACGGGTAACTCTATTTCGCTCAGGTGTAGGGTGGGATCTGCCTGTAAACTTCGTTTGTGCGAAAAAAGAAATGCCCACTGTTTTCTTTGGAGAAAACCAGAAACTATTTCCGTCCGCCCATGTTGCCAGTTTATTTATTGTTAACTGCATTCGTCTTTCACATGTTGATATGTTGGATGGTGTGCAAGCTATCTCGAGGTCATCTACATACACTGAATACATAACAAATCTTGGGATTATTTTTCTAAGAGAGTTCATTTTTACAACAAAGAGTGTAGTGCTTAAAATACATCCCTGTGGTACCCCATTCTCCTGGACGAAGTTCTTCGAAAGGGTTGAACTAGGCGTACATGGAATTAGTGGATGGAAAAGAACTCTTAGGCAGTTCAACATTATGCCTCGCATGCCAAGCTCTGCAATGTCTTGAAGGATCCCGAACCTCGAGGCCGTGTCATATGTCATCTCCAAATCAAAAAATACAGCAAGACATTGCTGCTCGTGAATAAATCGTTTTGAACAGTGTTTTGGAGACGAACTAAGTGATCCGTAATGGAGCATCCCTATTTAAAAACACACTGATGGCTGTGAAGAAGCTTAGACGAATGAAGGACAAGTGTTAATCTTATGTTAAGGACAGTTTTGAAGGATTTAGCGAGGCAACTGGTCAGGGCTATGGTTCTATAACTGCTAGGAGAGGTTGGCGGTTTCCCAGGTTTAAGGAATGGTACTATAACGGCTCTATTCCACTCCTTAGGTATTTTACCTTCTATGAATATTTTGTTAAAGAAATTTAAGAGCGCCTCTACGGCAGGCTGGGAAAGATGAGCAAGCATTTCATAGTGTATCTGGTCCCGGTGCAGTTTTTTTTCCCGGCAGACAGTACTCTATTGATTTCTTAAAGGGTAGTTAGATTATTGTACTTTTCATTAGCACCCCCACTTGTCGGAAGCCTTTTTTTCTCGGCTGTGCTTTTGTATTTTAAAAAGACTGCGTATAGTGTGATGAACTTGAAACTGCAGCGAAATGTTCCCCAAATTAGTCTGCCTGTTCCCCTATGCTCGTTTGTGCGCCAGATATTGTCAGAAGAGGAATTGTGAACGGTGAGAAGTTGCCATTTAATTTTTGCACCTGGTCCCACATTTTTTTAGATGTGAGTTGGCTGTTAATAGATGAAACATAACTTCCATGAAACTTTCTCAGCACTGCGACGGACGTACACCGACCTTTAGCTCTCGCTTTTTTAAAATTTAAGAGGTTCTCATGTGTCGGATACCTTCGAAACTTACCCCAAGCTCTGTTTTAATGTTTTTTTTATTCCTTGCAGTTTTTTGTCCACCACACTTTGCGGTTTTGTGACGCCACTTCTGACGACTGCGGTATAGCTAACTGTGCGGCAGTTACGATACAATTCGTGAACATTTCGTTTATCTGACCGATGCTTAAATTTTCTAAAACTATATTTTCTAAAGTGGCTTTTGCTCTAAAAAGTTCCCAGTCTGCTAAATGCAGCTTCCAGCGTCGCGGCTTTGTGGGGATTATTTCCGGTGGGGATGATAAAGTGATTAGTATAGGGAGGTTATAGCTGCCACATGGGTTGTCAATGACATCCCATTAAAATCGTTAAAATCAGACGGTGAACTAAACGACAAATCTAAGCTGGTCATTCTCCGCGAGGTGGGGGAGCAGTATGGGGCATTTCTGTATTTAAAATACATACATTATTTGTAAGAATAAAATCTTCGATCATTTGACCCCTAGCGTCACAGCGTTCGCTTCCCCAAAAAGGGGAGTGAGCGTTAAAATTGCCAGCTGCCAGATATGGCGTTCATCGATAAGTTCCTTTAGATCACGGACTGTTAATGTTATATGATGATATACAGAACAGATTGTTATGGTTTTGTAGCTGACAATGCTCACGGAAACTGACTCAAGTTTTGTTTTGAGTCTGATCTCTTGAGCAGGGACGCCGCTTTGAACGACAATCGCGACTTCTCCTGTGAGTCTATTTGCCTACTCGCGATCGCGTCTAAATGTTTTATAATGTTTCAGGATATTCATGTGTTGATGACCAAGATTTGTTTCCTGTAGACATAAAGCTACAGGCAACATTGACACTAAAATATCTGTAATATCATTGTAATTTTTCAGCAGTCCTCTACAGTTCCACTGAACTTGAAAAGCCATGTTTATGTTTGAGGTAAGAACGCTAAACTTCTGATCTGGCCCAGTTATAAGGGCCCTGTTCTTTTTCCGCTCAAGAGAGCGGTTCCCTCACGCTAAAGCAGGCGGGCTGTGGGTTAGATCCACCACCTCGTCAGAGTTGCTGGAAGACCGCGGGAAAGCAGCGGGTGTATGGGTTTTAGTCCTCCCCCGACGGGGGGAAGCCCTGCGGGATGCCGACATATGGACCGGCGCTCCCTGCTTTGAAGATGGCAGGGCAGCCTTCGCTGTCCCTGCATGGGGCGTAGATGGCTCAAGTTTCGCGCAAGTTCTGTGGCTGCGGAAACTCTGTGAGCCGTGGCCAAACCTCTCACAATTGAGGCATCTTCGGGGGTTAGGGATATATGTCTAACATTTACTTTTTGGTATCAAACGTCGATAGTTTCAGGCAATGTGCATGTGTTGAATGGAAGGACCAGGTGTTTGGTATCTATTTGTTGTCCTTGCGGATTTTGATTCGGTATGCATCAATGACATTTTGGTCGGGAAGCCTTTCCAGCATTTCTTTCTCTGTGAGGTGTAGAAAATCATTTTCTGAGATGACGCCACGCAGAGTGTTGAGGGATCGGTACACTGTGATGAAGATAGGTGTCTCACCCATACAAACTATGTTCGCGAGTTTGGAGGTTTGAACATTATCTCGGAGTTCTGGCAATACATTACCGCTGGCTATTTTTGATACTTGGTAGCCGGGACCCAAAGCCTCTGTTAATCATTTCGATACAATGAAGGGGGATGGAATTCTGGCCTGTTTATCTTACACTTCACTGTGGACGACATGGAGTTTGCCAAATGTTGGTTTCTTTTTAAAAAAAAAAGTTCTCTGCTTCGTTCCGCCCTCTTTTCAGAGAGCGATCTGGTTTGTATAGGGGGGGGGGGGGAGCCATAAAAAATTTAGTTTTTCGGTCATGGTGTCAGCCACCCACCACGAAGGCCAACAAGGGGACGCGACAGGAACTTGAAAGCAAGTCCTGCTCACGCCAGCTGCACACCTTAACTATAACCAAATATGACGCAGCACAGGGTAGTTGGCCACACAAGGTTAACCCTCGCCGCCAGGATAAAAAGGAAAACCCAAGGAGGAAGGAGGATACAGGAAAGTTGTAAGAAAGGAGAAAGTAAAGTGAAAGATGGAGAGGAGAACAGGAAAAGGCGACTGCCAATTTCCCCCGGTCGGGTCAGGCCGGAGGTGCCGTCTACAGGAAGCTGGGGCCAAAGTGGTGTGATGCCTCCGCCGAGGGGCCTTAAAGGTCCAAACGCTTGGCATCGCCTCAACCACCAGGATCCCTTTTTCCCCGGACACGGCAATGCCACGCACAGCTAAGCGCGGGTGCTCGGATCCGTGGTGGCGCACTGCTCGCCATCATCCCCCTGCGGGGATGTCCCTGCGGATGCGCAGGAACCCGTGGTGTCGCAACTCACCAACAACCGCATGAATCAGACGCCCCTGCGGGGTCAGCTTAATTTGGAAAATTAGGAAAGTTGCTGCGTAAAAGGCAGATGAGCCAAACTTCGAGTGGTGCAAGGGACGGCTTTATGGGCAACACTTGGAGTGGCTTTGCTCATCTGTTCGTTATGACCTGGATAAAGATAACGGTGATGTGAATGCTGATGACCACTGTAATGCTGCCGAGTTTGTGTGGCACGTTCTCAAGATTCGTGGCAAAGCAAATGCGATTCCGAAACATGCTTAGAACGCCAAGACTCCTGCAGGTTGGTGTGCTCTCAGGCTTCCACCACCCTCTATCAGCGCCCATGAAAACGCTGAAGGCGCTCACAAATTGCGTGCGTGGAAAGCAATCAGTTTGAATTTATCAGTACGGCGATCGATGTCGACTAATTATGAGAGGACCAATCAACCAGAGAGGGAATGAGAAGCTCAGGAATTTGCTCGGAAAATGTGGCACCGTCAAGAAAAAAAGCGATAGAAAAAAAATGGCTGTGGCTTAGCTTGGTTAAGCCTGGTAATTGCGAAGCAATACGATAGGTTCCGCTATTTTATTGGTTTCCCATGTACTGACACGGCTAAACACGCATAGGCGTTGACCGTTTTCGTCGGGCTGCATATTGAGCACGCAGCTTGGAAAGTCGTTCTTCTCGTTCTTCTGCCGTCTCCGTCGCTCGCTGATGTTTCCTCTTTGGATTCTGCCGAAGTGTCTTGCTTGCTTGAGGCGGCATCTGACAGGCTTGACGAGAGGAGCGAACCGGCGTTGGTGCCTACCAGCCTCGCGCTGCGATGGCGCGAGATGGGGCCCCGTTTTTTTTACACATGGTATGACGTCACTCCGCGCGCTGCGCCCCTGGTGAGAGGAGCGGGAGTTAGGCCGCCGTTGGTGCCTACCAGCCTCGCGCTGCGACGGCGCGAGATGGGGCCCCGTTTTTACACAGATGGTATGATGATGGATGGATAGGAGCGCCCCCTTTGAAACGGGGTGGTGGCAATTGCCACCATGCTCAGCTTTTCTTTCTTTATTATTTTTTTTGTTTACTGTGTTGGCAATTGTCATTAAGATTCGCCATCACCTTTACCTACGGTTTCCTACAATTCTAACCTTATGCCACATCTCTGCTTTTCAGCCACCAATCCTCCAATCGCTTTTTGCTGACTTCCACTGCAGATTTATTTACATGACCTTTGTTATCTTTAAACCCTAGGGCCTCAGAAAGAGTGACTGTGCCTGCATCGACATCCGGATGGATACCATCACATTTGATTATGAGGTGTTCAATTGTTTCCACAGATCTACCCCATACTGCACATGTGTCATCTTCTTCGTTAAATTTCTTTTTGTAACTGCGCGTTCTAAGACACCCTGATCTAGCTTCAAAAAGTAGGGCACTGCCTCTTGAGTTATCATTGAAAAATTCTTTCCCGATCTGCCTTTTCCAGTACCGATATAGTTCTACACTATGTTTCTTTTCCATTGAAATCATCCAATTTTTAACTTCCGCGTTTCTAACCTGTCGTTTAATGCTCTTTCTTTCTTCGTCCTCATGACCGGCATACTTACTGGTTAGTTTTCTAGTTCTTTTCCACCACTGAGAGTCAACGTTCTTTCTGTATAAATATTTAAATACCTTAGCTGCCCATCTGTTATCGTCCAATTTCCTCAGGCGTTCTTCATATAGTATTTTACTCTCAGCTTCCCGTGCTTCGAACGATGCCCAGCGCACATCCCCTTGTACTGCCTCGTTTGTGGTTTTGCCGTGGGCACCTAGTGCTAATCTTCCAACAGCGTCACTTGACGTCACTCCGCGCGCGGCGCCCCTGGTGAGAGGAGCGAGAGTTAGGCCGCCGTCGCCGCTGGTGAGTGGAGCGGGAGTCAGGCCGCCGTTGGTGCTTACCAGCCTCGCGCTGCGACCGCGCGAGATAGGGCCCCGTTTTTACACAGATGGCATGATGTCACTCCGCGCGCGGCGCCCCTGGTGAGAGGAGCGAGAGTTAGGCCGCCGTTGGTGCCTACCAGCCTCGCGCTGCGACAGCGCGAGATGGGCCCCGTTTTTACATCGATGGTATGACGTCATGCCAAAGGACATGCCAAAGGTCAAGCGGTGCCTACCACCGCCTCGCGCTGGAACGGGCTGAGGTGGTAGCTAAAGTAGTATTGCTTCGCAATAAAAGTTTGCCGGCTACATGTTTCCGGAAAATTGATTTGAATGGCACTTCCTTGTGGCCAAACTGCGTGGAGTTTTTGCTAGGTGGATTAAACACGTCCATTTACATTTTTAGGCATTTCATTTAGCTGGCTTGCGCGAATGCTCCGAATACATTTTTTCCACACACGCGCATCCAGGCAGGTTTTGCTGCCTAAAATATTTTGTTAGGATATTTATTGAAACATGTCCCCCGCTAAACACCCTCATGTGTAAATTTCACGAAACATCTGTGCGGGCATGAGGTCCTACCATTCTCTCGTCGGCCCAAACGGGCGCTGGTGAGGTCGTCGCCAAATGCCGGAAAGCTCGGTGCCGGTGCCTTCTGCCACAAATTCCTCGACCTTTGCCTAGAGCAGAGCAACGGCTATGCTGTCGTCAGTTGCTGGAAGGACCCAGTCGCTGTACGCGGTCGGGCGAAGAGCAATGGGTGAGGTGCGTTTCCAGATTCAGCGCAGAGGCTCGTGAGAAAGTAGTCTGCTACAGCTACTTCTGGTTCCCAATTTCTCCCCCTGCTCATTTGCTTCACGGCAGTCGCTATGTAAATTCACTTCTTACACTAATTTATTTCCACTGCAACACCGCTGATTGTATTGCATCGTCGCAAGAATAACTCGACGTTGACTCTACTCTGCTTCGTAGCGTGTTCTCGCATGAAGCACAACGAAAATTAAACTGTAGGAGGCTTTCTATGAGCATGCCGCGCGATGTGCTGACACGCGCTATGCGCACAGCTACATAGATGGTATGGATAGTCTGCTATAGCCCACTTGCAGCTTTTAAACGCTGTGAGGAAAATATATCTATCTTTTGCTAAACTGCGCAAGCACAGCCCTTCGTTGCCTTCGTAGTGCAGCGAAAAAAAAAAACAATAATGACCAACGCGTTAAACTATAGTCCAACCGCGCACACAACCGACTGCCGTGCATACACAGAAAAGCGAGCGTACGCTGACGTATTATAACTACGAAAAAACATTCGTAACTTTCGTTATTGTCAATTTATGCGCTCAGGACGCGTTCATACGCAGTGCAGGCTGATCTTACGGTGATGCTGTGCAATACGCAATATCACAGCACAAATAGAGTAGCGAATAAACGATGCACGAATTCACGTCAATTACTATGCAGAAGGCAGTGCGTCGGAGAAATTTGGAACGGGAAGTAGCTGGCAGACGATTTTCCCATGGTTCCTTGCATTCACTTAGGAAACGCACCTCACGTATAGGAAGTTCTGCGCGCTTTGTTCGACGAAGCCGAGAATATTGGTGTCGTTCCCAGACAATACGCCCATGGACTTCGGCAGCGACGGCACAGCCTTCTGTCAGGGTCATTGTTGCAACAGTTTTTAATATAATGTCGTTTGCCTAATGCTATGATTCCAATTTGCGTTCCACTGAACACACATCAGCTGACATCAGTGGTGCCATTTCGGATGGGATAGGGCTGCAATGGCGAGCAGATATTGTAACAAGGCTTGACTTCTACAGCCACCATCCGTGTACGAAATACGCAAAGCTGAGCTCGCTGATAATTCCAAATTTCAAGTGAAAACCTTTACCTCTCACTGTGTGGCCAAGCACTTAACATCGACTGCTTCAACGATCAGCCATAACCGTTGAGTGGAGTGCGAAGGCCGTCCATGATGGATTATTGCTAGGCCGCATCACTCAGGACGGATACATGGAAACTCCTTTTTCTTCCCCCCACACACCGACAACACGATACCCACCACAGTTATGTCCACTGATGGACAAAGCTTCCTCCAATTCACGTTCGAACAACAGTACCGTGCGCCAGCTACGGCGACTTGGTCCCCGCTAACATCCTACTCCCATCCTCCAACCTCATCTCTGCCTCCTCATCTACGTTTGTCTTTTCTTGGAATCCACTCTGTTACCCGCGGAACTATCGCCTACCCACACAACGCACTGCGCTCTCTGCCCATGTCCATTTTCACTCGTGTATTTCAGCTGGTGCCTGACCAACTGTCCACGGTTCTCTGGCCAACTCTGCCGTCTTCGTGTGTCTCAACGTTACCAGTCTCTTGATATTTATCTACCTCGCTACCTTAGTCCTCCGTGTGATTTCAAATTTTTACTGTGGTTTAATTTGGTTTTACGCGGTTTAACAAACCAAAGCAACTGAGCTATAAGTGACTCAGTATTGGTGGACTCCGTGCAATTTCGACCATTTTTGGTTCATTAACCTGCCCTGCCATCACATAGTACACAGGTTCCTAACATTTCGCATCCCTAGAAATACTACCCCAGCGTCCGGGATGGAGTCCACATCTTTCAGGCGATGAGCCGAGCATCATAACCATTGAGCCAACCCGGTGGCAGTTTCAAGGCTGTCGTCCGCGTCCAAATTTCGACTTCATGCGTGAGCTGTCAAGATACAAATATTGCATTCTCTATTTTTCTTCCCGATGGACACTACACGTAGTAATAGAAATAGGAACGCCGACTTTGGTGCGCGCAACACTTTCGGCATGTGAGGTTTTTCTTCATGAAAGCCCAGCGCGTGTTCGATGCTTAGCCTTTCGCTGTGCTATAAGCCTCTCCTTCCTTTCACTCGCACGATGGAGTGGTGATGGTGAAAGTGCTTTTTTTTTTTAAACAGACTAGGAGACCGCTCCTCAGTCCACGATTCCGATAGCCCCTGCTATCCTGCGGATCCGCGAGAGCAACCGTTGCAGATAGCTCAGTCCAGCGGTAGACAGCTGTTTCCTATGGGCAACTAGCGGCGTAGGGCATTGGTGTTTCCCGACGGCAGAGGGGCAAGGGAGGCTATAGGCACGCCTATGTTGGTTGGGTGCTATTCTTTGACGGGCAGTACGACGGCGATTGCGATGATGGAAGCGAATTTTGATCGCTTAAGGGCATCTGCGGCCAGACACCGCCATGGCACAAGGTATTTTTTGTTTAATAAAGGTGGGGTAACACGCACACTTCTCAAGCATTTCACCCTGAATAAGCAAAACACCATGCAAGGAGAAGCTTGTACCCATTCTATTACTGCTGGGTACTCCGCGAGACTGGGGATCGAACCCCGAAACTCCCACATGCGAGCGGATGCTCAAGCCACTCGGCCACCGCTGCGGTATGCGAGGGGTATTGTTTTATCATAGAGAAAGGTGATATGCAGTGCCATTTGTGGTGAATGGGCCGGCACAGAGTTCATCTGAAGCTGCTGACGTGGTTTTGTCCCCAATTTCCCACTTTCGCTATTCTCCAAGCATAATTAGGTATACTCCATGGCGCCGCCTGTCGACACTTCAGCGAAAGGAAATGTTGTGGCGACAAGCAGCGCATCAGACGCAGTTGACGAGCCCGTGCTTTGCTACAAATTAAACTACCAAGACAAACAACTTTTTGTCGTGACGGGAGCGTCCAAGCAGCGCGATCTCTGCATCGAGCTACCTTTCACCGCAGCCAAATCTGAGCGCCACCTATCATATGCCCCATCAAACTTCCTTCGATGTAATCAAATCGATCGCCTGCTTATCTGCCGAGTCTGCAATCCCATCCATCTTATTCACTGATACAGGTAAGCTGCCCTTCATCCTCGATAGTACCTACGCAAGTGCATTGCACGCCACGATCATCACCTAGCTCTTTAGTCCGAAGTTTCGGACATGTGGTCACTACTTGCGTTAAGTAGATGCATGCCTATATCACTTCCAACATTTATCTGCCCATCGTGAACCGCTGTTGCCTTCCCACACTGTTAAGACTACTTAGGTTTCGTATGATTTTAGCCTCACCGTTCTTTTCTGCATGTTCAAGTCCTGAGTGTTTCAGTGCCATTCCTACCCTGAGCTATTCTGCGCGGCTATGTCATCAATAAATGTATTTTATTGCCAGCTGTTTCGAATGCGGCTTACTAAATACATCGCTGGGGTTATGATCCATTCGCCTGATACACTTACAGGTGTATATTGTAATCATTTTCCTTGTAGAGGACACTGGTCGCAGTGCACTCACTGCCAGTTTTTCTTCCAGTGTTAAACACAGAATCTTTCAGCGCAGGCCATCTCCAATTTTTAAAGATAGCTTTTCGGCTAGAAGGCCGCTTTTTTCGGCACAACATTACCAGTGGTGTACTATATAAGAATACAGGTAAAACGAGCTAAACACGTTAAATAATCATCATCATCATCAGCCTGACTACGCCCACTGCAGGGCAAATGCCTCTCCCATGTCTCTCCATTTAACCCTGTCCTTCGCCAGTTGCGGCCACCTTGCCACGCTTGCCTTCTCTTGGAATCTATTCCGTTACCCTTAATAACCAACGGTTATCTTGCCTTCGCATTACATGCCCTGCCCAAGCCCACTTCTTCCTCTTGATTTCAACTAGGATGTCATTAACCCGCGTTTGTTCTCACACCCACTCCGCCCACTTCCGATCTCTTAACGTTACACCTATCATTTTTTTTCCATAGCTCGTTGCGTTGTTCTTAACTTAAGTTGAACCCTCTTTGCTAGCCTCCACGTTTGTGCCCCATAGGTGAGTACCGGTAAGATACAGCTGTTGTATACGTTTCTCTTGAGGCATATCGGTAAACTGCCATTCATGATCTGAGAGAACCTGCCCTATGCGCTGCACCCCATTCTTATTCTTCTAGGTATTTCCCTATCATGATCTGGATCAGCTGTGACTACCTGCCCTAAATAGACATGTTACCTTATTACTTCCAACACCGCGCCATCAATCGCGAACTGCTGTTCCCTTGCTAGACAGGTGAATATTGCTTTGGTTTTCTCCATGTTAATTTGCAGCCCCATTGTTCTGCTCTGCCTCTCAAATTCATTGGTCATGCTTTGCAGTTCATGTCCTGAGTGGCTTAGCAAGGCAATGTCATGAGCGAATCGCAGATTAGTTAGGCATTCTCTATTAACTCTTATCCCCAACTGTTCCCATTTCAGGCCCCGGAATACGTCCTGTAAACAGGTAGTGAATAGCATAGGCGAGAGCGCGTCTCCCTGCCGGACACCTTTTCTTATAGAAATTTTATTGCTGAGTTTATGAAGAACTATGGTAGCTGTGCAATTGTTATAAATATCTCCCAATATTATCACATAACACTCTTCTTTACCATGATTTCGCAATGCCTGCATGACTGCTGACGTTTCTACTGAGTCGAATGCTTTCTCGTAATCAATGAACGCTATACATAGGGGCTGGTTATACTCTGCGCATTTCTCTATTACCTGATTGATAGCGTGAATATGGTCTATTCTCGAGTATCCTTTACGAAGGGCTGCCTGATCATTTGGCTGATGGAAATCTAAGGTTGTCCAGTGCAGGGTGTCGAACCGGAACCGAACCCTAACCCGAAACCGGAACCGAACCCGAATTTTCGCCCGGAGCTGGAACCGAACCGAACCCATATTTTTTTCGCCATCTTGGAACTGAACCCGAACCGGAACGATTCAAAGGAACCGTTCCGAACCGGTTCGGGACCCGGTTCAGCCCCACTTTTTTGCATCCGGCATACATCTTGTTTTCGGACAAAATAAGATGATCTAGCGCATAGATTTACCCACCCGTAGCTGTCTGCGCTCGGAAGTGCGAGAATGGTACCCAGTATATGCGACAGTAAACTTACGGGAAGTCTGGTGCCTGGGAAGAAGCCTAATTGACTATTCTGTAATGTACTACCGCCAGTTATAAAGACTTGTACGTCAGGTTTATGTGAAATATTGACTTATTACTCCTCCCTTTCACATATTTGCGTAAATTTTTAATCTAATTGTTAGGCCTGCTCTAACTCAATAAAGTACATAGACACCAAATGTTTGCTTGCGTGCTTCCTTCTTTGAAACAATGCTTTAGACATTGGTGTACATGGAGCAACACGAGGTATTCACCACACATAATAAATAATTTATATTTGAATTTCTTCTTGACCCTGTTTCGGTTTCACCAGCATAGCGATGGCTGTGACATGTAGTGGAAATTAGGTCGCGTGAGGTGCAATAAAACGGCAATATAACTGCTGATACTTCGTTCGTTGTAATTATAGCTCTTGAAGCTGGCCGTCTTATGTGCTATAGTGAGTCAAAACAACGTATCATCGTTTGTATTAGTTTTCCCGTACCTGACATGACCTAAAGTTGAACTCACGTGACAGCCATCATTCGGTCGATGAAACCAAAACAATATGAGATAAAAAGTTATTTTCTAAATTATTTATTCGCAGTAGGCTAATGCCACATTTTGATCCATGTAATCTAATATCTATGGCGTCATTTTAAAGGAGAAAACACGCAATAAAACTGGGAGAGGGAGGAAGGTGGGACTGAAAGAAAAAAGAGAAACAGACGCGGTAGGGGAGGGCTCCGGAATAATTTTTACCAGCTGGGGATCCTTAGAGGGCAACTGCATAGGTTTTAGAAATCGACGAGCTTAAAAGGGTCGAATGTGGGAAACTTCCAGGTAAAGTATGCGAAGTCCTTTCGGCCTAGCATTTGAAACGGTGACGTAATCACCAATTAAAATTGCGACGGCCTTCAAGCTTCTCCGCAGCGCACAACGCCAAGTGGGGGGGGGGGGGGCGCATGATGACGTCATCGAAAGTATCGGTACATTTCCAACGCATAAATGCCTGCTTTGAAGGAAAAAATTGGCAATGGTTTAGCTCTGGTTAAATCTGCGGGATTGCGAAAGCAACGAGGACAGCGTCGAATTCAGCGATCTCGGCGTAAGGCCTCATGCCACTATAACTCCCTTTCTCCGCCTGCACATGAAAATTCCAGACGGTGCACACGTCAAGAAACGGGAAACAGTCCTATGAACACGAAGAGTTCGCACGGAATTCCGGAGTTTTTCATCGCAGGCATGAATTTTATAATGAAATGTATGATGTCAAGGGTTTTTTAAGAGCCTGCTTAAGTATGCCTCAAAAGAACACAGCATCAAGATAAAAACATCACTTTATTGCTGAAATTGTTTACCGTTGCTCGCACAAAGTAGAAATGCACTGACCACGGTACAAACGTCAGTAAGGCGTGGAGGTATGTCCTACCATGTAATGTCTATGTCTGAAGCATCAAAAAGGTTTTTGTGGCCGATTGAAACTACAGAGGAGCCCACTTATAATGAACCTGACGGTCACGCGGGTTCCGTTCGTTATATCTGATGTTCGTAGCAAGTGGATTCTTCGCACAACAGCCAAAAATACCAAGGCCGCTAAAAGTGGCGTCTATTTCTTATAAAACTGCGTTATGCGTGCCTACTTGTGCAAAGCAGAGCCTGTCGCTGCTCTTTCCAGGCTATCTAGGGCGGTCATTTAATCCTCGTCGAGACGTTGCTGCCAACTATCAAATTCAGGGACGCGGTATAACTAATCATGGATGAAGTGTGCATGGCAACTGGTGGCAGGTCGGCCAAAAAAAATGAAATTCCTGGCAGTAGGGAGAGCTCGCACTTGGTGTTCAACGTCTCCGTCAGAGCGGGCGCTTCTGCGATTTCGTGGTCCGCAGGAACGTAGTTAGGAAACATCCGGTCGGCTATGGATCAACGAAGCGTTCCCATAAATCTGCATGTGTCACGCGTGTTTTCGAGCTTATTCTGTCGTTCCTGGGCTGATGCAGCGACAAAGTAGCGTAGCGCTTGTGGCGCAGAATGCATCCGCTGCACTGTCCGCTGTATGACAATGCCTGCACATGGTAGCGGCGCAAAAGATGGAGACGACTGGGCAGGGTATGCATACCACGTGACCGGCATGGCCAGCAAGGATTTCAGAATTATCAAATCGCTGCTGTTAGTTGATGCGCGACCATGGTCAGTAATTTCGCTTTCGACGATGCCCCTTTCTCACGCGCACCGCGCTTTTTCCATTCGCGATGCTTTGCCGAGCCGGCGAACGCTTAGGAAATGACTGCCCTCGTAGGCCATCGACGCGGTTTTGACCGGTGGTTTCTTACTATTTCCATTGAGAGCTATAGCATATTGTTACCGTATTTATTTTACCGTTTACACCGGACGCCGGACGCCGGACTTTCCGGTTAGCGCTCCGCATGGCAGTGCCGCCTTTTAATTTCATTTCTGGTTTGACATGTTCTTTCCGAGGCGGTGTCGTGAAGGTTGAGAGGCGCTATTTCATCCGCGTGCTCAGCGGAAGAACGACCTCTACAACCTCGGGGTAGTTCACCGCGCCACCTCGTTCGCTATAACCGAGTGGTGTGGCCAGAGTTGTTCGCTGTATCTGCGACGAATTTCCGTTGCCCTTATGCATATTTTCATGGAAGCACCACACCCGCTCGTAATAAGCGAGCGTTCGTTATATCTGCGCCCATCAAAATGTTCCCCACTGTACATCCGCTGATTTGGCTTTAATACACTAGTATCAAGAAAGTCTATAGTCGGATACAACTTAAGTCTGCAGTGAAGCTCCACCCACATTCAGCCTCCGCGCACAGAATTCCTCCACGACGAAAAAATTGTGCACTGCTTAAACGTTTCTTGTTATGTAAACAAGTAGCTTAGCACAAGGAAAAAAATTATGAGCTCTAGAATTCTGATACGTGGATTGTTTGAGATAGTAAAAAATTAAAAACCTGATTTCATTTACAGTTGCGATTGGCTAGCGGAGTAATACAGGACGCCGCGGACCGCGGCTCAGTGTTAGCGACTGCTGTTTTTTTAAGTTGTATCCTACTATAGCTAAGGCTGTGCATGTACAGGTAGAGGAAGTAATGAACGATCGATCGAAACATTTGTCATCTACCTTGTGGAGAGGACGTGCAGGTAAGCAAAAGCAAAGAGTGAGAAAACCGAATGAATCAGCACAAAGTGTTCTCGCGAGCATGTCCAGAAAAGACAGGCGAGCACTTAGTCGCCTATTAAGCACATCTGCCAGAAAGGGGTTGTTTGTAGTTTTGAAAATAAATGCCTGAAGCAAGTTGGTGGACAAAAGGTGCACGCCAGATTAACCACTCTTTATCACTCTATCAAGGGCGCAAATAATTTTCTTGACGCCAAAGTTGCCTTTGATAGCGCCCCAGGAAATGTCATAAACATTCTATGTAGTGCAAGTATATATTGTTACGGGGAAATACTATTTACATTTATTTACAAGCAATCGGTGAATAGTTCCTAGCGGCGAGCATCAGGAAGCACCAACGCCAGCAGGAAGCACCAGCAACCTCTTCTTCTTCGTGCGACCCTTTCACGCGAGAGACCACTTCGACTTCCACTTCCTCTTCGTCGTAGCATGACCCCCGGCGGCAGGAGCGCCGTCCCGGCGTTAGGCCGGTGATAAAGGAGCGGCGTGGTAGGGCTTGAGGCGCATAACGTGAACAATGTCGGTGGGTGGTGGACATGAAGAGGATGCAGGTGTATGAAGAGCAACTTCATACGTGACATCGGTGACCTGACGCACAACACGATAAGGACCATGGTAGGGAGACAAAAGTTTTTCAGAGAGACCGACGCGACGGGAAGGAGACCACAGAAGAACGAGCGACCCCGGTTCGTAGGTGACATGACGATGGCGATTATCGTACAATGACTTCTGCGCTTGTTGGGACGCTTGGAGCCGAGTTCGGGCGATTTGGCGAGCGTCTTCAGCTTGAGCAATGGCGTCCCGGGCGAAGGCGGTGACGGGACGGTCAGCGGATGGCACGAGTGTGTCCAATGGCAGGACGGCGTGTCTACCGTATAAGAGATAGAACGGAGAGTAACCAGTTGTGTCATGCCTGGAGGTGTTGTAAGCGAACGTCACATACGGCAAGGCAAGATCCCAGTCTTTGTGGTCGGGGGAGACGTACATAGACAACATGTCTGTTAATGTTCGATTCAAACGCTCGGTTAGCCCGTTTGTCTGTGGGTGGTATGCTGTGGCAATCTTATGCTTGGTAGAACACGAACGCAGGATGTCGTCGACAACTCTGGACAGGAAATAGCGTCCGCGGTCTGTGAGTAATTGACGAGGGGCACCATGTTGTAGAATAAGACTGTGCAAAAGAAAGTCAGCGACATCGGTCGCGCAGCTCGTAGGCAGCGCACGGGTGATCGCATACCGAGTGGCATAGTCTGTGGCTACTGCGATCCACCTATTTCCGGAATCCGAGGTCGGGAATGGTCCGAGGAGATAGAGCCCTACACGGTGGAACGGCTCCACAGGCACGTCTATAGGATGCAGAAGACCAGGAGGTGGTGCCGAAGGCTTCTTTCTGCGCTGACAAAGGTCGCAATTGGTGACGTAATACCGGACTGTACGGTATAATCCAGGCCAAAAGAAACGGCGCCGTATGCGGTCGTAAGTTCGGGCCACACCAAGGTGGCCAGCTGCAGGCAGGTCATGGAGTTCTGCAATTATAGAAGACCGCAGCTGCTGGGGAATGACTAGAAGGAGTGAGGGCCCATCAGGACGGAAGTTGCGGCGATAGAGAATGTCATTTTGAGTAACGAAGAGCTGCAGGGAGCGCTTCAAGCTTCCAGAGCTGAGACCCTCGATGATGGTTTGCAAATATGGGTCTTTGCGCTGCTCCTCGGCGATGTCGTGTAGATCAGAAATGCCAAACAGGGAAGGGATATCGTCAGTGTCACTGAGAGCAGGTGGCTCGACAGGGTACCGAGACAGGCAATCAGCGTCTTGATGGAGACGTCCAGACTTGTACACGACAGTGTACGAATATTCCTGAAGGCGTAGCGCCCAGCGGCCAAGACGCCCAGAAGGGTCTTTCAGCGAGGACAGCCAGCATAGGGCGTGGTGGTCCGTGACAACAGAAAAAACACGCCCGAACAAGTATGGCCGGAATTTAGCTACAGCCCAAATCAGAGCGAGGCACTCACGTTCCGTAATGGAGTAGTTTCGCTCGGCAGGTGAAAGCAGACGGCTAGCATACGCAACCACGTGGTGTGGGCCCCGGGAGCGTTGAGCCAGCACGGCTCCGATCCCGCAGCCACAGGCGTCCGTGCGGAGTTCAGTAGGGGCCGCGGGAAATACTCCCGCACCTCCACCAAGATGTTACGGGGAAATACTATTTACATTTATTTACAAGCAATCGGTGAATAGTTCCTAGCGGCTAGCATCAGGAAGCACCAACGCCAGCAGGAAGCACCAGCAACCTCTTCTTCTTCGTGCGACCCTTTCACGCGAGAGACCACTTCGACTTCCACTTCCTCTTCGTCGTAGCAATATTCTTCCTCGCACAATGCTGTACTTGCAAGAATGTTGCAGCTCAACGTAGAAATGAAGATGTTGCCAATTTGTATCCGTGCAAACACGAAGCGTTCTCAACCCATCCAAGCGTGTGTTTTTTTATCACACTCTTTTTTATCAGAAGAGGTTGACGTCATCATCGTAAACCAATGTCGTAACTTCTTACTGTACTATAGTGAGAAGCCACGATTTGTTGTGTTTTTAAAGATACTGAGCTATAGGGGCTCGGGATATAAAACGTTAGTCACAAAGGCGATGTCGAATACGTGATTTAATAAAATATGTTGGTAAGTTCTGGATGTTAGGGAGAGCAGTGCTCCCACGAGGCTCTCGTTGGGCGGCGGATGGGCGGTGGAGGGATTCTCGCACATTTTTATTACCATGTAGTAAAGTAGGGGGGACTGGCAAGTCGGTTTCGGGGCGACGTAGAGGTGCCTGTCCGTCTGTATATAACTTTAGCATCCGCCAACCGCTCACTCGGCCTACTAAAGCACAACCTCAGACAGGCTCTCCCCCACCTGAAGAAACTTGCGTTCCTCACACTCATTCGTCCGAAGATTAAATATGCATCAGCCATCTGGGATCCTGAAAAAGCCTATCTCATAGCAAACATTGAGTCCTTGCAGAACCATGCTGCGCGTTTTATTTTTTCAGACTACTCACATACTACCAGTGTCACTGCCCTAAAAAATCGTGCCGAATTAGAAGACTTGTCTTTCCGCCGCAATATATCACGACTAGCTCTTTCCCATAAACTATATCACCATCCATCGCTCCACCACGATTTTTTCCTATCACTATCAGCCTTCTTTCCACGGCTCGACCATCCGCACAAAGTTAAGAGCATCGCGTGTCGTTCATCTGCATTTGCGAAGTCATTCATACCACGCACTATCATAGAGTGGAACGGTCTACCAGCACACATAGCCACTGAATCTAACGCCTCCACATTTCTCGATCTCATCCGCAGCGACGTTGGCATTTGAAATGTATGTTGATTGAAATGTATGTGATTGCGTCTGTCTCTCTTTATGGGCAATACGTACACGCTGTGTACGTTCATTTCTGTTATGCCTTTTGTATTCCTAAACCTATTACTATATTGCTTTCTATTAGCCTGTTTCTTTATTCTCTGGTGCTTAATTATTTCGCATGTTATATTTTGCCTATTGATTGTTCATTTGCTTGTTAATAATGTTCCTGTTACATGTGACCCCCGCTATGTAATACCCTCGAATGAGGGCCTTTAGGGGTATGTTGAATAAATAAATAAATAAATAAATATAGGTGCCGACACATGACAGTTTCGTTTCCCAGTAGTGCGCGGGAACGTAGAGGGCGCAAGCGGCGGCAATTTTGGGGCCCCGTAAGTACACTGCGTACGAAAAAGTCCCAACTGACCCAAGCTTCAAGGGAGACCTATTACTCGCGCGACGCGGTCTCCCAAACGGCTCAAGCAGGAGGGTGTTCTAGATGCAAAATATACCGGCTTTTCGCCTTACACCTCATAAGGTGGATTATAGCGTCTACATAGCCGATTTTCATTAATTTTGAGTTCATTTCATTTCGCGGCTCTTGCCGTAAATTTGTCCTTTTACTGCGGACAATAAATAAAATGGGTAAAGTGAGAACATCTCAAATTAAACAATTTTTTCATGCGTAAGTAAAGCAGTATGCACGACAAAAGGAAGACGGGAGACGACACGAGCGCTAACAACTGGTTATTTCATTCTGGGAAAAGTAAAACGGCGCAGGACACAAAGAAGAAGCCCAAAAAAACAGAACAACAAAGGTTAAAACTTAAAAAAACTATACTGGGTATGCACATCACAGTCGAGTCATGACGTCTTTTTCAACGGAATTCGAAGAGTATCTTCGATAGTAGACGGCACTCCCCTATCCCCTGGACCTCACATAATTGCAAGAAAGGCCGACTCCTTATCTACCAAATTGATATATGATGAAGCAACACACTCATCTGCTTCCGTCCTGATCACACAGGGTTATTAAACCCGACACTTGTCTTATCTAGTGGGGAAAGCAATCGTTGCCCTCGCTGCAATGCAAAGCCAAGTTGTACAACACCGCTACTTTTTTCACCCATCTGTGATGTTCGAACAATTCTCATTGCTTCCCCACTTAGAAAGACAAGTCTCCTGTTTAATCATCCTGGTGAAATTTGTAGGAAGACGGTGCAGGCCTTTATGATCAGGAAGGAAGCAGAAGAGCGTGTTGCTTCACCATTCATCAATTTCGTAGATAAGGAGTCAGGCTTTCTTGGTAACTGCGTGAGGTCCAGGAGATAGGGGAATGCCGTCTACTATGGAATATAGTATTGGATTTTCGTTGAAAAGGATGTCATGACTCTACTATGATGCGCATGCGCAGTACTTTTTTTTCGTTTTAATCTTTGTTCTTCTGTTTTTTCGATTGTTCACTGTGGCCTGCGCCTTCATATACTTTTCCTAGAATTAATAACCAGTTGTTAGTCAGCGTCTGTGTCGTCTCCAGTCTTCCTTTTGCCCTGTTTACTGTGCTGCTTAAGCATGAATCCTTACCAACCAGCCCTGTTTTATGTTCTTGTAAACAAATCTTCGCATTTTTTTTTATTTTGTATACCGATGTGCAAGAAACATCCCCAGGCTTAGCTTGGTTAAGCCAAGAATGCGTTGCATATGGCGCGGTCTTTTTGCGCGAGGTATTGCTTGGCGGCACTCGATTTTCTCAGCAGCTTTTCCTCCGTGACGTATGGATGGATGGATAGGAGCGCCCTCTTTGAAACGGGGCGGTGGCAACTAGTGCACTGCACGGGCTCGGGCCGGCCCGAAAGCCCGGGCCCGGCCCGGCCCGCGGGAACATGATCTGTTTTGCCGGGCCTGGGCTGGGCCCGGGCCTGAAGTTGCGGGCCCGGGCCGGGCTCGGGCTTAAAGCTGCGTACCCGTGCCGGGCTTGGGTTTGTACAGAAACGGCTGGTGTCCGACTATTCATTCACTATTGCAGAGTGAAGTACACAACTGTGGCATTGGAGCAGCGGGATGAGCTATCAGTTATAGTACGCGCTGAGAAAAAAACTATGCTTTATTCATTTACTTATTTCCTTATTTCCATGCCGCTGTGGCTCAGTGGTCAAGGCGCTTGATTACTGAGCCGGGGAATCAAGGTTTGCTCCTAGCCTCGGCGGCCACATTTTTATTTAGGCGGCAAGCATGACAGCCATGTACTTTGTAGTATAATTGTTCGTTGAAGAAACCCACATGGTCGAAATGATCAGGAGCCCTCTGCTTCGATGGCTCTCACAGCCTGACTCCCCTCGGGCCCTTAAGCCCCAAAAACGTAGCTTTTATTTTATAGCTATATTTTTCTCACGTGGAAAAATTCACAAACTAAAGCGCGTTTGGTTTTCTTTTTTATCAGCTGACCGGAAGTCTCGTAAATGAAATATCCACAAAAGCTCGCGAGAGCTTGTAAATCTCATCTCATAACCACACCTATCCCTCCTCGCTTCTTCAGCCTGGTTGTCATGACAAGTGTTTTGCCCTGCAAGTTATCACGTGGTTCGCGCGTTATCTTCTCCTCCACCAGTAAGAGTAAAATTCAACCGGTCTTAATTGGCCAATGATCGTTCGTCATCCCAAAACATTAGAAATGCATTCGGGAAGAGCATATTAGTTTAGGACGCTTATAGTCTTCAAACACACACCATGAAATACTAAAGCCTTATAGCTTTTAGTTTCTGCTGAAAGGCGACCAGTTCGGCTATGAGTTCAACCTGTGAGATCGCGTTCACTAAAAAAATGTCATCCCACTGCTTGCTAGGCAGCTTTAATGTTTATACTTCGCGGGCGGCAAAACATAACTGATTAAAATCGTGGGGGAATGCAAAGTAGTCTATTAAGCGCGTATGGAGCCCTTTTTATTTGGCTCTCGGAACTTCCGAGTTTTTCTTTGCGCACCTACACGAGATCACTGTCCAAAAGATGGGTCTGGGTTAAAAAGAACCAACTTTCTGCAAGCCAAACTGTGGTTCCAGAACCTTTGTCGGCCAGTTTCTTATCGGTCTAGTCCTTGCTCAGAGTGAGCAGTATACCTCATACCTCAAGCGATACTGTGAAACGGGCCGGGCCAGGCCCGGGCTGGGCTTCCCTCCGAGATTCCCGGCCCGGGCCGTGCTCGCCAGAACGATAATTTAGCGGGCATGGGCTAGGCCCGGGCTTGAAGCCGCGGGCCTGGGCCGGGCTCGGGCTGTAGGTCTCGGGTTCGGGCCGGGCTTGGGCCTCAAATTGAGGCCCGTGCAGTGCTCTAGTGGCAACCGCCACCATGCTCAGCCCTTCTTTTTTCCTTTTCTTTCCTTTTCTTTCTTTTTTCTTTTTTCTTTTTTTTCCTTGTTTACTGTGTTTGCAATTCTCACCAAGAATCGCCATCATCTTTACTTCCGGTTTTTCCTCCGGCTGTCGTGACGTCACGTCACGTGGTTTGGTGGCTGCCCGGCCGCGCCGAAGGGCTGAACTGAGTGATTGCAATACGCTACGCATAAAAAGAAAACGCATAGCAAGGTTGACTGAAACCCATCTGCGCTCTAATTTTTTTTTGTCCTGAACCCGTTTGAACCCATTTGAACCGGTTCGAGACGGTCCGAACCGGTTCGAACCGGAACGGAATGGCCTTCTGGAGCCGAACCCGGATCTGAACCCGAAAGGCGTGAACCCGAACCCGAACCGAACCCGAAAAAATGCCGGTTCGACACCCTGGTCAAGACCCTATAAGCGATTACCTTAGCAAATATCACGTAGGTAACAGACAATAAGCTGATCGGTCTGTAATTCTTCAAAACCTTGACGTCTCTTTTCTTATCGATTAAGATAATGTTAGCGTTTTTCCAAGCTCTAGGTACGGTCAAGGTCACAAGGCAATCCGTATACAGGGTGGCTAGTTTTTCGAGCACAATCTCTCCTCCATCTTTCAACAACTGTGCTGTTATCTGATCCTCACCAGCTCTTTCCCCTTCTGCATTGCTTCGAAGGCTTTCTTTACTTCCTCCTTCGTTACTGGAGAGGTGTTCCATTCCTGTACTCGGCTGCCTCTTTCAGTAACGTTCTGATTACATTCGCCACTGTGCAGATTTGTGTAAAACTCTTCGGCTACTTTAACTATCTTATCCATATTGCTAATGACATTGCCCTCTTTGTCTCTGAGCGCATACATCTGGTTTTTACCTATGCCTGGTTTTCCCTTCACTTCTTTCAGGCTACCTCCATTCTTTCGAGCATGCTCGATTTTCTCCATGTTAAACTTCCTTAGTCGGCTACCTTGCACTTATTTATTAACTTCGATAGCTGTACCAGTTCTATTCTCTCTATGGAGTTAGACGTCTTCATGCTTTGCCGTTTCTTAATCAGATCTTTAGTCTCCTGAGATAGCTTCCCGGTATCCTGTCGAACCATCTTACCGCCTAATTCTTCGGCGCGCTCCGTAATGACATCTGTGAGACGTTCGTTAATTGTTTCTACACTACGGTCGTCATCCTCAGTTAAAGCGGAAAATCTGTTATGCAGCGAAATCCTGAATTCGTCTACTTTCCCTCTTAATGCTAACTCGTTAATAGACTTCCGCTTCACTAATTTCCTCCGTTCCCTTATCAAATCAAAGCTAATACGAGACCTTACCATTCTGTGGTCGCTACAATGGGCCTTTCCGAGTACTTCCACGTCCTCTACTATGCCAGGGTGAGCGCACAGTATGAAGTCTATTTTATTTTAGTCTCACCATTGGGGGTCTTCCACGTCCACTTCCTGTTGGCTCGTTTGCTGAAGAAGGTATTCATGGTACGTAAACTGTTTATATAACCAATACTAACTAACTAATACTAATAACTTATACTAATAACTAATACTAACTAATACTAAACTTATAACTTTGTCACTACTACATTTAGCCTCCTTATTTATTTAGAGGCGTTCAGCTCACCGTAACAGATAACCCCACCAGTTTTTAGGACCAACAAAACGCAATTACCCTAGCCCCCTTAGTTCAACCAACTTTTACTACTTTTCGCGCCTGCGGACCGCGAACACGACGTCCACTAAATCGCGCCACTCATTTCCTAACCCAACGATTTGGTCCCTTTTCTAGAGCATTCTACTTCTTAAAACCGGACCATCAGGTCGGGGGAAATCATTTACCCGTAAGAAAGCCGGTCGGTACCCGGCGGCACTTGGGATCAAGCCTAGCCCGCGCTAAGGCAATTAAGTAGTGAGGAACGGTTAGCTCTGCAGCAAGCACATGGAAGAGGGGGGCATAGTTGCAGGCCAGTTTCTGCGACATTATGAAGAACAAAAACGGAAAAGGCGACACCCTGTGCTGTCCCCTGCCTCTGCCCCGTCTCTTTCTGCGGTTTCTGTTTTTAATAATAGCGTGGCAGAGATTGTCTCGTGGCACGCGCTCCGCAGAGTGACGCCTTTTGAACGACTTAGTGGCGCACGATTTTCGAATGGCGCGAGAAACGGGCCAAGTTTGTTGAGCCGCGAGGGCTGAGGGTAACCACATTTTCGAAATTCTAAAAAAACTGAGGTAAATATTTCTCACGGTGCGCTACATGGCTTTGAATAAATAAGCACCCCAACTACACTAAGTAAAAAGTATACTATTCAGCATCAGTTAACGAGCCTGCTAGTTAGCACGTATTAGCTGTATTATAATGCACTGCACTGCTGAAAATGCCGAAAAACTGCCTCTTCTAGCTAAAAGTACCGCCGCAGCTCTGTACCAGTGGTTACGCTGCTGGGCTATTGACCCTAAAGCTGCTATCTCGTTCCCGACCCCGGCTTTCGCATTTCGATGGAGGCGAAATACTACTGACCGTGCGAGATCAGCGCGCGTTAAAGAAACCCATGTGGAAGAGATTATCCGGAGCCTTCTCTACAGCTGGCCTCATATACTGAGTCACTTTGGGACGTTAACCCCACAAACCCTAAATCCATCCTTGCTCAAAAAACCACAATTTTAAGAACTGCAGCGTCTTCGCTGAAACATTCTGTATATCTGGTCCGCACTGTTGAGATCAGCGTCAGCGGGACTCGCTTGAAAGCAGCTAGCACACATGTCTCTCCTGGGTGGCTCCGATTACCTGCTGTCTATTTGGAGACGGTTGCTTCAAGGCCTGCCGTAATGGACCACAAGGGGATGGTGTGGTCCTCATGCAGCTTCATTCAACGGGCTTTGCTGCGTTGGAGTGCGGCCGTCTTTAAAGGGACGTCGGGCCGACGTTTGGGGTACCAAAGCGCCCAATTTCCTATGTCGCCCCACGTGCCGACAGCCACCGCAGCGAGCAGCAGCAGCAGCAGCAGTAGCAAGAGCTTATAACGACTCCGAACCCTCCCATCGCCAACAATTGGTTGGCAGCGGTGTGGTGAACCGGGTCGTATGGTGCTGCATCTGGGTATGAGGGTTTGGTCTTTTCGCTTTGGGTTCTCCAGGCTTCAAATCATGGGTTAACAATTTGAACTGCTGGTTTATCTGGTGTTTGTATGTCTGTAGCACAGGGGTAGTTGCTCAGAATCACCATGAGCGAGGAAAGCGAATATTTAAAAGCAACGACCGTGGACCTAACGAGGTTTTCGAGGACAGAACTGTTGTTCTTGTGCGATAAGTCAGGGGTGGATGTGGAAGACAGAGCGAAAGATTCGGATATTGTTCAAGCAATCCAAAATTTAGAAACTCAGGAAGAGAATGATTTTCAAATTGCTTGGGATAATATGCAGAAATGGGTAAAAGAAGAGCAGAGAAAAAAAGATGAGGAAACGGATGTACGGGAACTAGAGGCACAGCTAAAGGAGCTTAAACACGAGGCTGGGAAAAGGCGGCTCGCAAAGCACAACGGGCTTAATGGGAACGAAGTAGCAATGAGCGATGCTATCTCCGTTCAGACAGGGCCGTGAACGTTCCAGTCCATCGCCGAGTTGGAGAGATGTGACGCCGTAAGAAAGAAATGTGAAATCGCGCACAACCGGCATGTATGGTAAATGACAAAGCGCGGCCAAAATAGCGTGGCTGGAGAGACCGTCTCAGAGTGAGCTAGGTGCATCTCCGCCACAGCTCATTCAGAAAACGTGTGGAAAGGGTACGGATGGCATCGGACAAAGCCGAGCCGAGCGAGAGTCCCTATAGGTACTAAACAGACCGTCGCCCGGTTAGATTGTCGCAAACCTGCAATGAAGGGGCGAGAAATTGAGTCTAAACGGCGCGGACGGTTGAGAAACGAGAGAACTCCGAAGAGAGGCTATAGTAGTGAAAGTAGGAAGCGTCGCCGAGTTGGTGAAGCGCGAGAATGCTAAAAAGGGGCCTGTACAGGCGACTAACCGGAACGGAATGTGAAAGGGATTATTTCCCCAAAGGCAGAGGTTTTGAAAGCGAAACAAAGGGGAGCCCTTGAGGAATTGCGAATCGTGGCAACTCCAATTTGAGGCGTCACTGCGGTACCAGTAACCAAGCCAGGGTTGTGACTACCTCGGCGAAGCCTGGCGCATGAAGAGCGTGGAACTGCATTCGGGTTAAAACGCAGCATTGAGCGCCACGCTGAAACAAAGGACGAGAGCCCGATTCTAGATGAGCAGTGCGTTTCAGGGGAAACCGCTCAGGGCGATGAGCAAGCGGCAGAGGACTATCTTCAGGGGAGCGAACTGCACAACTCGGGGCAGCTGAAGGTCGGTCTGTCAGGTGTGTAGAGGTTAGGAAGTTGCGAAGACAACCATCAGTTGCGAAGACAAATATTTGCCACCTAAGGAAGGATTAGGCAAGTCAGGTCAAGGGCTGGAGGAAGGAGCCTTTTTGTTCCTGCGATGCACGCGAAGAGTTCTAAGCGAGAAAAGAAAATGGAAAGAACCAAACTTCAATAAAACAGAGAGTTGAGCTAGTTGGTACATGTTTCTTGGAAAAAACAGCGCTAAACGAAAGGACAACGAAAAAGAGTACAACAGGACCGGCGCTGACTATCAACTGAAGGCTTTATTACGAACAACACGCAATATATACTCCAATGACAACCAAGAACGCATGGCAACACCAAAAGCTACAATGATACATCAATCACCTGGATCCAGATACTTCAGTTCACAGTCATGAACTGCGGTTTGTCCCTTGTGCTGAAGGGGTTGTGTATCAAGTGCCGTTCACGTGCGGGAAGACCTATATAGGTCAAACAGGAAGGTGCTTGAACACCCGCTTAAGAGACCACAACACTTCATTAAGGGGGGCTCCGTCCTCAAACTTGGCCTTGCATTATAGGAACTGTTCCCAGAATAACCAACCTGATTCTTCTGAAAAATCATGTACCCTCATTTTTAATGAAACTAAGATTCTGTACAAACACAAAGATAAACTAACACGGGAAATCAGTGAAGCCTTTCATATTCAAAAAAACAGTGACTCATGCGTGAGCATCCCCTCTGTAACAGTTCATGACTGTGAACTGAAGTATCTGGATCCAGGTGATTGATGTATCATTGTAGCTTTTGGTGTTGTCATGCGTTCTTGGTTGTCATTGGAGTATATATTGCGTGTTGTTCCTAATAAAGCCTTCAGTTGATAGTCAGCGCCGGTCCTGTTGTACTCTTTTTCGTTGTCCTTTCGTTTAGCGCTGTTTTTTCCAAGAAAGGAAAGAACCAAAAGGAAACGGTTGAAATGTCAGGCCCTAAATTCACGTGCGCAGACAGGTGCTAATGTTGGCACAGGTGGAAATGCGGCAGAAGGGAAAGAAAAACCTTCCCGCATTGGAGCTTGTAAATTTGCGGTAAACGTACTGGTCAGGCGACACGCGCTGTTTGTTCTAAACCTGACCGCCGTAACAGAAAGGGAAGACCGCGTCTTCGAAGCAGAACAAGAGCGATGTTTTTCGAAGGGTATCGGCCTGCGAGAAGACCCAGACCCGGAGTGCAGGACCAAAAAGAAGGGGCTGAAGTTTGAGCAAAGCAAGACCCCCTCTCCAAAGTTTCTTCAAGTGTCGAACACCTCCGCCGCCACTGGGAGACGGACGTTATCTTGTCTAATGATTGTGGCCAGGTCTGGAGACGAAGGCCATGTTTCCGGCGTTGCCCTCCTGCGTGCCTGCCCCACGAGTCGGAGGTCATTAACTACAGGTTTCGGCAACACGTGTCTACCATCCGCTGGCCATGGGACAACCCGTGCTGACCTACCGAAGCCTACGTGACCTCGCTGGCATTCTCCTCACTCTGTCTCAAAAATGTGACCGGGACGTGGCCACAAGTGAGAGAGTGACACTGTGCGCGAAAGTGCACGTTCAAGCCACTCACTCTTAAGCGAGGCCGCCCTCTGTCTAGGGACTCTAGGGAATGGGAGCCTTATTTAACTAGGCATTGAGGGTGGCCAAGAGGCTCTCCCGTTGACTCTCCAGTTTGCTCTTACGCTTGTAAAAATGTAAATAAACCCACTCGCAATATTCCTCCCATCACCCAACTCACTGACTCTACGGCACTCCTGTCCTGATGGTGGGAACGGGTGTCGACTTAACCGCGGTTCCGTCAAGCAGCGACTCTGAAGCCCCCCATCATCCAACAGCGCGCTATTTACGTGATTCCAGATAATTCACTGGTGCTCTATTGCACGGGCTTATTTGGCACAGCAATGCAAACGCTCATTTCCTGTCAATGCTCAGATTTCCCCGTTTTAAATTAACATTTAGTATTCTCATTTACGTACCTTGATCTCAACCATCGTTGTAGGCCCGCCCACATCACTTCCGGTGTGCAGCTTCCCGGTTTTTGGCTGGCTAAGCACGACCCCGCAAGACTCGGTCATGCCGTAGACGTTCAGCAATCTCTCGATGCCATTGAAGGCCTTGTAAGCTGACTCGGCCATAGACGCTGACAGCACGCTTCCGGTCACGGCAATGGCACGCATGCAGGGTAAGCCTCGCACTGTGCACTGCATCTCGCGCAGCAGGGCTTGCAGCTGAGACGGGAAGAATATTGCCGCTGTCGCCTGCGTAAAAGGGTCACACGCATGAATAATCAGGCCGTGACTCAGCAACTAGCGGCAACAACCCTTCTGGTTATTGTCGCTGCCCTACACGAGAAATACGAGGATAGAAAAAAATTTAGAATTAACAGTTCCTGAACGGTAGTGGGACAGGTACAGGGACTGATGTGTCAGCATTAAGTCCTTCAAATTAGAAGACGCTGAGGAAATTTTACGTGACCGAACAATGCTGACTCGACTTGAGATTGGGGAGTCTTATCAGGAAGTCGCTTCAGGTCGATGTGTTCACAACGAAAACATGACTCGTCTACTGAGCGGCGTGAAGTTAGGCGCACGTGGCTGGCAACAAAGTTAAGTTTTGGAAGGTTCTTTCGAGCGCTGGCCACACCAGTCACCCACACTGCTGCTACGTGGTCACCGCTTTGCGCTTCAAAAGGGTTCTTTCGACTACATCTCGACATTTTGCTCTAAGAAGCCGACGCAGGTACGACAATGCAGTACGATAATACCAAGCATGACAAAATTATGTCGTTGACTCGTAGGTAGTAGCTAGAAAAGGCTGTTATTTACATTATCACCTAAGTACCTTTAAGTTCATGGTTTCTGGACGCATTACTCCCTGACGGAATCGGAGGCACTCAAAATTGCAAGCGACGACGTTTTTTTTTTAGCTTCCTAGATCAACAGAAGATACAAAACGTGTAATTATGCGCACAAAATGAGCTGACATCAGAAGCAATGCGCTAATGCATCGTAAATACTATAGCGGCAGTTCATGGAGGCGACATTTTTTTTAAGGCCAAGAACTACAGCAGCACTGCTGGGAGTCGGGCTTCCACTGCTTTTCTCCCTGCTCCACCGGAGGCAACCATCCAACATAGGAGGGAGGCGATACCCTGAGCGCAGAGCCACGACGCCGAAGAAACGCTGCTGTACTTGGAAATGAAACTGGCGCACTTTACAGCGTCGCAGTGCAAGGCGCGAAATCTATCAACGCAGCCGAGTAGATAAGCACAAAGCGAAGCTGGCTGGCAGCGGTTACTGTTTACTCCGTATTATTATCGGCAGAAAGCAGGGAAAGCGCCCACGTAGCATCTGTCTTGATGACCACGCCATATCAAGTGTCCCAGTTTACAGCACGTAAGGACAAACGCTAGAGGCAAGTGAAAGTCATAATTTAGAAAAAGGGCTTGAATTTCAGACACCGAGAATTGCCAGGCATGACATTGGGTTATACCACTCCATGCACATGTCTTCGTGTGTTTGTTAACTGGTCATTCAGCAAGAATACTTGCACGTTTGATACCTTTGAAACTTGGAAACCACATAAACTGCGTTAGCTAGTGGCTTACTATTCAGCAGCGTAACATTCTGACGTAATACCAAAACAAAGATTTAAATAGCTAATAACTGTTAACTAGTCCACTAACTGCCATCTTGAGGCTTCTGACATCTTCTAAGTACTACAGCAGGCGGCGGCAATCTTTAGCCACAAGCTGAGCATTCTTTCGTCCAGGTGCCACAAGAAAAACGCTGACATGAAGGATGCGTCGTCAAGGCCGGTTCGCCCAGCGATTGTCTGCCGGCATCCATGAGTGATGCGCAAGTCATTCTTCTGGCGGTATCAAGCTTCCTGAAGGAAGATGGTCGCAACATCTGGAATACTGCTCACCAAAGTGGCGCTGAGCATTTTTGCATCGCCTTTTAAAACTTCGATTGATAGCCACCTTCTAAGAGGTGGACGTTTTGGTGATAACTCGCCACATGAAAACAGACGATGTGAAACATACGTCGTCCAAGGCGATTCGCTCAGCATTTGAATGCCAGCATCCCTGAGTGATAACTGCAAGACTCCCCCGGTGGTATCAAGCCTACTGAAGCATGATGGTCACCACATGGCCAATATTGCTCACCAGGGTACCACGCCTCGTCCTAGCCTCCGCTTTTAAATCCCCCCACTGATTTTCAGCTTCCTACAGCCAGCGGAAACACTTCGCCAGAGGCTGACAGTATTTTTCTCTATCGGTCGCAAGCAAATTCCTGACGTCGAACATTCGTCTTCCAGGCCGGTTAGCTTAGCGATTGATTTCCAGCATCTATGTGCCGTAACAGCAACACGTTCTTTCCTCTGGCAATACCAAGACTCCTCAAGCAAGAAGGACGCCGCGTCGCCAAGACTGCTCGTCAGGGACTGCTGATCGTCCCAGCGTTTTCTTTTCGATAACCTTCAGACTTCCACCTTTATACAGAAACTGTTTGCCAGAAGCCGAGAGTATATTTATCCTTCTTCCACAAGAAAATAACTTATATACAGCATTCGTCGTCAAGGCCTGATCACTCAGCAACTGCCTGTCAGAATTCATGAGTGATAACTGGAGGCCTTTACTCTGGTGGTATGAAGACTGCTTAAATAAAAATTGTTTGCTAGAGAGCCGGTAGTTGTTCCAATTCAACCTTTAAAATCCGGTATTGACTTCCAGCTTCCGGCAGTCGGCCGAAATCTTCTTCACAGCGTGACGTTTTCTTAAGGCGAGAGCGTTAGTACCACCAAAGTCGAAAAAATTGTCCCGCGTTGGCAGCGTTACCAACCGTTTGAAGCCTCGCAACTGAAGCGCCAGGAGAAGCCACGTGACCCCGTGGCGTCGTCACAACCTGCCCACTCGACTGTAAGCAAACTGACCACCGTGGAAGGTAACAAGTAAATTAATGATTGGTCGCGAGAGGCTGCTCAAGACAGATCGCACAAATTCACAGCTGCAGTACTGCGCCAGGAGTGGTTTCAGCACTCTCAAGGATATATGATAGCAACGTATAAAGTCTAGAACAATCAATTCCTCTTATTTTAGCATTCACCTATGAAAGCTATCACGCCATACCCTTAAGGCGAAGCTTAAGTGTCCCCTGCAAGTTTTTTTTTCCAATTTTTACAAAAAAATGGAAGGGACCGATATGAAGGTGTAGAGCTAATGAGTTAAAGCCCATATATACGGAATTGGTCATTCTCAAATCTACATTCATACGTCCGTGAGAGTCCTCGTACCACTCCTCGTGCAAAGGTGCAGCGGTTAAGTGATGCCCCACTGGCCTGCGTTGTGTTGTGTTCCGTTTAATGGCGCATAAGCAGCTAAGACCTTCATGGCTTGGTTTGGTTTATTGGGGTTTAACGTCCCAAAGCAACTCAGGCAATCAGGGACGTCGTGGTGAAGGGCTCCGGAAATTTCGACCACATGGGGGTTGTTTAATGTGCACTGACATCGCACCGTACACGGACCTCTAGAATTTCGCCTCCATCGAAGTTCGGCCGCCGCGGCAGGGATCGAACCCCATCATCATGCACCAAGCTCACGGTATAGGAAAATTGTTTCCTGCAGATTTTTACAAATATTTGAGAACTATAGTGCTGTAGATAGCTTAAAAACTTATTTCCTTCCGCCTAGTACTCGGAGAACCAAGAAGGTTTGTAATTGCCTTACATTAGAAGCTTTAAACCCCAGCAGCCATCCTCGGCTGGGTAAGGATCTGGAGGCTCCCAACCAATCTGATAAAGACCTCATCCTTTTTTCAGGAATGAGAAAGTGGCTGAGGTGCATCAGGCGAAGCACTGGGTCGTGGTTTATATTTTCTGAAGAGAACCCCTTTCCGCTAAAAATCTAAAAACACAACACATGTCTAAAAAAGCATTATCATCTAAGAGCAGCGCTGGATGAAACGCACTGCATTGATTAAAAAACGGAGAAAAGCACTTTCTTCTTACCTTTTCGGATTTCGACCATGAAAAAAAACTAATTAACTGTAAGTCAGCTCCGCATGTACAAATTGGTTTGTCTCAATTTCTCAGCAGAAAGTTGTGCGTAAGATGTGTGTGCCCTATTCGGAGACGGTAGAGACTCACTTCCTTCAAATGTTTCTGTTGCACACATTACTTCCATTCACCTAAAACCTAAATCCGGTTCTGTGGAGGAAGTGCTGCTGTCGGTTCTGGTCACCGAGATCAGGCCGCACTGCAGGCCTGTTATGCAATTCCATCGACACGCGGAGTATTTCATTTAACCCGGTTGAGAATTGCGTGGCACCGACATTCGAACCGCGGTCCTCTTACACGCGTGCCAGATTCTTTACCTCTATGCCATCGCTGCGCTATCCCTGGCTAGGCTGTTGAAGATTACTTTGGTTTTGTGCATGTTAATTTTTAGCCTCACCGTTGTGGTCTGCCTAACTGATTGATCATGCTTTGCAGTTCATGTCCTGAGTGGCTTAGCAAGGCAATGTCATCAGCGAATCGCAAATTACTCAGGTATTCATTTACTCTTATACGCAACTCCTCCCATTTCAGGCTCCGGAATACCTCCTGTAGAGAGGCGGTGAATAGCATTGGCGATATCGCGTCTCCCTGCCTGACAACCTTCCTTATTGGAATTTTATTGCTGATTTTATGAAGTAATGCCGTAGCTTTGCCGTCGTTAATTAGGAACAATATTTTCGGTGTCCACAATTCAAGATTAGCGGTCTTCCTGCTAATTTGAATAAAGGTTTGGCCACTGTTCCTGAGGATCTAGCCAAAACGTTCAGCACTAAGGACTTTCACTCTTTCAGCGTTCTTGCTATCTGCCGCTTCCGCCCTAAATAAGAGAAATTTCCATAAATTTGGGATAGGTTTGCACAATTCTATGAAGGAAGCATACATGGCTTGCTCTCGTGAGAAGACGGGTCTGCGCCTATCTAATCATTATGGTCACGGAACTCTAATGAGAATCTAATGTCAAGAAAAAAGGAAACTTTTTCTCCTGGCAGTACAAATGGGGGAAAAATTCAGTTTGTTCGTTGAAAGTTGAGAAGGTATTCGCAAAGACGGACGAAAGCCCTTTTTGAATAACTGCGTGTAAAAAATGTGATTTATCGGGCGTGGCTAACATCGCCATATTTAGCGCTTTATCGATTACACCTGGGCTATAGTGATTATTCTTCGTCATGTGTGTGTTCAAAAGTTCCTTTTCTTCGAGGCATTTGATGGTCATATTTCTCACTCATCAACGCGTTGCGCAAAAAAACTTCAGGATTTTTACCTTGTACTTATCGATGGCGTCAATGATAGCAAAGGGACCAATCATGGCCGGCGTCACTGCAAGCACGGCGCCGTCTAGCAGGCCTACAACGGCGTACAGCATCCCGGTCTGATGCATAATTGGGTTGTGACCGAGCAGTACATCGCCTTCTCCCCAGGGCAGATGTAACCTACGGAGAACAACGGCAACAGTGTGCTGAAAGTGTGAGTGTCATCACACTGAATATGGTGTTTATGGAACGCAAGGATTAGCTGAAACATACGTGGTAGTCATTAAAGCGAAAGCCTTGTACATCCTATTAGCACAAAATCCTCCCTCCATCAGCGTCCATTGCACGAAATTCCTTAGTGACGTCACCATGCTCTCGCACGACTTCAGCAGTATACCGTAATACAGCGACGTCTACAGCAGAGACGACGAAATAAAATTTCTTTCGAAGGCGCGGAGAATTGAATAAGAACGTTCGCATTGCAAGGCGAGCGCGCAACCGACAGGCCACAAATCTGCGTTACTTCTTTACAAAAAAACTCAGAACCTAGTGTATGCGTTTCATTCCGACTGTTTACTAATGAATATTTGTGTAATTAGGAAATAAAGAACCGTTAATGAACCTAGCAAGCGAGCTCATGATGAGACAGTGACTTTGTTTTCAAAACACGCAAGCGGTGTTCAGTGCCCTAAGTAATTTTGTTGCACCGGTATGTACCGCCTAACGTGCTGAAGCTGCCTATACGGCATATGAGGTAAGTAGGAATGGAGGGCTGTTAAATGTTTGATACATCTAGTGCTGCTTAACGTGCACTGCCACTGCAGAACAGAATGGAATTCTCGCATGTACAGTCTTTGTCAAAAGTGACCAGGTTGCATGGTTTGCTTCTCATTCGTATAGTAGAGCCCTCCTGGCTTCCCTAAAGATCAAAAGGTTCTTCAAAGGTTAGAACAGGGGTTCTCCTTACCATACAGAGATTTATAGCATGACGGCTGGCATAATAGCTTTACTATACGACTGAGAAGCAAACCATGCAGCCTGGTTACTTTTGACAAAGACTGTACCTGTATCCAAGTGGTGTCGCCGCGATCGCTGTACGAACCCGAATACATCGCGCATATGTCTCACTTACCGAGGACATTTCAACCCATGCTTTGCTGAGGTTTTTCAAATGAGAAGCTTTGGCTACACTTTCCTCTGGTACCTTCAAAGATACTAGATGAAACGTCGAACGCCATTGGAACCAATAAAGCTTCAGGATTGGTACACTCTAAACAGAAATGAGTAAAAAGAGAATAAGTTGCCCTCTAGAGCACACCCTTATATAAAAGGGAGCTCGCTAGAGGACAACTTACTCCCTCTTTACTCCATACAGGCGTATTCACGTTAATATGGTGTATTAGCTTGATGGCTCTTAACACTAGGCCAATGCTTTGTGCACAAGGTTGGACAAAAGCATACCTTGCGACCCAAGCCTGAAAAAAAAAAGAAAAATCTGTATTTGAGGAAAGGAAAGCGCGCAGTATCTGTTCCATTTCTCCGTGGGCTCCCCAGGCACGCCGTCGGGACAGGAATGATTGGTCTACGGTTCACGGAGGCCTAATGTCCCAAAGCGACTCAGGCTGTGAGGGACGCCGTACTGGAGGGCTCCGGAGAATTTCGACCATCTGGAGTTCTTTAACGAGCACTGACATCGCACAGCACAGTCCTAGAGAATTTTGCCACACACGAAATTGGACCGCCGCAGCCGGGATCAAATCCGTGTCTTTCCGGTCAGCAGCCAAGCGCCATAACCACTGTGCCACCGCGGCGTAGGAAAGGAATGAATAAGAGAGTCAAAGAAAGAAAGAAGGAAAGAAAGAAGGAAAGAAAGAAAGAAAGAGAGAAAGAAAGAAAGGAAGAAAGGAACGCACAAAGGAAGAAAGAAACAAAGAAAGGAAGAGAGAAAGAAAGAACGGAAGAGAGAAAGAAAGAAAGAGAGAAGGAAAGGAAGAAAGAAAATGAAGGAAAGATGGAAGGAAGGAAGATATAAAGAAAGAAAGAAAGAAAGAAGGAAAGAAAGAAAGAAGGAAAGAAAGAAAGAAAGAAATAAAGAAAGAAAGAAAGAAAGAAGGAAAGAAGGAAAGAAAGAAAGAAAGAGAGAAAGAAAGGAAGAAAGAAAGGAAGGAAGAAAGAAAGAAAAAGGAAGAGAGAAAGAAAGAGATCAATAACGTGGCTTTTTGGGCTTGTTGGTACATAGTTCCAATACACTCTAGCGCAGCAAAGGACGAGGACACAAGAGACGAGAGACGAACAACACCAGGAGCGCTAACTTCCAACAAATTTTATTGGACACGTACAAGCGCTAAAAAACACGGACAGTGAAGAGACTTGGACAACACGAGCGCTTCGTCTTGTCCAAGCGCTCGTGTTGTCCAAGTCTCTTCTCTGTCCGTGTTTTTTAGCGCTTGTACGTGTCTGCTATGAACCAACTAGCCCAAAGGTCTGTGCTCCTAAATTTTATTGTCCTGAAGCATCGCATTTATACACCAGAAAACAGTAATCACACGTGAGAATAGTATAAATTTCTTGAAAAACGAGCTCTTTATCGGAGAGGAGAATGGAAGGTGTGCTTACACACGAGCATCCTGACCTCTTTATCTTTCAAGCTTCAATGATTTCGCGCGTTAACCTTTCTCTCATTTTTCCTATTACCAGACTTTTATCAACGAAAGGCTTACAGGTTTTTGACTTGCATGCGAGAATGTGGACAACCAGCGATCCGCCTAGCCCGTTTCTGACGTTGCGAGCGTGTTCCATTAGGCGCTCGTTCACACATCTCCCGTCTGGCCGATATAGTGTTTCCCGCATGACAAGGGAATTTGATATACAACACCTTCATTGCACGTGATGTAGGGCTTCTGGTGCATGGGTGCGCATCCGCGCGCTTTGTTGGTGTTGGTTTTTCCCCGTTTGCACAACGTTGCAAGCTTTTTCGGCGCCGAGAACACGACGGTCGCATTCGCTCGTTGACCCATTCTTTTCAGATTGTGGGAAATCTTGTGTAGATAAGGTAACACAACAAGGTTTTTTTCGTTCACGAGGAACCGGGTTTGGGTTACATTGATTTTCTGGTTTCATTCTCTTAACAAGTTTTTGGGCAAGCAACAGCAACTTGAACATGGGAGGGGTACCCGGCATTAGTCAGCCTCTTGGACTGCTCTTGAAAACTTTCGGTCATCATGTGCGGACAAGATTTCTGGGAAGCATTTTGAAAACATAAATTGACAATACCGCTTTTTACCAGTTTTGAATGAGCGGAGTGATATGGCAGCATCGGCTTGTTGCTACGTGTCTGGTAGGCCCAGCATATGTGATGAGCGTGAAAGGTGAAGTTAATATCTAAAAATCTAATGTAGTTATCGATGGGCAATTCGCATGTTAAACAAGCGGTTTGAAAATTTCCCTCATGATTGTTAAAATGCTGTGAGCCTTTGACTCAAGTGAGCCGTGGTCACACTTAAAAACTGTGTAGAGGAGTGCATAGATTAGTTCGGGTGTGTTGCTTTCAAGAATGCGGCGGGTGTGTCGGCGAGCAGTTTTTTAGAAATTTTAGCTATTTACTTGCAGTCAACATTCATTTACTTGGAAGGAAAACCCTACCTTCATAAAGAAGGGATATCGGGTCGTGCATAGCGGCGATTCTGAGTAATCTGTTTTTATCAAAACTTGACAAGGCTGTTTCCAGCCACCTAGACACCTTGGACATAATCAAGGTCTTTAGATTTGTTGATGACTTTTTTATTCTTTTTAAGTGTGACCACGGCTCACTTGAGTCAAAGGCTCATAGCATTTTAACTATCATGAGAGAACGTTTTAAACCGCTTGTTTTAACATGCGAATTGCCCATCGATACCTCCATTAGATTTTTAGATATTAACTTCACCTTTCACGCTCATCACATATGCTGGGCCTACCAGACGCGTAGCAACAAGCCTATGCTGCCATATCACTCCGCTCATTCAAAACTGGTAAAAAGAGGTATTGTGAATTTATGTTTTCAAAATGCTCTCCAGAAATCTTGTCCGCACATGATGACCGATAGTTTTCAAGAGCAGTCCAAGAGGCTGACTAATGCCGGGTACCCCACCCATGTTCAAGTTCATCATCATCATCATCAGCCTGACTACACCCACTGCAGGGCAAAGGCCTCTCCCATGTCTCTCCAATTAACCCAGTCCTTTGCTAGTTGCCGCCACTGTATCCCCGCGAACTTCTTAATCTCATCCGCCCACCTAACTTTCTGCCGTCCCCTGCTACGTTTGCTTTCTCTTGGAATCCACTCCGTTACCCTTAAGGACCAGCGGTTATCTTGCCTTCGCATTACATGCCCTGCCCAAGCCCACTTCTTCCTCTTGATTTCAACGAGGATGTCATTAACCCGCGTTTGTTTGTTCCGCGTTTGTTCAAGTTGCTGTTGCCCAAAAACTTGTTAAGAGAATGAAACCAGAAAATGAATGTAACCCAAACCCGGTTCCTCGTGAACGAAAAAACCTTGTGTTACCTTATCTATACAAGATTTCCCACAATCTGAATAGAATTGGTCAACGAGCGAATGCGACCGTCGTGTTCTCGGCGCCGAAAAAACTTGCAACGTTGTGCAAACGGGGAAAAACCAACGCCAACAAAGCGCGCGGATGCGCAAACTAGGCACCAGAAGCCCTACGTCACGTGCAATGAAGGTGTTGTATATCAAATTCCCTTGTCATGCGGGAAACACTATATCGGCCAGACGGGGAGATGTCTGAACGAGCTCCTAATGGAACACGCTCGCAACGTCAGAAACGGGCAAGGCGGATCGCTGGTTGACCACATTCTCGCATGCAAGTCAAAAACCAGTAAGCCTTTCTTTGATAAAAGTCTGCTAATAGGAAAAAGTACAGAAAGGTTAACGCGCGAAATCATTGAAGCCGAAAAGATAAATAGGTCAGGATGCTCGTGTGTAAGCACACCTTCCATTCTCCTCTCAGATAAAGAGCTCGTTTTTCTAAGAAATTGATACTGTTCGCACGTGTGATTACTGTTTTCTGGTGTATAAATTTGATGCTTCAGGACAATAAAATTTGTTGGAAGTTAGCGCTCGCGGTGTTCGTCTCTCGTCTCTTGTGTCCTCGTCTTTTGCTGCGCTACGGTGTATTGGAAATATTGAAGGAAAGAGACGAAGAAAGAAAGGAAGAAAGAAAGTAAAAAATAAAGCAAGAAAGAAAGAAAGAAAGAAAGAAAGAAAGAAAGAAAGACAGACAGAAAGATAGAAAGGAAGAAAGTGAGAAAGGAAGAAAGAAAGTTAGAAAGAAAGAAAGAAAGCAAGGAAGAGAGAACGAAAGAAAGAAAGAAAGAGAGAGAGACAGAAAGAAAGGAGCAAAGAAAGAAAGGAAGAAAGAAAGAAAGTAAGAG
Source organism: Amblyomma mixtum (assembly GCF_055824585.1). Lineage (NCBI taxonomy): Eukaryota > Metazoa > Arthropoda > Arachnida > Ixodida > Ixodidae > Amblyomma > Amblyomma mixtum. The sequence continues at coordinate 170,649,213 of NC_143012.1, forward strand.
AGAAAGCAAGGACGAGAGAAGGAAAGAAAGAAAGAAAGAAAGAAAGAAAGAAAGAAAGAAAGAAAGAAAGAAAGAAAGGAGGAAAGAAAGATAGAAAAGAAGAAAGAAAGAACGAAAGGTGCATAGTAGTGGGGTCCCGAATAATTGGCTACCACCTGGAAGCCTTTACCGTCCACATCACACAGCACACGGCCGCCTTTGCGCTTTGCCTCCATCATAGCGCGACATGCAAAATGCATGTTCACCAGCGCCGCTGAAAGTACGAGGGTTTAGGCTCATGATCATGTAGTGGCTTCAAGACGGTTGTCTATGTGCTACTTGCAGAAGCAAGACACTGGGTTTTTCGGGCTCAGCGCGTACGCTCGCAACATTCGCTTGTGCTCACGCTGGAGAGCAGTAGTTCGAGAGGAGAGAAAAACTTGGAGAATGCTTGAACTGCCATTAAGAGTACAATTCGATACTGTTAGAGATCGCAGCCCGCACAAGGGGTCCTTCAATTTCATTGATTCGAAGATCGTAGGGAGTCCTTATACCATCATTGGTGCAGCGGTTAAGCGGTACGCCTTTGCACAGGCAGCTGGCTGCTTAAAGCACACCCACCGGTGGGGCTTGCTTGGCCCAAGTTCCCGTAAGGCTCATTTGTGCACGGATCATTCTTCGGGAGGCTGTCTATACCTCGCCCAATGCGTTGGTGCGCAGTGCCACGGTGGACAGGTGGGAACTGCACTGAATTTTTTAAAATAATTTTATAGCCACCATTCATAGTAGGCAGGTTGCCAACAGCACAGTGAGCAGGTTACCACCCGCTACTTGTGACAGCTGAGGCGGGTGGACAGACGACAGCTTTTCTCGTAAACGGGACCTCTAATGCCTGTAATTAAAACCTGTAATTAAAACAAGCATGCATTTCTTCTTTATTTTCTTCCTGGGATCAAGGATACGTCTCACCTTATACTTCGTTATCAGTACCGGTGAACACCCTATAGTATTCAGGCAAAAAAATGTGGCCTCTGCATGCGTACGCGTGTGCATGTGTGTGTGTGTGTGTGTTGGGGGGGGGGGAGCATGCGTCTTTTCCTCCTCTTGCCCGGAAGGGGCATCCTTCGGAACAATTCACCTATTCACCCACCTTTCAAAATGCATATCCAACCTCTGAGCCTCCACCTGCCCTCCCATGGCCATTCTCCAAATGCAGGAGGCTTCGCCCTCCAGGCCCTTCCACCGGCTATACGGATACGACAAAATCAACGTAGCCGCAATGGGGAGTAGATTAATATAAAATTTAAATATACAGCAAGTGCTACTAATGCAGATTTCTGCCGCCATATCTGATGACCGCCGGTGCATTTTCTCAACCATATGTCGATTTTTTCGGTTTCCTAAAAAAATTCCGACATTCTGGCGTGTCCAGTACATGTCTTCACCGCATTGTTAACCGACCGCAGAGAATGTGCCACGGTTGATGTTCAAGTTTCTGAAAAGAAAATTCGAGCAATACTTAAAGGTGCAGTGAAAAGGAATCTCAACTCGTCTTTTTGCCGCGGGAACTCGATCAGCACGTTCCGAGCATTCTTATAAACAGCGATATTGCCCTGTGTGGCCGATTTCCCTAATTAAATCAAATTAACTTCCGGCTCCCGCCTTTATTTTTTTAATCCTCTCTGTACGGTGGGCGGAGTCGACCAACGCATGGAGTACCTTTCAGCTAGCTTCGTGGAGGCTTTGTTTTCGCTTTATTTTCTTTTTTAGGTTTCCGTGAATAAATAGTTTTATTCGCAGATAATGTAAAATAAGCCCGCAGAAATAAAAAACGCGCGAACTATTTGCTTCTACGGATTACTACGTATTACTCTGCCGATGGCAGAGCGGCAAGCCGCCACGGGAATGGCTGAAAGGCACTACACGTGTTGGCCGACTCCGCCCACCGTACGGGGAGAATTAAAAAAAAAAGGCTTGAGCCGGACGTTATTTCGATTTAATTAGAGAAATCGGCCACACAGGGCAATACGTGCAAGTCTCTAAGAATGTTCGGAAAGTGTAGATTGAATTCCTGCGGCAAAAAGATGAGTTCAGATTCCTCTTGACTGCACCTTTATGCTCCCTCTATACTTGAAGGGTATAGCGTTGATAGAGATGTTTAGCATACCGTGTACCGTGTTGCCGTTAGCGGTACCGGAGTACCGCTAACCCCCGCGCAGCCAGTGCGCATACGCAAATCGCCTTGACGGCAACAGACGGCGCCGGGTGCCCGGCAGGTGCGCGAGCGCCTGCAGCATCGGGACCAATCAACGCGTGCTCACCGGCGGCGGGCGAGTTCTCTGTGCTCCGGTAACGGAAACAGTAATAAGGTACACGGTATACGAAAGGTCGCTAATGACTCTTTTCAACGCTGTGGAGTCGTCATTGAATATCACTCCGCCGAAGCAGACATGAATCTTTACTTCTGTTTCCTATTTTTCTTTTCCTTTATTTTTATAGTTGTTATGATTTCATCTGTGATTTCCTTTATTTACCCCAAGGCACACAATGGCTTTATTTGACAAATTGAACGAGCCTTCTTCAGTCTACATTGTGTAATGTAGACTGTAAAACGTTTTCAAAAATCCTTCCTTCCCGCTTGAAGCTTGTGGGGCTGGATTTAAGCGGCTAACATCAAGCACGTGGCATTAGAGGCCACAGTATCGAAACTCATATACATACTGCACGTTCAGTGTTGCCAGTCAGGCTGTTCTAATTAAGATTGATTTTGCGAAGTTGTTTGATGAGGTGCGTCTTGATTTTTTGTTTACAGTATTAAAACGTGGAAAAATTGGGGATGCATTGCTCAACGACATTAGCCTATGCCAAAAACAGTCCCATACAAGGTTGGTCGTAAATCATTAATCTACCAAGCCGTTTCCACTAACATTGTATTTAAAGCAGGGTTTGCCATTATCACCTCTGTTATTTGCTTTGTATCTAGAACCCTTGTGCCTTGCTACCATCAGATCCAAAGTTATTCGTGGAAGCTAAGTTTATCAGTCAAAAATTAGAATTTTAACCTATGCTGACGACCACAGCCTTTTCCGTTCTGATGAAAATTTTGCGCTTGAAGCTTTGCGTTTGGCAGCACAGTTCTGTCCTGTGACTTCTCTGGCGTGGCTCTAAATTTAGAACTCGAGTACGAAACCTTATTTCTTTAGGTGCACAAGGTGGGACCCTGATTCCCTACAAAGTCTGGTTCCCCTTCATCTGGTCCGGAGTAGTGGTTTTTTGGGAAACACAAACTCGCATTGTGAGGCGCCAAACGTAGGAGTGGATGAGTCGAGAGCTCAAGATTTATGTAAAGGCACAAATCTGCAACATCTTCTTGGTTGCAACGCTTGTCTATGGGTTATAAGTGACGCACTGGGTGAGGAAGAAGGTTGAACTGCAGCACAGTCTATTTGCGATCTTAGTTTGGCGCTATCAGTGGGAGCCTACGCGCAGAGTCAATTTGTTTCTCTCCCTGTCGACTCCGGAAGAATTCCCCTTGTTCACTTGTTTGTTCCCCAGCTGGTTCCATGGTTTTTCTTCTTAAAAACGGCAAGCCATCCCTTTCTGCTAGCGGTGCTTGGAAGGCGACTGAGTTATGGTCTGCCTCATCTTTTTGCTTTCACTGGTTATTACCGTGAGGGAGCTTTGTGGGGATTGTTGAAGGAAGTTGTTGATACCTTTAATTTCCTGACTGTTCGCTTTTCTTTGAAATATTTATTCCACCTGTCAAGAAGGTAAATGACCAAAGTAGTAATAGAATCTCAATTCTCTTTGCCTGTGTACCGGCAGCCTTACCTTAGTTTTATGGATTGTAGTGTCCTGAAGCGAGTTCAGCGAATGTATATTCAATAACTTGCAAAAACCTTTTTTTTTTAAGCTCGACACTTCATGTTTACTCGTCAAGGCCTGGCTTCGCGACAAGGAGACTTAGCGGTTCTGTCACGTCTATTTTGCAAAATTTAGTGCTCGCGAAATATTCTGCAATTTGAACTTTTGGCAGATGTTATGAAATATTCAGCTCGCGAAAGTTATGTAGTTTAAAGCATGTGCAGTTGATACCGGCAAGTAACAAGAGCCTATTCTAGAAGAGCACTCCCTTGGGTCTGCAAGTCGTCAGTCACTAACGAGGAATGTAATGCTCGCGTTGATTAGAACCAACTTTCGTTTCTGTCCCCATAAAGCGTGTACTTACTGTGACAGTAAAGTTAAATACCGCAGGCGTACGTGGCCTAATGCTTTGGGCATCCGTTGAACTGCGGGAGGTAATTGTTTCGAAAGCTACCACCGACACCTCCAGTAAAAATAAGTGCAAGCTTACCCAGGCCTCGCACACGGATGTTTTCCAGGGGGTGCTGTTGGAAAAAGCTCCGTAAACCCCGCTGCACCGTTCCCTAATCAAACCCAGTTTTGACGGACATCTCAATATTAAAATGTGGTTCCTCGCAGCAAGGTGCACACGGAGTCTGAGTACGGAAAATGGAACGTCATTTCCTCGGCATTAGCACCAGCTCCATTAAATAAAGGGCCACAAGTGGGCTTTACCGTACGGAGAGGTCTAAATTGTTATACAGTCGAAACAAAACTTCGACCCGTCAAAGCTGCGATCCGGTCCAAGACCCGTTTCCAAGGACTTCACCAAAGGAAACGCAAGCGCCAGTCAGGCAGATAGCCGATGGCAATAATGATCGAACCCAGCACTTCTCGTATTAGAGGCGAATGCTCGAACCACGAGGCACCAGCTGCGTTTATCAAAACCTTTTAGTGCATTCTGACGTCTCATATACAGTTTTCCTTGTGACATACCTTATTATGCGAATACTGCGCTTCTTTCCTTACCCAACATTTCGTTTCCTTAGGAAATGTTCCTAGTACGGCTGCAGACGAAATAAGTTCTAATGTACGACTACTGCCACCTTTCAATTTTTGCGCGCTGCTTGGCGCTTGTCACTCCCTGTGAGCCAACATTTTCGTTTTTTCTTGCAACCATCTCACAAACGTATGAAATGAACGCCGAAAAAAGAAATAATAATATCAAGATACCACAAATCTTATTTCCATTTTAGTTGCAGACAAAGCAAAATGTGATTCTTATTTCTGTGCTTGGCTGAGCAAAAGAAGCGTACCCTTTCTGCCTGCACTTCGTACCTGCTGGTGTAGTAACAGCACACGTAGCTGTAGTGGGTGACCTCAGCGCCCTTGGGCAAGCCGGTGGTCCCCGAAGTGTAGCACACAGCGAGGACAGTGTTCCGCGGGTCGGTGATCGGGCTCTCCTCGAACTGCTGTTCGTCAAGCGCTGAAAAACTAGAGGTTGAGACGAACCCAGTAGCGCGTCCCATGCAGAAAAGGCCCTGGATAAGAACGAAGCGCAGCATCACGGATTTCGAACGTCTGCAGTTAGAATAAATCTTGACAGTGCGATTAGGGGGCACCCGCAGTATCCTACCAACGGGTGCCAGCACAGCACTTGTGTGTCAACTTGCGTGTCGTCTTTTCTTCCTTGCATTTTAATACTTTAGCCATGCATCAACGACTAGCATGCAGCCTAACCCAGTGAACAATCTCAAGATATGCGAGCTGCAAACAGAGTAAAAAAATTAGGGAGAGCTGTCGAGGCTACTTATGTGCTGTAAAGGCAAAAGCAACTGATTTCTTTTAATTGCACCCACAAATAAACTGTAAACCACCCTTAATGCAGCCCAATCCCCTAATCGATCTTAGTCTAACATAATCCACCCTTAATCAGCACAATCCACCAGAAGCCACCTGTAATTGACCACAATGCACCCTAGTCCAAGTTTATTGGTCCTACTGAAATTTAGTCTGATGTAATCCACTCTTAATCGAAATTAATCCAACGTTATTCACCGAAATCCGAATCCATCTGTAATCTACCTCAATTCACCGTAATTCTATGGAATCCACCCTAATTTAACGTGTTTAATGTAATAGACTCTTAATCTATCGCACTCCACCAAAACACAAAATATTCCAAAATATTCCACCGTAATTCAACTTAATCCTACGTAATGCACTCTGACCGTCTGGCGTGGAGAGCACCCTCATCTTTGTATCATTTAGGTACACACCCACACACAGCCGGCTTTTCTCGTAAGTGGGCTATAGATGGAATCAATTTAACAATGAAGCGGCTTTTTCCCCTTCCAAGGAACCCCCCTCAAGCCTATCGCGTCGGCCGGTTCTCATGGCCCTGCTGGCGCGTGACAGTGCAGGTAGGGTACTATCCGCGATCATGAAGGGAGTTTCTAGCACCTTATGCTAAGGCTCACTACCAGTTTTCGGTAGCATCTTTTGTTAAGGCCCAAGCCTTCCTACAGTTGGATACAGCTCAGGAACAGAGCGGCTTTTCCCGGACGAAGGACTCCCATCCAGCCAATGGTGACGGCCGATTCTTATGATCCTGCTAGTGTCACAATGCAGGGAGTGGCAGGAAAGGGGAAGTCCCCTCTCTGCGGGATCGAAAATAGTCTCTTCCCGGCACTGCCGGGCTAGCAGTATCATGACAATACGCCGACGCCACTGGTGTAAGGGGGTCCTTTCTATGGGAACCGCTTCGTTCTTTAGTGGCGTCCGACTATAGTAAGGCTTTCGCCTTAACGAAACATTGTAACCAAATCTGGCAATGACCCTCGCCGTAAAGTGCTAGAAATAAGGAGCCGTCTCTGGGCCCTTAGTGTCTGATCGCGTACTGGCTGGAGTCGCCGTTGCTCACTTTTATTATACGCCGGCTATGCGCTACAGAAAAAGAAATAATAGCGCACAAAAGAACAGAGGACGAACGAGAAGACAAGGACAAATGCTTCTTATTTAGTGCGCTATTATTTTTTATTAAGTATCACCAACCAACATGGCCACTCTTATTCTCTTCTGCAACCCTCCACCATTCGATTTGTGAGGCGGTCGCCTAATTCTCGTCCGGATGTAAACCCCCGTCGGGAACAGTGCTCTGGAGAAAAGCTGATGTTCTTCTTTCAGGCGCGTGTTGCGACCATTTTGTAGCACCGCTGCCACGTGGTGGCTTTTGTTCTTGCAGGATTTCTTTTATGGCCAGGGAAAGCAGCTATGTATATGCTACGGTATCGGTAACATTGTATACCAGCCTTTCTTTTACCTGTAACTTTTACATTGATATTTCATTCCTGACACAAATTAATACTGTTTTAAATGTTAACTTATTAATCGCTGCTGATTATTAAATTTTCAGATAGAAAAAACATTGCCGACTAGGTCATGTGAAAGTAAACAAAATTCAAATGCTTTCACGCGCCAAGGACACTCCGGCTAATTTTGAATCTTGGTTGCTTAAGCCCAGAAACCGATCAAGGACAATCGGCTGGGCCAACTGCCATTGTATTTAGCGTACGGTCGAGGCAGTAGTTTGGCCCGGCTGCTATTCAAAACCGATGGATCCGATGCCACCGGCCACTGTATTTTTTTATTCAGGCTATTTTCTTTTTTGTGCACTATTCGATTGTATGCCTAGCTTCTGACGCACTCCACAGCCACTGCGCGTAATGATACATCACTGCGGCGGCTACACCCTGCGCCTAGCAGGCTGGCGGCGTCGGCCGGCGGTGTTCAGTAGTTCCTGGCATAGAGCATCGCCGGTGAATTTGCAGCAGCGCACCGCACCAGATTTTCCCTGCTGGATTTTCGCATTGAAAATTCGCCCTTTGGAAGCTCGCCTATGGAATTTGGCGGCGGTGCACTCGGAGCCCTCAGTAAAATAAAACACTTCGAAAACTGACAGTACCAGGTCTTGTCCTTCTCTCTTGCTGCTCGGAGAGCATCCAAAACAGCCCAAAATTAAACCATAGACGTGAGGATAGCGCTATTCTCAGCTAATTGACCCCAGGAGCCGGTGGATGGTGCTTTCGGCTTACGGTGTAAAAGAATCGCTTCATGGCCTCAGAATATGCTTGCATATCTGTCTGGGAGAACTAGACCATGGTAGGCACCGCTGTAACAACCATTTACTGGTCTAACCCGGCTAAAAGAGGGGCCAGCGCATTGATGATCTAGAAACATATGTGCTGTAGTGGGTACTGTAAAACGCTAGGGTCAAGAAAGAACGGCAGAGGAGAAACCGCAAGATCCCTATTATTTATTGCAACTTCGTGGGAAGGTTTACTCAGTCGACCTATCATGATCAGAAAGAATGTCGTACCGGCCTCCATTTACAAACAACCTGCCTTTTTCCACGCCACGCATTGAGTCTGATATTAGAAACGTGCCCAGAATTTCCCGCCCTGGTATCTTTCTTCACAGCGCTCCACTGCTTTATATTTTTTGTATAAGAGCGTGTATTTTCGTTTTCACCGCTAAGAGTGTGACGCCAAATTTCCGGTGTGGGTATTTGTTCTTTAAATTTATTCAGGTTATTTTTCCGCCTCGTATTAAAAGACTATCAGACTGGCTGATAGTAAAATGGTATTGGGATCTCTCGCACTGTGAAATCTCACTGCCAGGTCTGAGGTATGAGCCTGTTTTGAGGCCTTAGCATTTAAGTGTCACTATAGTGGAGCTATTGCTGGTAGAATCCGTAAGGCTAACCCAACCGATAACTTGCAACAACCTCAAAATGTCACTCATCTAATCAAAATGCGCACTTTAAAACCCTTCTTTCATTTACGGCTTTCCCTTCAATTGATGTGGTTGCAGAAGCCGATTACTATTTTCACGCATTAATGACTAGCCACACATTGAGCTTGCTAGCAACCGTCTTTTTAATCTGTGCGCCACGCTACAAAAGTATGTCACCGATGGCAGGGCACAGCAGCATGAATAAAAAGCTGTCGAGAAGGCATAATAAATAAAAGTGAAGTTCGCGCTTGTGCGACCTGCCGTTCTTTTCTTTCATCCCGTTCATCAGTACCGTGCAGCTCGTGAAATGGAAGTTAACTGCTAATAGTTTCGAGCCGGTCTTTGATGGCACTCAACCCATTTTTCCCCGCAAATCACCGTTTACTTAGCGCGTATTATGCTGCGAGGTTCCAGATCATCCTGACCATCTCATCAGCAGACGCCGTGATAGCGTTTCTTAAGTTTACCTGTTCTTGGCGGCCCGCGTGCGAGAGTGGGCAGCTCTACTACTCACCTTCATGCTGAGATCAGCAGTAGCTCTGGTGGCTTTCTCCGTGTGCTCTTCGTCGATGAGGATATGCGTGCTGTCGCTGTCCTGCGCTTGATAGCGGAGTTCACCTGCAGATTAAGATGTTGCGGCGCATATAGGTGTTAGCGGGAAAACCAAATGATGACAGCACGGCACCTTAAAATGCGCTGCAGCAAAAAAAGGAAGCTCGCTGTCAAGGCGTCAGCTTGGGCGAACAACATTGTAACGAAACCTTAATTGCGATCGAAATTATAGCTGGAGCTGATATTGAAACACGTAAAAAAAGGAAGAACCACTTCTCATGCTCCACTGTTTACTGAGGAAGTGCTGTCCCTTGGCCATTATTGAGAAAGCACTGCTGCAGCCATTAATGTGTTAAGAGAGAAGAGCATCCTTGGTACGTCAGTTGCTTACGATGAGTTCATGGCTCTTAAAAGTCAATTTTTAGTGCAAACTTTTATTATTATTTGCATCGATGAAACTAATGAGCGTCCGGGATGTGAATAGAATTTGTTGCATTTATTAAAATGGCGGATGAACCGAAATAGTAGGGGATATTACAAAACCATAGCAATGTCGGTGACGCAGCTTCAGCCAAGGCTACAAGTACTCGAGCTCTCTCATCGTTAACTCATCTTCACCATTACCATCATCAGACCAATTTTATCCTTTTAAGGATATTCCCTCTCTTTTATCCATCTATTTAACAGCATCCTGTGCCAGCTTGGGGTTAATTCTCCGCCCAAAGCTCCTAATCTCATTCGCATACCTATATTTCCCATGTCCCCTGCTATGGCTGCCTCGCTTTGAATCCACTCTGTTTATTTAAGAGACCCTCGGTCATCTTCCCTTCGTGTTGGACGCCCTGCTGCTGCCGAGATTTTCTTGGCTTAGATATATGATACCTTTATGTAGCGTTTGCTGCCTGCCACTGTGTGCTCTCTTCGTGTCTCTAGACGTCACATGCAATATATCGCTTTCCATAGCTCCTTGCGCTGTCCTTAAATCGGTCTAGAGCAGTTCATGAGATGCCACATGACATAACACCGTCGCCACTCCACACAATTCAATCCAAGAATCCACTCCACAACAAATCACATTCTGCAATGGTACATACCAATGCAACTGTAGTGCTCTTATTACAACCGCCTGGGTTCACCGTCGTGAGCTCTCTCCGGCTACCCATCGTCTCGCTTCGCAGCGATCGATGTCTTCGTTGCTGTGTCACCTTTGTGACCGGCGTCATAAAGATGCCGCTAAGTACAATAAACGATACGCAGTATCGCATAATTAGATCAGAGTGCAGATTTTCTAGGCAACCGAATCCCTTCGTATTGCTTTCTTTTTTTTCCAAGTCCATAGATTCCAACGCCGGACGAATAACAGCTGCTAATTCTAGCAGAGTGGAAAAAACACCTAATGACTGCTCGCCTATTCAGCTTGCGGTGAGCATATGCATGTGCTAACGTTATTTCGTTGCAATCGCTTGGGTAGGGCCATTTTCATGACGCTGAAAAACGTATAAACAATTATTTGAGAAGCTAGTAACCATTTCTGCTAAATATGTAGTATACAGAGGAATAAAATATTTTACAGCCCTTGACATTACTCCAAGCCACATCCATTTGGTTGAAAATCGAAAGACCGCTTTGTACGTTACAAAACCTTGGGCCACGTTAGCCGTGAAAGCCTCTATCAGCCCTTTTGTGCTGCAACTATCTCCCTGACGACAAAAGGCTAAATAATTTCCTGTCATTGTCAATGAAGGCTTCGCACTAGCTGTGGAGCGTAGATTTTTTTCTTTGCTTTTTCTCTTCCCGAAAATATAAGTAAATTGTTTTGCCTTATCTAGGGTGAATTTCGCTTGCCAAAGAAGTTTCACTTGAAAGCTAAACCGCTTACAGTGCCTCTTTCTGGCGCCCGTGGGTCAAGGGAACTGTGCAGTTTTCCCGCCGGCGACTTACCTTCCGTGAGCGATGTCTTGGCCAGGACGATAGTCGCTCCAGCCAGCACGCAGCCGTACATGGCGATCAAATTTTCCACGCTGTTTTTCAAATGTACGCACATCCGATGACCGGGTAGGAGGCCATGTTGTCGGAACCCAACGGCATACCGCTTCATTCGTGTCAGAACCTCCGCGCGAGTGAGGATCATAACGTCATCCACCTACAGACACGGACGCAATGCTTTAAGTGCACTTGAAATTCCATTTAGCTGTTTACAAGGTGGACCACACTTAGCCTGAACGCAGCCCCGCCCTGGAACTACTGATATTATTTGGGGACTAATAAAAACAAAAATAACAGTGTACCCACCATGCTGCTCAGTATAAACAGTTGGCGCCATCAGGAACCCGGCCAGGCGCAGAGAGCTCGGGGCACGGGGCCACGAGTGCGCCGGTTACTATAGCGCCGAGCCTTGCCGTGAAGAGCGTGTGATGTGAAGTTACCGTTCGCTTTTCATTGATCGAATAAGTTTGTTACGCTTTATGAGGCTTATTCGCATCTGTTACTCAATGCAGCTAAAACTCGATTTAACGAAGTCATGAGAAGACAGAAATTATTTCGTTAAATCGGTAAATTCGTAAAATCGTGGAAGGCATTTTCCCGCCCTTCTAAATCTAAAGCTATAACGTAGCGGCACCCAAAAGCAACCGCGGTATCGCATTTGACGGCAACGCGCGCCTGCGCTTATGAAAACTTCGTGAAAGCAGCCCGAATCGCTTGAGCGTGAAGCGCCATATGGTAAAACACATTCGAAGTCGTGATGGGGCCCGCCGCAGACTGCCGAGTCCTTTGTTCCATGCGGCGGGGCAGTTTGCAGCCCCGTCAGAACAAAACCAGGGTCGTAACTTCCATGCCTAGATGTTACTGCTGCCACGCTGCCAAGCTTCAAGACATTGTAGGCAAAATAAAGAAGGAATCACCTTTTTTTAGTCATTTATTCCTGTCCCGTTTACTGGTCATTTCAGAAGAGCAAGTTGCTGGGCTAGTTGGTGCTGTTGCATCGTGGCGGAGCAGCGCAAAGGACGCAATCAGGAAAGGAAAGGAATCAGCGCCTGTGTACGTCCTTCCTTGTTTCTTGTGTCCCGTCCTTTGCGCTGCTCCGCCACGATACTGGTCATTTGTTTAGTTATATCGGGTTATTGAGCTGTAACCTATGAGAACTCGCCAGAGAATCTAAATTTCTTCGTTAGATCGAGCTTTAACTGTATTGTCACTTGGTCACAGCGACAACCTAGTAGTTTGAGCACCTGCCACGCATGCAAAAGCTCCTCGGTTCGATCCCCGGCGCCGCCGGGTAGCTACTGGTTATAGAACAGGTACGAGTTTTCCCCCAGCCTGCTGCTCAGCTTTGTTCGGCTGAATTGTTTGGAAAATGGCTGTTTGACTCCACCTTGAGTACACAGAAACCTTATGCGTTGGTGGTCGTTGGCAACAGATGCCCTGGGCCATAAAAGTTTATCATGACCATCATCAATATTGTAACTTAGTGGTGAGAGCACTCCGGAAGCCAGGAAGGCACCGAAATACTTTCAATAGGAATTCTTTATTCGCCTGACATATCGGCGGCCGCGATAGCAAAAAACGTGCTCCGGGGTCGTAGCGTCGCAGTACAGAATCACTGCCTTCCTCCACCGCATTCAGTTTGAAGCTAGTAATCTTCGAGAAAAGACACCAAATGCTGCTAGAACAATACCGAATAATGTGTAAGTAGTTGTGTATACCTGTGATAATTCGAGATAAACTTTATCGTATTTCACTTAGCAACAAGTGATAAAGCCGCGTACCGGCGGCGTTGACACGAACAAATAAATACAAAACTTTGTTGGCTTTTGATGTGTAGCTGGCCAAGTCGAGCGGTTTTTTCAGCGCGGTGCGGGTAGATGACGAAGTCGATGGTACCTGTGATGACGAATGGCAGCACTGCGCCGAGCCTTGCCGCATAAAAGAACTAGAATAGGGTTGTCCGGTTTGTCTTTTGGACGGCGGTGTTGTATGTGAAGACCATGTGGTGTCCTATGTCTTGGTGTCGACGCAGAGGTGCGGCCGAAGTATTATAGAGCACGCTCCGCCGTGTGAAGATTTTTCACGCTTTCCGTAGAGAAGTTATCATGGCTTCTTGGGATCATACGGAAGCATACCAGCGGCGTATGCACTGGCATGTACATAAAGTGGTTGCCAAGTTTCGCTAATTAAAGCGTGAGGCCGGTTCGTCGCCGAAGCATGCTCCGTGTCGGCCCTGTGCGCCGGTCTCAACAGCAGAAACGATTTGTCAGGTGGCGCTCCCATGCAGAGCGGCAAGGATCACGACACGAGTTGGAGGAAGTCTTACTTTTGCCCAAGAGTGTACATACAGAGAAAGCATGTCATGCGGGTTTTGGTCAGTCGCTCCATTAGGACGTTAGTCTTCCGGTGGTATTCAGCATATTTGACAGTGGCTTGTGCGACTGCAGTAAAGGCTTGGGGAAATTCGGCGGTCTATGGTGCTCCACCATCGGTAATAAGAACTTGTGGAGCGCCGTGAGTCAGAAGGATCTCCTCCTAGGCTCACACTGTTTGCGTTACTGTGCATCTCGATTACGGCTTTTCCTTCGAAGTTTCCAAGCACAGGCGGTGGCAGTAAGCAAAATTGAACTTCTTGGAATGCTTCAACCTGCTCAGCTCATAAAATAATTGGCACGTTTCACATTTTGAGCTGCCATTGCGATGCAGCACAAAACGTTCTCGTCAAATAGTGGGTAAACCGCCCAAAATTCGGGCAATCTTCACAAAACCATTTTGTCGGCTAGCTACGTAATCTGCGCGATTACATTTTTTTTTCATGAGTCCAAGCATACGATGCTTACGATGTGACTAAGAAATAACCGCTCCTGGTAATTGAAATGGAACTTTCATGGCTGGATGATTAGCCGTCAAGTGTTGACTGTTCCCAGTACTGTTTGAAGTCCTTGCTGGTGATCGTCGTAGTTAGAGGCGAAGACAAACACATAATGTAAGTATAAAAGGCAATATGCCACTTGAAGCCTGCAGCACTGTGCCGATGACATGCTGAAATGTTGCTGGGCAAATCAAATCCAAATGGCCCTAACTGACTCTCGTAGAGGCCGTTGGGTGTGAGGAAAGCGGTCTAACGGTCCCTTTCACCGACTTCAATTTTCAAATAGTCGCTCTTTAGACACTTGGCATTGCAAAGACGCTCGAGGGTGTCGTCGATCGGGGGCTGGAGCTAGACGTCTTTTTTGGCAACACTGTTCAGTCGGCGGCAATCGACGCTGAACGAGGCAGTTTCGTCTGTCTTTTCCGTGGGAACGATTAGTGTTCCAAAGGGGTTCTTTGATTGCTAGATCACATCTTCGCACAGCCTTTCCTCGAATTGGACCCTGATGGCATGGCGTCCCGAAATCGACAGGTCAAGTGGAACGCGCTTTGGACAAAAGTGCCAGTGTATTCATCGGTTATAATTCACTGTTTCGCGAGAACAGCTCGTTGTACCTTTGAGGATGCAGGAAAAGTTGCTCTACCTTCGAAGAGGGTGAGCAAAAGTGGTCACTAGAGCTGTGTCGGGGCCGGGTAAATGTGGAATGTCCGGTCTGGGGTGTGGCTCACTAGGAACGTTGACGCCGGGTCTGAGATGATGAATGCATTGCTTTTCTTTGGAGGAGAAATTCTAGAGGCCCGTGTACTGTGCGATTTCAGTGCACGTGAAAGAACCCCAGGTGGTCGAAATTTCCGGAGCCCTCCACTACGGCGTCTCTCATAGCCTTAGTTGATTTGGGACGTTAAACCCCATAAACCAAAACCAAACCAAACCAAACCAAATGCATTGCTGACCTAAGCAATTTCTTCAGATTAGGCGATGATGAAGCCCTTGTAAAAGCTTTGGTACTCCAGCTGCAATTTCTTGCCATGACAAAGCCTTGTTGGTTCCGGAACTCGGCGGTGCCTTTTGCGACTTTGAGGACTCGGTCCAGCACGTGCTGGTGCTGTGTTCGACAACACCATTAATGTTCCCGGCAGCACAGTAAGCTACGGTGGTCAGAATGCTTTAATGGAGAGACGTTCACTTCTTTCTCGAGCACACTGAGCTCCGCGCCATTCTTCAGCGCTGTATTCGGGAGTAGAAACACCGCCATCGACAGCGTGCAAGACTTCGTCTTGAGATCGCTTATCGCTCGATGTTGTGTCAAAAAAATACAAGCCTAGAATAGCATACAGTAATAAGTCGTACACTGCGTATGTCCGCTCACTATCATTCTCGTAGTATAACATCCCCCTCCCCCCTCCCCCTCTCCCCTCCCCCCTCCCCCCCCCACGAAATCGTTATGAGATTGCCGTCAGCTCTGCGTATCTGCGGTCGGTCCCAAGTGGTCTTCGCCTTCCTGTGCGCAGCGGTGAAGGGCCCACTTATCACGCAATAGTGTAGCTCCGTCTCAACTATACCAGCAGTTTTACTGTCGTCGGTACCTACTTCTAGTTCAGCGGATCACGCTCTTGAGCTGCACGTTGGTCTCGGTGCCGGATCACCGCCTGCTGGAGTGGAGTGTTGTCATCCGACACCGAGCTCCAGCTGGGGTCCGTCGTCCTTTTCCATGACGGTGACATCATTTTGAAGTTGCGTCCGGTTTTTAGTCTTCGTGTGCCGCATCATCGTAGCTGTTGCTGTACGATCTTTTATCGTCGCTGAGGGAGGATCTTCCTCGCTTCTTCGTGAAGCAACTTACCTCTAAAGGTTGCTCTCCCCAGTTATCCCTTCGAGGGCTGGCTGATCTACCTCGCACTGCCGATCAGTTTTTGCAGACACCTGGCACGCCAATTGTGTGGAGTGCATAGTCACCTAGATGAAGGGCCGTGGGGGACTAGTTGCGTGGTGCGCAAGTAGTCTTCGGCTTTGCTGGGTTGCTGTCCATGTCGAAGTCGCGGTGTGTCGAAGTAGAAACAACGAAGTCCTCTACGCCGTTAGGAGCGCTGATTAAGGGTGTGGATGGCATCCCCGCAGTGAAAGCAAGCGTCGCACTTCCTGGGGCTTGAACGCCACTCGTAGTCGGGCGGGTAGAAGGCAAGGGGCGTTCTTGAACAGCAGGTTGTCGTCGAGGGGGGCTTAGGGCGTCTCGGCGGTTTGTGTGCTTGAGTGTGTAGCGCAGAGCTGTCGTTCATCGCTTGAGCGTCCTTTGGGGTCGTCGCTAACGAGGAGCCAAATGCATGTTGAACTTCTTTGCGGACCGTTTTTGTGGGGGCCACTACATAGGCTGGCTCGAAGACGGAAGAAGCGGCCGCAGATCCTTCCGTGCAACGCTGCGGGTGTCACATCATATCTTGTTGTCGAGGGCCCGGGGGTATGCGCAGGCTCGTGCTCTCAGGGTTTTTGCTAGTTTATCCAGCTACTTTCTTCGGTGGACTGTGAATCATTATACCAGTCAAAATGCCTTCATCGCATCGCACACTAGAAGCTGCACCTACTTTTCCTCCATGCCAGGATCGGTGCATCAAAAAGGGGCTTCATTTCCACTGCGTGTAAAGTCACTCTCTTTGATTCTTTAAAACAGCTCAAAAGACAAGGACCCAGAAAGAAAAAACACACACAGAGCTGTGTCCTTGTCTTTTGCGCTGTTCTAAGGAATCATGGTCTATCAACTGGCTCGCATATCTACCCTTGTAAGCGTCACTGTCTTCTTCGAGCACTGGATGCGTGCCTGCAGAAGCAGCTCCACGCTTTAACGATGACGGCTGAGACTGTCGTGAGGAACTCTCGCCTGAATGATTTCTATGTCACCCCTGAGAAGCTTCGCCCTTTTCATACCAAATCCTCGCTGGGCTTTTCAGGGCGAAGAAAACGTTTACTTTCGTCTCGTCATCCCAAATGTTGAAAAAACCACACGATCCAAGCCTTGGAACAGTTCTTCAAGAACCTCGCTTGGTTACCCGCTGCAAGTGAGCGGCAATCTGTACCAGTAAGAGGTACTCGCGGCGGGTGTTGTAGGCAGGGTAACGGATATTATTGAAGGATCTGTCTCTTCTAGTTATTTTTTTTTCTGGTAAAATCCCATACTCGCGGTCCCGCCCTTGTAGTTCTCGGTTGAGTAGTTTCACTGCCTTCAGTTCCTCTGCGACCGATCGATTAGGCTGGTGTCACGGCTTCCTGCGGATGTGCTGGACATGAGCGTGGACCCTGAACCCCTACCAGATGTCCCCTTGTGGTGGCGACACTCTGGCAGTCAGGAAAGCACTCAAAAAGACTTTCGAAGCAAATTCATTTTCCTCCCGACTTAAGCCCCAAAGAAATGAACAACTCGGCGGTGTCGACGGCAACAAACGAGCACGGCGTACGTCGAAGAACAGAGTCACCGCCGCTCGCGACCGCACTGAATTCTTAGCCGACTAAGGGTGCCATAAACGGGTGCCATAAACAGCTACAAAAACTTCAGACAATGTGAATGCATTTGCGTGTGGCTGCGATAATTGGATATGAACCTTGTGGCATCTCGCTTCACAAAGTTATAAAGCGGCGTGCAGGAGTCAAGAAAAAAAAAAGCAACACAAGGCTGCGCGGCAAAGTCACTGCACATCTGCTAGTGTCTACCAAGAGTGTTGCAGTGCACTCGCCCCTTATTGATGTAATCCGAAACGAGTCTCAAATTACTGTTTTCAGGAAGTTTTTCTGCTCTCAATGAAGAGCAAAAGTAATGACAAAAGCATAAAAAGATGCTTCTAGTTATTGGCACCAATTGTACGCTACCCATCTTATTATGAAAGGAAGCCTTGCATTAACATGTAAATCTAAACATGAATGTCCGAGGAACGCAAATTGCCTTGCGGAAGATATGGGCAAGATCAAAAAGACTCAAATGAAGTGAAACACGAGGGCAAGGCAACTTTGTACGTGTAGTTCGTCTCTTTAGGGAACATCGCACATCTTGCGGGTTTTCTTCGTTCCTCGTTTTTCCCTAAACTAGGCAGTGACAGCTTGCCCCCCTTGAGGAGATGGAATTGCAGTAACAGGAACTGCGCTACGTGCCACTGGCGGCAACCGGATCTTCTCTGCGATTTCACTGCCTTAAAGAGCCGCAGGCTGTTCTTCTGCGTTCACCTTCCTGTAGCAAACAATAGCAGCTTTATAATGGTGGACTATATAAACAACTCCTATAGATCAAGATTCTGGCGCTACTAATTTTGTTTTTTTAATACCCTATATATAGTCAACAACAAAAAACTTTAATAGCATTCCTTTGTCGGGGAGGTAAAGTGTGCGGAAGTTACAAATGTGGGCACTGCAGCACTGCTGAATGAAGTTTGATTCAACCATAGTGACAAAACATCTATAATGTCGCCCCATAAAATAAAAAAGAAGAAACATGTATAGCTATTATACCTAGAGTCCATGGTAGAGAGAGTGCAGGTAAATGCGTTTGCTGAAAGCACAAAGTGAATACCGGAGGGGACAGCCTCAGGGTGCTTGCCAAAGTTTCGATAAGACGATTTGTCTTCTTGTCGAAACGTTTGAAACCAGCCGGTGATTCTTCCTGTTCTTGTTCACTTTGTACTTATTATATCTTCAGTCACACAAGGAATCAGTTGCCTGTGGTTTGCGCATGTTTTAGTATATTTGGGCCAAAAAAATGAACTAAAAGCAATCCGAAGAAGCTGAAAATGCCTATCGCGACTCGCTGCATTCTTACTGTTCAATCACGGCTCTGAATCGATTTCTTAGGCGCTGTTAAGTTCCGTACTCACCAGCGCTGTCTTGTCTGGTTTGGTGAGAAGCTTCTCCCTGGCCAGGTTGTAGAAAGAACAGACGGGAATCTCGATGTCCGCGTAGGCCGAATGGACAACGCAGTCCTCGATGCGGGCATTCATCTTCACTGAGCGCGCTGCGTTGAATCCCTGCACGCAAGAGATGACGTGGTTCAGCTCTACCCCAGAGAGGTGACCAATTCTACGTGCATCTGTGTTTCATGCATGATGATCAGCAAGCCGGTGACGGCGACTTTATTTATTTTATTTATTTATTTATACACAGTACCTACAGCGCCCTCACTGGGGCATTATTGTAGGGGGGAAACATCATAAATAAGAACAAACATCTAGTACACAATAAATTAGGCAAATGATGCGGTCTACAGAGAAAATACAGAAAACCATTGTAGAAAGGCAAACATACCGTAATCACACACACACACACACACACACACACAAAAAAAAAAGATACATTTTAAAATACAGCACTGCTTAAAGAATAAAGCTTTAGGAATAATCAACTTTGTAAAAATTTCAAAAAAAGCAGCATGATACACTCGGACAAGAATTATTGCACTTATATTGACAGGTGGCTTTGCAAATCGGCCAGAAACGATGTAGGAGGAGCGGTAGCGACCCGAGAAGGGAGACAGTTCCAGTCATGCACTGTTCGTGGGAAAAAACTATATTTGAATACGTTTATACGGCTATTGTACTCGCGCACCTTAAGTGGGTGGTCAGTGCGGGCGGAAATGTAGCTGGGTTCATTAATGTATTTCTCTTTTGGAATTCCAGTTTTATTATTAAGCATATTATAAAAGAAAGAGAGTCTCAAATATTTGCGCCTGTTTTCAAGTAACGGCCATCCCAACTTCTCGCGCAAACCAGAAGAACTTTTTTGGAAATTGTAATCGGCAGACACAAACCTAGCAGCCCGTTTCTGGACGCGCTCCAGCTCCTCAATATTCAGTTTTGTATGCGGGTCCCAAACCGCGCAAGCATACTCAAGTATCGGACGTACAGTAGACATGTATAATGTCTCCTTCAGCGTAAGGGGAGCGTCCTTAAAGTTACGTCTGAGAAAGTTTAATGTGCGGCTGGCTTTAGCAGATATGTAATTTACGTGTGTATTCCATGATAGGTCAGTAGAAAAAAAGACTCCCAAGTACTTATAAGTTGAAACTGTGGATAATTCAGTGCTACCAAGGAAATAGTCTGTTTGGAAGAATTGTTTCTTTTTTGTAAACCGGACCAGATTGCATTTGGAGATATTTAGCGCCATATTCCAGTTGTTGCACCAAGAGAATACAGAGTTGAGGTCATGCTGTAGTGAAATTGCATCTGCTTCAGAAGAAATGTTGCGGTAGATACAACAGTCATCAGCATAAAGTCTGATTATACTTGAAATGTTACTAGTGAGGTCATTTATAAAAATGAGAAAAAGAAGAGGGCCCAAAACCGACCCCTGCGGAACACCTGAAGTTACACCCACACTTTCCGAGCTGACACCGTCGATAACCACGCACTGTTTCCTTTCCGCAAGATACGCTTCAATCCAGGATAAGAGTGAGGTAGGAATATTTAATTCTGAAAGTTTCTGTAGCAATAGGTTGTGAGCAACTAAATCGAACGCTTTTCGAAAATCTAAAAATATACAATCTACCTGACCGGCAGAGTTTAAGGAAACAGAAATGTCATGTGTGAATTCCACGAGCTGTGTTTCACATGAGAAGCCGGACCTAAATCCATGTTGTGTCAAACAGAAAAAACTATTGTTTTGTAGATGGCTAATTAACTGAGTATAAATGACATGTTCCAGTGTTTTGCACGACACGCTCGTCAGCGATATGGGCCTATAGTTACATGTTTTAGTTTTGTCACCACCCTTATGAATCGGAACGACATTGGCACTTCTCCAGTCAAGGGGTAAAGAAGAATTCTCTAACGATTTCTGAAATAATGCAACTAGATACGGGGCAACCGAAGCCGCACAATTTTTCAAAACGTAATTGGAAATGTTGTCAGGCCCTGGTGCTGATGTAACTTTAATTTTCTGTAATAGAAGCATGATCCCTCGTTCAGAAATTTCTACGTCATTCATTCTGGTCAGGGTGCTGGAAGATTGAAAATCAGTATGTATATTAATGGGATCGGAAAACACCGATTGGAAATAAAGATTGAAACTTCTCGCTTTACCTTTTGAATCCCTTCCAAAATCAGTTTCGTCTAGTATATCAGGCGCAGAGACCCTGCTGTTTCTCTTATTTTTAACATATTTCCAGACTGCCTTCGGGTTTGTCTTTAGTTGTTGGCCTAGTGTGCTGAAGTATGCCCTTTTTGCTTTACGGATTTCTTTCGATAAGTTGTTAGTTTGCTTTTTCATCTCGGAGTACAAAGTTAGTGCGGGCGTATCACAATATCTGCGAAACAGCCGTTTCCGCCGGTTGATCATTGCCCGCAACTGTCTATTCATCCAATGCATATCGTCACGACGCTTGGCTGAAATCAAGCGGGATGGGATGAAAGTCTGCGTCAGTGACAAAATTTTAGTTTTAAACAAGTTCCAGAAGGAATCGATATCCAGAGATGGCCGATGTGAAAGAAACTCAGGAAAAAATGCGTCGAGATCCCGTGATAGCGAAGCATAATCCCCTTTTTCATAAAAATACACTTTGCGTGGTTGGGT
The DNA here is from genome assembly GCF_055824585.1 of Amblyomma mixtum. Taxonomy (NCBI): domain Eukaryota; kingdom Metazoa; phylum Arthropoda; class Arachnida; order Ixodida; family Ixodidae; genus Amblyomma; species Amblyomma mixtum. Next base: position 170,670,778 of record NC_143012.1, read on the forward strand.
GTAGTGGGTCTTCATAGCATTACAGGATACTTTTGCTAAAACTACATCGTGGTCGCTTATGCCTGGCAGCGTTATGACAGACGAGACTAGGCTAGGGTCATTGCAGAAAAACAAGTCTAATACATTAGCACTGGTAAGGCCGAGTCTGGTAGGGGTTTGAACAAGCTGGAATAATGAGTGAGCACCAATTACTTCACGGAAAGCGGTATACAAGAGCGATGCAGTGCGAATTACTGGTTTAAAAGAAGACCATTCTACGCAGGGCATATTAAAATCACCGGCAAGGATAATATGTGTTGCATCTAAGGCTAATAATGTGTTGCTAAGTTCAAAAAATGGCTGTGCGCAGGTTGAACCGGGCGTCCTATAAAAAGAGCCAATTGCGAAAGAAGTACCATCGCCCAGCTGTACCTTGCACCAGACAGCTTCACAGGAATCGTTTTCTAGGTTAACAGACACGCTTTTCAAACTGCTATGAACGAGGATGAACACACCACCACTGCGTACATTGCGATCCTTCCTATACGTGGTATAGGATGGAGGAAATATTTCACCATTGCTTATGTTGCTGTCCAGCCATGACTCGGTTCCAATCACCACATGTGCGTTTGTCATTTGTAAGAGTGAGGAGAATTGGTCAGTTTTGTTTTTTAGACTGCGACAATTAACAACAATACAGACAAGTTCATTTTTAATAGCAGTCTGTGGGCAAGCTAAAAGCCTCGGTGATGGCTATTGGTTTACGCAAGTGATATCGTCTGTTTCAATGTTGTACATATAGGTTTTGTTGTCCAGGTTTAGCTTATTAAACCGCAGTTTCAACTTTCCGCCGCGTGCCTTAGCAAACTGCATGAGCTTTTTTCTTTGTTGCCGTACTTTGGCCGAATAGTCTTCGCTTATCGCCCAGTCAGTATCTTTTAGTTTGGCAGCATTTGAAAGAACACGATTCTTCTCTTTAAAGGACAAGAATTTAACGATCAGGGGTCTGTGCTTGTCAGGCGCATATCTTCCTAGTCTGTGCGCTCTTTCAATAGCAGCGGCGTCAACGGAAAGCTCTAACTTTTCAGCGCAAAAAGAGATAATTTTAGTCTCAGACTGTTCCCACGATTCGGTTTCTTTGTCATGGATGCCGTAGAATATTAAGTTATTTCTTCGTGATTGGTTCTCCAGGTCATCGTGCGATGACTGGAGGGCCGTGCACGCAACAGCAAGTTTCTGGAAATTTTGAGATAATCTTTCTACTTCAGGCTTTAGCGGGAGCACCAGTGACACATTATCTTCAACGCTCTTGACTTTTTCTGCGAGTTTTGTTAGTTTTTCTTCGAGATTCTTTTGCTCAAGCCGAATGGAACGTAGTTCGTCCAATATTTCGGTCTGTTGCTGTTGTATCACTGGTATTGTCATGATAGTATCGAACATCTGCTTTTCCTGCTCAGCAGACAGAGGCCCAGGGTTTTGCTCTACGTCTCCCGCAAGCAAAAGCTTTCTTTTAAACAAACCTATGTATCCTGAACAGCTCGCGGACACATCGTACAGAAGGCGTAAAAACATGCACACAGCAAAGTTGGGATCTGGCGTCGACTTCCTAAATGGTTTGCCATTAACAGAAAGGTAAGAGTAACAAACCTGAAGAAGAACAAGATGTAAGCGTCTGGCTGCCATGTCGGCGCCAGATCCCGGTGTGGCTGGGTACAACAGCTGCTTATGTAGGTCATGCTTGTGCTGAAGATTCCAGGGTTGCCAGTCGATGAAACGTTCGAGCGCCGGTAGCGCTGTGAGGTCCAAAGGCGAAGCGTCACTCAAAAAAGCCAGGTCAGCAGGACAGACTTGCTCGGTAGAAGCGGCTCCATTCATTGGAAGGCACGTCGTCATCGCGGCAGGATCAAAAATCGCCATCATTTGCAGCATCTGAAGAAGAACAAGATGTAAGCGTCTGGCTGCCATGTCGGCGCCAGATCCCGGTGTGGCTGGGTACAACAGCTGCTTATGTAGGTCATGCTTGTGCTGAAGATTCCAGGGTTGCCAGTCGATGAAACGTTCGAGCGCCGGTAGCGCTGTGAGGTCCAAAGGCGAAGCGTCACTCAAAAAAGCCAGGTCAGCAGGACAGACTTGCTCGGTAGAAGCGGCTCCATTCATTGGAAGGCACGTCGTCATCGCGGCAGGATCAAAAATCGCCATCATTTGCAGCATCTGAAGAAGAACAAGATGTAAGCGTCTGGCTGCCATGTCGGCGCCAGATCCCCTTATAGCAGCCTACCTATAGACTGCATCACGCATGACAGTTCAAACACGCCCGTTAGCTGTTTCTCATTGGCGTCTCCTCGCGTTTTATAGTGTGATTAGTGTACCCGGACCAAAGTGTGATTATGGGTACGGTAAGCGACCGTTTAACTTACTTCGCAAATGCAGTCTGCATCAGCGTGCACGCTGTATAAAACTTCCACTGGCCTAGCCAACCTAGACACTATTGCATGTGAGAAGAATCGAATGCATCCCTTCTGTAACCTACCTTGATAAGGTCGCGTGCTTTTTTCCGCACTCCGCTAAATTTTTATGATCTCTTTTGAACACGGGCCAACCTTTTGGTACTTGCGCACTGTGCAAAAACAATCTCAACATAACACGCGGTTGCCACTTTCTGAAGTTATCCTAAATGTTGGATTGGCATAGCATGGCCTCGCAGGTTCTTTCTCAGCAGTTTTTTTTCTCCTTTCTGTTATTCTTGATATTCTTTATTGAACACCAGCAAACAACTTTGGAGAAGTTAATTAGTGGTCTACAGGCTGATTTCTTCATTTATTGCAGTTTATTCAATGCCCAAAGGTGGTAAATATTGGGTTGGAAAGGATCAAAGAAAAATAGAAATGGAGAAGCAACATATAATAAAAAAGAAATACTCAATGGCAATTTTAAAGTTGTTACATCAGTGATACTCGTGAAGAGGAATAAAAGAATTTTAAATTATATTTGTATGCCAAAGTCGAAAACTCAGTTCATGGCGGTCGGTGCGCGTTGACATCTATGAAGGTTAAGCAGGTAACTGAGATTGGAGACTTCCTTCCACTTTCAGTCATAACATTTCGAAATAAGACTAGCAGGCTTTGATTATTCGGAATACGCGCCCCCAAAGCGGGCTTCACGGCTCTAGCTCGCGACCAGTCGGAACCCGTTATTTTGAACATCCTCTCGCACTCGTAAAATACATGTTGGTGACTGCTGCAGGATAAGTTGTGCCTAGAAAGTAATGCTGGTGGATTTGGCCCAGTGACTGCACTGGTTGCTCGTCGCCTAGGCGCAGTCAATCATGGGACTCCAGGATGCGGGAGGGTCGTGTACCCTCTGCAACATCACGTGGTAGTGGAGCTTCGGAGCCGTTCTTTATTTCTGTCTCACCGCGACTCTTCTCTAGCCCGCTGTGACAGTTGGCGGTGCGGCCAGGGCACTTTCGGTTTTATCTGTTTCTACCGCCCCCTCTCCTTCCGAACGTACGTGACGCTCATCAGTGCTCTGCACGAAAGCTGCGAAGCACTCCCCGCTGCCAGCTGCGGGGCGCCCTCAGCTGTTGTGCTGAGGTTTCTTTCCTGCTGTCCCCGGTGGCGGCATCATGATTTTACTCTTCTGCTCGCATCTACTATTGCACCAGCTGCTCGACACTGTCGTTCACTCCAAGCTAGAGCAAATCATATTGTACAATTGAATGTTTTACAACGAGTACAGTCAATAAAATTGTTTGGAGTTTTATTTATTGACTACCTGCTGTGGACTGACCATATTATTCAAGTAAGAAAAAAAATTTCGCGATCAGTGGGCCGCCTAAACAAATTTAGGCTTCTATTACTAATATGGCTCAAAAAGCAACTTTTTTCATTCGCATCTTCAATATTGTTTGCTGATATGGGGAAACTCAAGACGACTAATTTAAATGCTTTGTTTTTGCGACAGAAAAAGGCCATACGAGCAACTGCTAATCTAGGTTACTTGGATAGCACAAACCCGTGGTGGAAGAGCTTGGGGCTATTGGCAATTTTTCAATTAAAAACTCTTCAGCTAGCGCTTGAGACATATAAGAGAATTCATCTTGAACCTCAGTTTTTTGCAACACCAGAGCTACCACAAAACCCATATCACCTTCGGCACATGAAAATAAGAGCACCAAAAGCAAGAACAAAATACGGGTTCAAAACGATTAGATACCAACTACCTTTTTGAATGAAAACAGAAATTTTCTTGACCTCCTCTATCAATGCAGAAGTCGAATAATATACAAGAGAAAAGTGATTGCACAGTTGACTGCATGACTATCCGGTACATCCTGTGACATATTGTAAATTGATAACTGTTAACATGAATATATATTTTTTTCCTTTTATAATTCCCTGTAATCCAACAGCACGCATCTCAACAACTTTGAAGCTACTGTAACATTGCTGTACAGTTTTTTTTTTTACAACAAGGCAACAAGTGTCACGCGACAGCCAAATTTATTGTATGTTTCGTTTGTATGTGTATGTCGAATGCGGTTATCTTACCCCAGGGAGGAAGTCCCCCGTCAGGCACCACGCCTTTTGGCCTCCTTCCTGAAGAGTATGTAGACACACTTCAAATAAGTATTTTTAAACTAAAAAAAACATACCATTTCTCCTTAATAAAAACGGTGAAAGGTGCGTCCCCGTTTTCTAAAAAAAATTCCGCTCTTAGAAAGGCGATTTTAAGTTTTTAACATGTGCGCGTTTCTCTGTGTTCTTAGCATAACCTCATACTTGTTCGCACCCCAGTTAAGGGTTCGTTCGTGTTCCCGTGCACATGTGGTCTTTTAGTACCAGAGCGTTAGTAGTGGCATTCCAAGTCCCCCTGCGAGAAAAGCAGGCGGCGTGTCCGTGTATGTGCACTCACAGATGGTACTAAAAGTCTAAGCAATGGCAAGAATAATCGAGTGACGTCATCAAGCGGCAAAAGGACGCACACAACAAATCGAGGAACGCAACATTTGACAATCATGTATACGTTGTTTCCACATACACACACCACTGGCTGGCCTCAATGTGGCGCCATTTTCCCTCTCCGTTCTGACCCCATCAAAATGCAGAAACCGCGACTCGAATTTCCTTCGTGATCCCTGCTGTAAAGCAACACAAGAATGGCGCAAATCTGTACCGTCTCGGCCAAAAATATCCATACAAAGGATTTTTTTGCCGTTTAATAGATCACTTCTAGCATAGCTTAAAGTCTAAATCTTGGCAAGGTAAGCACAACGCTTGTCCTCTTATTGCAAGACTTCTTTGTATTTAAGGTTGCTGTTACAACTCTTCTACACGGTTAAAAGCAAGTTTCATCGTCTGGTTACGTTTAGCACAGGTGGTACGCATGTGTTTAGCTAAAATGATCAAGGTCGAGCTATGGCCTCGAAACTGCTAGAAGTCGAACGCTCTTGTAGTGGTAGAAGTGACTTTCCAAATGGCTTAGCTCCGCTAACACCGGCCTAGAATACGCAGGAAAATTCTGCGGTCTGCTGAGCGCCGGAGGCAATGCACTTATTTTCTTTCATGTAACCCGTCAGTTGAAATTGCGTCTGACACTCTGACATTAAATCTGACGAGATCATACTCGGCGAAACCTCAGGATCCAGGTAACTATAGGTAATTGCTCTACTCCCAGGACAGCTGTTAATTATTCCCCGGATGAGACCAGAGGAGCTGCACATGTGTTGCACCGTGTTTCCGTCACCGTGTTTCCAGATGTGCACCGTGTTTCCAGACGCACCGTGTTTCCGTCAAAGGACTACAGCATTGCCGCTATAGCGGCAATGCTGTAGTCCTTTGACGGAAACACGGTCGCTGTGTACGGTGAATGCATGCCAGTGTTTCATGTGCAGCGCATCCGGTCTCATACGGGGAATAAGTAACAGCTGTCCTGGGAGTATAGCAAGATGAATTAACATGCTAATTCTAGAGGCATGCATCCAAATAACACAAGGATTGTAGTGAGGGGCGGTAAATCGCGTAGACGGAAATTTAAAGCAGGCCAATCTCTGAAAACGAAACTGTGAAACAAAGAAACAGTTGGAACGAGGTAACAGTAGACGGAACCTGTTTTAGTACACCAATGCATTGCGCAATATTGCGTTTAATAAATTGAACATGAGAGGTCCAGCGAAGGTTTTCGTGAAACCGGACGCCTAAAAATTTGATATCTGAAACTCGTTCTAGTGGTCGTGATTGAAATATCACTTCATTACTAATATAAACTGGCCTGTTAACAGAACTAAAAACAATGTACTTTGTTTGCCAACATTTAACGCAAGTTCATTTGCAAGAAGCCAGTCAGATAGATTTCTAAGCCATAAATTTACACGCGGAATTAAGGAACCTAAATTTTCTGCAAAAAAAATACACTAGTCAGGCATAGTGCAGCCTGTGCCCTGCCGTCGAGTATACATACGTCCCTGGCAGACACAGCGGGTCAGATACCCCTTCGAGGACGCATCCTCTATGGACCTTCCACCCGACTCTGCCAGGTTCCTGCCCTGGCTTGATATAGGCCCGCCACCAGGAAGGGGTCGCACGGACGGGCCCGATATCTAGACTTCAACAGCCAACCTGGGCCACATATCCTCCCGGTTGAGCGACAGACCGCACACAACCTCCCATCTTACACTAGTATCGTGTATTATAAACCCCATAAACCAAACCAACTGAAACACCTCACGGCTTGGGCCACATAAAATTTACTGCTAAACACAGCCAGAGACCTGCGGATGTAGCGATTTTCCATAATCTGAGGCCAGTTGTCACCGCCCCCCCCACCCCTCCCACACACACACACGTGTGTAAAAGGAATCACAATCTACTCTTTCCAGCCACCGCGGTGACTCAGTGGTTATGGCGCTCGACTGCTGACCTGAAAGACGCGGGTTCGATCTCGGTCGCGGCGGTCGCATTTCGATGAAGACGAAATTCGAGAGGCACGTGTACTGTGCGATGTCAGTGCACGCTAAAGAACCCCAGGTGGCCGAAATTTCTCGAGTCCTTCACTACGATGTCCCTGATACTCCTGAGTCACTTTGGGACACTAAGCTCTCAGAAACCACTGTTTCCCTTTTTCCTGTTACCGACAACTCGGTACGCCGAAAGCCGAATGTGGATGTTTTCGAACACAAATTCTATGTTTAACTACGGAATTACACCTTACTTCAATGGTTAAAAAGAAAGAGGATTGTTCCCTTGTTCGCACACTCACGTGACATAGACATTTTACATGGAGCAGACGCTTTGTTTTCTTCATAATTATGTTTTTATGAAGTACACGGTACATCTGCTGAGCGTGTGTGAAACTTCGTAAGAACTTAGTCCACCATTGCATACCTGATTTCGTGCCAAGAAGACAGAAAATATTGAAGCGGGTAGACGACGACGTGGGAAGAGTAGAAGACGACAACAAAGTTCGGACTTGTTTCTAGGTGCCGCTCGCAGCTGTTCTTTTCTATTTGTAAATATTTGTAAATATATTCTTTCCCGCAACATAATTGGTGGAGGTGCGGCTTTCCCCTACGTCTACCGACGACGGAGCTCCGCAGCGGCCGCCAGTTGCCTTCACTCATCATGACCCAAGACGCCTCCCAGCAGACCTCAGCCCCGGCCTTGACATCACTCGTTCTTTCTCCCCCTCGTGACCCTGGGACATTTTCTGGTACCGACAACACTGACGTCGACGACTGGATCAACATGTACGAGCGAGTGAGTACCTACAACCGCTGGGATCCGACCCTTATGCTCGCAAATGTAATATTCTATCTAAAAGACACCGCCCGGGTCTGGTATGAGGCCCACGAAGACCATCTAACCAGCTGGGACGTGTGCAAAGAGAAACTCCGCGAATTGTTTGGACGGCCGCTCGGCCTAACGCTTGCCGCTAAGAAGGACCTCGCCTCCCGAGCTCAAACATCTACGGAGTCCTATGTGTCGTACATTGAAGATGTGCTGGCCCTCTGTCACAAAGTTGACGCCAACATGCCCGAGTCTGACAAAGTCGGCCACGTGTTGAAGGGAATCGCTGACGATGCCTTCAACTTGCTCGTATACAAGAGCTGCACTACAGTCGACGGAATTATTAAGGAATGCCGACGCTTCGAGGAAGCCAAAAGCAGGCGTATTAGCCAGCCGTACACACGCCTCCCCAACACGGCTGCGACTTCTTCATGTGAAGACCTGCGACACCGGGAAACTCCAGCGCCCCCAGAAAATGTGACCCGCATCATCCGACGCAAGCTCGAAGCTATGTCCCCTGCCCCCCTGCATCTACATGATGGCGACAACCGCTTGCCTACCATCTCTCTGGTACAAGCTGTCATCCGCCAAGAGCTTGCCAACCTTGGTTTCCAGCCCGTCAGCCCTGTACGGTCTTCACCACCACCCGAAATCACTGCGATTGCTCCTGGACGACCTTCGTACTTCACTCCACGTCGCCGAAACCCTAACGACTGGCGGACAACCGACGACAGGCCCATTTGTTTCCATTGCCACCGCATTGGCCACATCTCCCGCCACTGTCGAAATTATTGGTCCCGTCGCAGCACATACCATCCTCTCAGCTCCCACCGCGACGACGAACAGCCCAGCCACTACATGCCCCCTCCAGCCCAGCACAGTGCTACAGTCGACGGCCAGATTCCCCGCTCCAGCCGCTCCCCGTCCCCCCTGCGTTGACAGTCTCGTTCGCCCCAACGCCGTCGCTCCTCTCCTGGCCCCTACGGACGCTCGCAAGCGGAAAACTAGAGGCTGCAGTGTCTGGAGGTGATGCTGCAGTACAGCCCCAGTCCCAAAATCCTCGATTAGCCCTTCGCGCACACCATAATTTGCTCGCCATTCATGTCGATGGAGTGCCTGAGAGAGCCCTGATCGATACAGGCGCGCACGTATCCGTCATGAGTTCAGCCCTACGACGCCGCCTCCGAAAAGTACTGACCCCTGCACCCAAAGCCGTTCTCCGCGTTGCCGACGGCGGAACGCCTCATGTTGGTGGACTATGCACAGCCCGTGTGACCATATCCGGCCGCCATACATCCGTTCTGTTCTCTGTTCTGGACCAGTGCCCTCATGAAGTCATTCTTGGCCTCGACTTCCTGTCTGAGCATTCAGCCTTCATTGACTGCGCCACTAATGTTGTTCAGCTTGACCTTCCTCTTTCTGCTGAGTCGCCGTCCCCAGTTATACACCGTCTTTGTGCTGTCGAGTTTGTCCGTCTACCGCCTCAAGCCGCAACTTACATTTCTTTCTCATCTGCTCCCCCCTGCACCTGATAGTACCTACGTAGTCACTCCGGAACTTGATGTCGCCCTGACGCGCAGCATTGCGCTTCCACACACTGTATTTACAATGTCGGCCAACCGAGCGTACCTTCCTGTCCTGAACTTTGGTTCATCCACCCAACCGCTCCCGCAAGGCATCTCACTCGCCACGCTGTGCCCTGCTGCCGAATGTGTGATATCAGTGGTGGACAGCTGCTTACCTTCCACTCAGCAATGCCCGTTGCCTGCGGCCCCATCAAAAGCGAACCCAACGGACGACTACGCCGACATGATCGCTTCTGACCTACCGCCGATGCAAGCTCGCGATCTTAGGTGCCTCTTATCATCTTTCCGCGACATCTTCGACTTTGATAGCCGTGTTCTGGCTCGGACCTCTGTGGTGACGCATCACATAAACACCGGTGATTCCGCTCCTCTCCGCAGACGTCCGTACCGAGTGTCCAGCGCCGAACGCACCGTCATAAATTAAGAGGTGGACAAGATGCTCGCAAAAGACATCATCGAGCCTTCGTCAAGTCCTTGGGCTTCACCAGTCGTCCTGGTGAAAAAGAAGGACGGCAGCTGGTGCTTCTGCGTTGATTATCGGCACCTCAACCGCATCACAAAAAAAGACGTATATCCACTCCCAAGGATCGATGATGCCTTAGATTGCCTCCACGGCGCCAAATATTTCTCTTCAATTGATCTTCGATCGGGGTACTGGCAAACTGCCGTTGATGAAAACGACCGCGAGAAGACCGCCTTCGTGACGCCTGATGGCTTATACCAGTTTAAAGTCATGCCGTTCGGCCTCTGTAACGCCCCGGCTACCTTCGAACGAATGATGGACTCCCTTCTTCGTGGCTTTAAATGGTCCACCTGCCTCTGTTAGCGGCAGATGACGGCGGTAGACGACGACGTGGGAAGAGGGGAAGACGACAACGAAGTTCGGACTGTGTTCTCGGCGGCGCTCGCAGCTGTTCTTTTCTATTTGTAAATATTTGTAAATATATTCCTTCCCGCAACAATATTACGCAGTGGAAATGTTCATACGACCAAATATATTCCAATATATTCCATGCTTGTTCGAATGAACTGAAGAGAGAAAAACGGCAGCATGCAAAAAGTTAATCGTCGGTCACTGCCGATAAGATTTCTGTACTGTTCAAAGAAGTTACGGGACGCTATTAGTCACGCTAAAAACAATTTTAATAGGATGCGCATGAAAAATTTCCTTGCCTCCTCTCCATCAAAGTTGGAGAGATATCCTGCGCCTCTTAAGAAGTCAGACTTTGGTGTTAAAGCAGAGAGCGCGCCTGTGCACGGTAATTTAGAATTAGCATCGGCGCTTTAACGGTACTTCTGTTCGCTATTCAACCATGATGACGGTAGCACACTAAATTTTTCTTCCAAGAATTCTCTGCAAACAGGCACATCCATATAACCTTGGAAGGTGTGCTCGCTCTTCTGTTCAACTTAGACGCCAAAAAGGGGCCAGGCAATGAAAAATGCTCAATACCTTTCTAGTATGGTAGAGTTAATGCGCTATGTACTTGCCGTAATATAATAACCCTCAGGCTGATAGCTTCGGAGCGATCGAAAATTTTCAAAAATTCCTATGATTCCAAAAGCAGGCAGGTCATTCTTCCTATAAGCCAGTTTCCCTTTTGTGTTTCGTTAAATTGATAGAACGCAATATGTAAACACATAACTGACTTTCTCGAGATGAACTTGATATTTCTCACAACTGGTTCCGTCGCGGTCGGTCGCACTAGATACCTTTAACATACCATGTACCATGTTGCCGCTACCGGTACCGGAGTACCGGCGCCAGATGGCGACAGGTACTCGCCGCTGCGCGTGCGCCTACACCATCAGGATCAGTGAGCACGTGCTCGTCGGTGGTGGGCGGGCAAACGGTACTTTGGTAAAGGTACCATGGTACAATGGTATGCTAAACACGTCTACTATAACACAACTGATTGTAACTGTTCATTAATTAGCGGCAGCCCTGAATGGGGACATACAATATCATGTTATTTTCCATCATTTTGACAAGGCTTTCTCAGCCCTGTACCCGATCAAAAATCATTGCAGACGTTAAAACCTGTATTAAAACATTACTGCCCAAATTCTTCGGATTGCTGCCTTTCCTTCGTACAGACGTCAGTGTGTAGTTGCCGATGCTGTTCTCTCTGATCACGTCCGTATTCCACTGGGTTCTCTCGCGGGTGCCCTCTACTGATTAGTATTTATCAGTAACATTGTTCAAGTTACACAGGTTAAAATACGACTATGCGCAGATTATTGTATACTTTACCAAGGTATTTCTAGTCCAAACGACCAGTCCTCTTATGGTATTCCCTATATGCAATAAAACAATAGTGCACGGCGTGGCACATGCCTGAATTACGGAAAGACGGCAGCAATAACTATTACAAGCAAAAAGAATCCTTACTTATCACATAGCTAGCGTATCACATAAATTACGTATTGCATAAATGGTTTGAATGGACATCATTTCTTACCTTCAGTAGAATGAGCAAATCTTCTAAAGAAAAGAAAGCCCTGCGTTACTTTTCAAGCATACCAGTGCAGTCTACACAAGAAATAAAGCTTTTAGCTGATAGAAGTACAGCAGCACAATTGCCGGCGACGAGGCAGCCCGAGATGAGAGAGAGCAGCTGCTACGCGATGCCCGTGTTTCCGCCGAGCGTGCTCAGTGACGTTGACTAAACGCTCGTTATCTATGATGGCCCCATAGCAGTCAGTCGCCACATGACATGTGCTCGCCGCGCACTCTGTGTGTTCGCCTCGCACTCTTTTCAGTAATATAATTTCATATTGTAGTTGAGCTTTAATCGTCCTCTTTATTAAATCATGCAATTGAGATGCCCGTTACACCCACATACGTGTGTAATATCGCGGCATTTGTTTCGCTATATTGATGATGTTGTCGCGTTTATCGTCGGTTTTGCACTGGAGAACTATTTTTGACTCTTTGCTGAGTTCTTCCGCTGCAACGTAATTTTTTTTCCGTACTTGCGCAATCCCTGTATCCGACTCCTGCTTGAGACCTGTAATATAGGCGGATAGTGCTTGGTAAATAAAATAAATAGATAAATAGAAACAAGAAATCTTTTCCACGCACTCTACGAGTTTCATGCGGTGTTTCTGAGCGCACGTTGTCTTCTTTCGAGTAAGAGGACCTAGAGTTTTTCAAGTTGACGCCGAAAACAAGGGGCGAATATTATTTTGATGCACAATCGGTTTCTGAGGTTATGTGCATAGCTGCATACACACTTTACGTGTATTCTCCGGTCTCCATAGCCTTTGTCAACACGGACAACGACCTTTTTTTTGCACGGGTGCGTGCGATGCTAGCCCCAGCTCAACCTTTCACGTTTTTGTACGTTCAGAGCCTGCCTAAGGCTCAGTCTATGCACCTGCACTTGCCCTTCTAGACATCACCACGCTGGCCTTCGTGGTCCACACGCCGGCTGGGTGTTAGGGGTGGGGGGTGTTGCTTGTCTTCTGCTTGGAGACAGTGACACTTCGGACGATGAAATTTCTTCAATTTATTAAGCCCCTAATATACAATGACAAATGTGTCACGTCAGTTCCATAAAAATCATTCCATGAAATGCGTCCAAAAGTTTTAAATATGCAGAACAAACCGAGAGCATAGACAGAGTATAGAAGTGAAATTATCGCTAATAATAATAATAATAATAAATTATTTATTTCAAAAATTACACAGTACAAATCGAGCCTACCCAAGCCAACAATGGGCTTGTGGGGCCGTGCTCGGCAGAATGGAGCAAGCCAGAGAACGGCACAGTTAATCAATACTGCACAAATTTAGAATGAAACTAAGGAAAGGCAGTGAAAAAGGACGGGGGGGGGGGGAGGAAAGAAACAAAATTCCACATACAAATCAAAGATAGTAGATTTCACTTCTTTCCGAGTGCTGACAGATAAAACATTATCTGGCAGGTCGTTCAACACATCAGGTACATAAAAGGCACGGACACGTTTACCATATCTTGTCCGTGCTCTGGACAAGGTAAAGCGGTCGCGTGGACGTAATGCTCTCGCGGGGACATACGGGAGGCAGAAATCATTGTTCCATATATACATAAGGATCACAGTTTCTTTTAATAATAGCCTGAACGAAGGCATGTGCGCGCATGAAAAAAGATTGAAATTATTAGTAATGTGCACACCATACATCACAGCCCGAATTATAGATTTTAGTAAAGAATTCACTTTGTTGCGCCAAAACACTGAACAAAAATAAAAAGAACAAATTCCATATCGCAGCACACGGTACGCCAATGCATGTGCTATTGTTTTCCTTATGTAAATTGGGCATAGTGCTTTAATAGAATATAGCAGGCAGGCTATTTTGCGCAGCCTTTCACAAACGTTAGCCAAATGTGTGTTCCAGGACATGTTAGAATCGAAATGGACACCCAGATAATTGACACTTCAGAGGTATGGAATAGGAGAGCAAGAGCAATTGTTACACAGAGGAGAATGAAGGAACGCTGGAGTAATGACAGAAACAGATTTCAGCGCATCGTGAAAACAGACTAATTTAGTTTTATTTTGGTTAATAGAAATTAAGTTGTTACGGTACCAACTGATAACATTCCCAGTGTCAGTTTGTAATTCAGCCACGGCTTGATGGTAATTAGTATGACGCGATACTAAAAGCGTGTCCTCTGAGTATTGAAACACCCGACAGTGAAAAATTGCTTGACTGAGATCATTAACGTACAGTTTGAATAAAAGGGGAGCTAAAATCGACCCCTGGGGAACTCCAGCGATCAACTGTCTAGGTTTGCTTTTAATATTTCCGAAAACTACAACTTGGATTCGACCGTGCAAATAATTCTCAAGGAAAGTTAGGAAGGGCCCTCGGAAGCCATAGCTGTAAAGTTTACGAAGTAATATTTCATGGTTTACGGAGTCAAAAGCTCTTGATACATCTAGAAATAATGCACAAGCGAATGCACTACTTTCGAGAGTACTATTAAGGAAATCAGTTAATTCATCTAATGCTAACCTAGTGCCACGCCCGCAAGTAAATCCGTATTGATTAGTCGACAGTATGTTGTGCGCATCAATGAAGCTCTGCATTACGTGAAAAATATGTTTTTCAAGTATCAGAGCAATGCACGAAAGTATCGAAATGGGTCTGTAGTTTGTGACAACATTAACCTGTCCGCTTTTGAAAAGAGGAACTACAAGCGCTTCCTTGAGGCCAGGCGGTATTACTTGTGTGGCTATAATGTTATTTATAATTGCTAAAAGAACATTCTTCAGGGCCTCGAAATTTCTGCGAAGGACGTCCACAGACACACCATCTAATCCAACCGACTTGCGCTGCTTAAAGTTGAATAAGATATGACGAATATCATCTTCAGTACACTCAGGCAGGCTAAATAACGCTGCTCCGGATGAGAAGTGATTTCAAAGTTCAATTCGCCGAAAAGTCAACACACGTACTCACACAGACGTCAGAATTCCTCAGAATGACTGCGGCGTAATTTCTGAATTTTTGGTATTTTCGCTGCCTACTATTCCCACAGTCATGTGGAGAAATATACAAGGATAAAGAAGGATGTTTTCTGAGAAATAAACATCGTACATAGGCACATTATTGAAATACAGGAACTCTGTCATGTCCTAAGTATTCTCGGAAGATGAAGCAGATATCGCGGCTATTGGATCATTCCGTCTTCCGTATGGCCTATTCCTGGCAGCTGCCCCTACTAGATGGAAAATTTTAATTTTAGGCCGTGATAATGTGGGACATGCAAGATCATCAAAAAGTGAAGGCCTATCCTTTAGTTTGTGCATGTATAGTGAGCATCAGGAGTAACTTGTTTGGTTTAAGTTTATTGGGGTTCAACGTCCCAAACCGATCCAGGCTATGAGCGAAAGCGTAGTGAAGGGATCCACAAATTTCGACCACCTGGGGTTCTTTAACGCGCACTGTGATCGCACAGTACACGGGCCTCTAGAATTTCTCCTTCATCGAAATTCAGCTGCCGTGGCCGGGGTCGAACCTACGTTCTTCGGGCCAGCAGCCGAGCGCCGTAACCACTGAGTCACCGCGGCGGAGTAAGAATAATTAGATGCGGTAATCAGGTCCAAGTTTCAATGTTATCCGAATGAAATTTAATTCAAACATTTTGTACATGCCACCATGTACAAATCAAGTTTTATAAGGGTGAAATGATGATAAAATTACTTGAAAAAATTTTGCGCATACGATTCTCTTCGCTCTAGAGGTATTTACAGTAATTAGACCTTGTTAGAGCCATTTGCTGTATCGAGGAAGGATTGCATCAATCGGCGGTCAGTGTAAATAGAAATATTAAAATACACTATGCTTTTTACAGGAAAACGAATAACTGTACACGGAACTGTATTAGATAAGTTGACAGTATATCGAAAATAAACGCATGTCCTTTGCAATAACATTTTTCACTTGAGCAAACGATAATAATATGTACGGTATGGCATGTCGTTCTTAACGCTCCAAGATTGCACAACGGCTACGAAAGACGCCGTAGTGCAGGCTATTAGAGGGAGCTCAAGGGCCTTTGTTCATCTTACCCCCGTATTCACAAATGTTCCTTTCCTTAGAGCATTAAGTGGGCCTTCGGCAAAGACGGCCTAAGTTGAAACGTAAGATAAGGCTGAAGTCAGCCTCAAAAACCAACCTTACGCGATTTTAAGGGCGCCTTACGAAAAGGGGCTCCTATCCGAAAATGTTGGTGATATGGGAACGAGGCTACTCGCGTTTTTATGTTGGAATCATCTGGAGATACACGTATAATTTGTTCCTACGACAAAAAGTGAATAAATATGTCTCCTAGCACGCTTGCAAGTAAGCATCAGAGATTTTAGGCAAACAATTTTCCAATTTTGACATTTTTTCTTCTTTTGCAGCCACCCTGTAGTGTAGCCGTCACAATAATGTGCTTGTTGATTTCACGTCGCCCGCCTCTTTTGCGAGTGTTTGCTTCTCGACGTCGGTTCGACAAATGAGTTACAATCCGGGAAACTGTCGGCTGCGACACGTTTACAAGGTCTCCGGAGACCACTTGAAAGGTCCCCGCTCCGTAAAAACGCAGCGTCACGTGCAGTTGCAACAGCGGCGGCACAGGGCAACCTCGTCCGTCTGTGTTCTGGCGCAGCGGCAACATGGACAGAAGCTTGACCACAGCAGCCTTGGAAAAGCGGTACCTTGCGAGGAATTCCTGGTTGTTGTACACTTCCATGGGATTCTGGCGATCCCTAAGGTTCCGCCGCAACGGGTGCGCAAAACTGTTCGCTTCGTCATCGATGACATCTCCCGCGCGGCGAACAAAATCGACGAACTCATGTTGAATTCCAATGGAAGATCGGGATCAAGTTTTTCTGCTCGGTTTGGATCAGTCGTATTCCAATGGTAAAATGGGAGCGTGAGTTGTATGTTCCAGTGGCAGATCGGGATCAGGCGTAAATCCCGGATCGCTCCGTGGAGCAGCTATACTTGATCCGCCGAAATCGGCGGATTTGACCGGAACCTCGCGTGACGTTTTCTTTTCCGCCGCGTCTGCTTCCTGTTGCGACCGGCAGCAGCCGCTTCGTTCCTGTCGTCGCTACGTGGTGAGCCGGGCGAGCCGGGACAGCCGCGCACTTTCCAGTCGACAGTGGACGGCAATGATCTTGCTTCAAGCCGTGCGGCACTAATTTTGCTTCATGGAAGTGACAGTTCCGACTCGGGCACTGAAAGCTCAAAGTCCAGCAGTGAAGATTCGTCTGAAACGGACTGCGAGTGTGCCGGCCTGTATGCCTGCCGCCGGCGTCAGAAAAATGCGCTAATATTCTTTGTTCGCGTTCATAACAAGCCCTGGAGTAGAGGAATTTAAAAAATGAATCATTTTTGAGGATCGTTGGCCAATACCGAGTTGCTGGTAGAAGTGATAACTGCGATACAAGCAAATTTCTTCCTGATGCCCAGTGCGACTGGCCTGCTGTTTGCTAGCTCCACTGTTGGAGGCGTCGCAGAAATCGATCATGTCTTTATTTTATTATGAGACGAGGAACACAGTAAAACGGTGACGCGAGTAGCACCTTTACTACAGCGCTGACCAATTCCGAAGCGCCCTCAGCTGCGGCATCGATGAAAAACAGTTAGGCTTAGCGACGACTATGGCAGCCAGGGAGAAACGTTTGCCGGGGGGCAGCGCAGTTCGTCGCTCGGCGTGTCCGCGGGCGGCGTCGTTGCCGAAAGCTCGACTGTCTCGCTGATTGGTTCAGCGGCTTGCGTCTCGCAGTCGCAAGGCTGGAAAATCGAGCAGCGAGCAACTTGCGTGCGCGTCGTCCGCCACTTCTTTCGTGAACGGTAGGGACAGACTCACTGGCTCTCCGAAGACCGCGGCCGCATACTCGCGTGTTCACGGAGAGTGGACCATCCTGTACATACGCTTTGGTTTTGGTTTTACATTACGGCCTTCGTACTACCTCCTTTTTGTTTCGCCGAGACGGCGTCTGTCAACGCGGAGATCGCGCCTCGCGCAACTCTTGTCGCACTCGAACACGAAGCTAGCAGGGCGTCCGCTCCGGCGGCGCGCCTAGTTTCCGCGGCTCGCCGCTGCGGCGCTGTCATCGCGCTCCCGAGGGAGCACTGGCATTCCAATCGCAAAATGGGAGGTGGCAAATCTACGCGCTCCGACGCGCTCCGTATGCGATCCGATGGAGCGGTCTCGATCTGCCATTGGAATTCCGCATCACTGAAGTCGTCATCGTAGCACTCCGCCATGTTGAATTCTGGTAAGGAGCAGTTTAAGGTGCCTGGGTTGGCACCTTAAATGGCTCCCTTTACCTGAATTTTAAGTTGGGCTAAAGGGGACCGTTAAGGGTAAGGTCTGTTTCTGAAACGCGTTAAGGAGCAGAAAAGTGAAGGGGCGCTAAAGATAAGGGCAAGTGTGGTTTGTGAATACGGGGGTAACCCCCGTAGTGTGGCGGGTGCTCATCCGTGATGACGTGACCGGCTCGTTGACCCCCATCGGTACTGTTGATGGAGAATCGCGTACACGGCCTCCCGCTGAACACTGACGGGTCCACATCGAACAACCAGGTGTATCCAAAAGGGCTCATAACAACCTAAGGGGCCACTAAGGGGCCACTAAGGGGCCACTAAGGGGCCACTAAGGGGCCACTAAGGGGCCACTAAGGGGCCAGGCGAGGCGGCCGCGCTTCGCACGCGCTCCCGTTTGGCTGATTATTTTGAGCGGCAAACCATTCCCAACCTCCGAAAATTTGGTGCGAGAATATGGAACTCATCGAGCGGGCGCCGTCGAGACCAAAAGACATTTCGGGAGCGCTGAACTTTTTCTCCTACTTGACACTGAACCCTCGCAACGAGTGCCACCCTGTTAACCCTAACCGAGCGAAGCCCTCGATGTGCGCCACGCTGCACGGCACCGGGAAAACGGTGCCTTCGCAGCCGACTGCTACCTTTACAGCACCCCAGCCTTACGTTTCTTCACCGGATTTGGATATTCCGGACATTGATTGACACGAATCCACTCTACCTGTCTCTTCGGTTAGCTTCGGCCAACCTCTCCGCCTGGACAAAGCTGATACTGACGCGCGCTGGAAGCTAGCGCTCAACAATAGAACGCGAAGCGCCGGCGACTTCACACACACTCCAACCTCACCTGAACGCACCATCCAGGGAAACGCTGGAATTTGCGCTTCGGCGGCGCCCGAGCGAGTTCCTCCAGGCAAACCGGACCCCGGGCGGTCATTGCCGACACGGCGACCGCCCGCGCTGTGCAAAGACTTCAAGATCACTTTCAGGAACAGCGAGAGTTATAGTTCAGCCAGTTCACTGCACACCAAGTGGAAAAATGATTGCCGCGGGAGTGAACGACCTTGCCATCCGTCCATTTCACGATTTCATGATTCGCTTACATGCCGGAAGTTTCTTTATAATAGTACAGTCAGTAAGAGATAGCTAGGGAGACGCATATTAGAGAGTAGAATCAGTCATAAATTTTCATTCATCATAAAATACACTTATCAGGGAATAAAATGTGTTCGTTCCCTCTGCTTTCTTTGTGATACTTGAGGAACAGTCCTATACCACGTGTCTCAGCGACAACTCTGAAAAATTTTCAAAAATCGGCTTTTTGGGGTAAAAATATGGCTTTTTTGTGATAGTATTACCAGCGCTTGCGGACATCGGAAAGGTGGTGAATTGTTTTAAGTAGTAGGCTGGTTAACTACTTTCTGATAACTATTTTTTAACTATCACAGATAGGGAACTGGTTCCAATTAGAGATTTGTAGCCGGTCGGTAGTAATACGCGTATCAGTTTTTAGAATTTAGAAAACCTAGTTACCCTCGCCACTGTGGGTCGATAAAATCTGGCTGCATCGTGC
Organism: Amblyomma mixtum; assembly: GCF_055824585.1. Taxonomy (NCBI): domain Eukaryota; kingdom Metazoa; phylum Arthropoda; class Arachnida; order Ixodida; family Ixodidae; genus Amblyomma; species Amblyomma mixtum. The sequence goes on from NC_143012.1 coordinate 170,690,512, forward strand.
GAAAATACATGGCTTTTCAAAGCCTGCAGGCAAAGCAACCGCTTCAGTGCACGTAACTAGTAGAAAAATCCCAATTTTGTCGGGCCACAGCGCCAAGGATAATCGCTTTTTCAAAATCCTAAAACAGATACGGCTATTACTAACGACTGACTACAAAACCCTAGTGGCAACTAGGCACCTAGCTCTTTTAGTGAAAAGGTAATTATTAAAAATTGGTTATCTGGCTTACTACTTAAGACGATTCACCGGCTTTCTGGTGTATTCCAACACTTGTAATATTATGCACAAAAGGCGTATTTTTCACAAAAAAGCCTATCTTTGAAAATTTTTGAAATTGTTCGCTGAAACACGTAGTATATTCGGGCTGAATTTCTCACTTCAAAAAGAACTGCAAAATTTTAACTGCTATAGAATTGAAAATATGTTTCAGCTCTTGTACCGAAAAAAAATAGAACTTTTAGTGACTCTTCAGTTTTCTATCCAGAAAAATGCCATTTTGCAGAGATATACTGGTTTTGTAGCAGGAACAATTGTTTTCGTCACAAACGTTCAGTTCATGGGGCACATGAAAAAAAGATGTCTGTAACCAAACATCGGCTTTTTTAAAAAAATCCAATTAGCTATTACGACATCATCATCCTGACCACGACCACTGGAACATGCAAGAAATAAACGCACTAAAACAACTTGCCATCATTATAGTTCAGCCAAAGGCAACGCGCTTTTACTTTGCTGAACATAACTAACAGAATATCTGAAGAAACTACACTGCAAAAAAAATCCGTGAATGTTATGTACAAACTCTCCATAAGAACAAACGCTTGCTCTGTTGCATCTGAAATGGAGGGACCATCCCTAACACATTCGTGAAGGTGGCTGGCCGTATTATGCATTTTCTGAAACCTATTACTCGCCGTAACTGTTGGCCCCCGGACTAGCACCACATGACGTCCCATTTGTGATCTGTGTGATTTACTCTTGTTCAACAATGTCCGCAAACTAGCATAGCGAATAAACTTGAGCATGTCTAATTAGATTAACCCCATGTGCAAAGGTGAAGATCCGAGTGGGGGTGATAATCAAATTAGACCCAAGTGACGCATAATGTTCCTTCAACGTTGAGGGATTGCTACAAATTGTTAGCAACATTAAATAACAAAGGACTTACTTTGCTATAACTTTAAAAGAAGTACGTTGACTTCAAAAAAAAAACGTTTTCACCATGTTGCTAGCCACATGACGGGGTAACAGTTAATAAATGCATTTAATAAATAATTTAGAAATGCAGCGTAATGAGGTCAAGAGTTAAAAAAACATTCAGACACAGACAATGGTTAGACAACTTCTCCAAATTGAAACTGAACACCGGCCAAAAATACATTACAAACATGATGAAACTGCCCAAGCTGAAAGCCGAATTTCCGTCTGCCGTTTGATAAGGAAACGAACCATTGAGAAAGCCAAAAGCATGGCCAAACAAATTTGTGAACGCAGTGCAATGTAGCAGTCACATCTTTGCTACACAACCATCAATCAAAAACGCTAACTCCTTCACGGATAACAAAACATCGATAACACAACAAAATATTGCTCATTGCAATGTTTAATTTATTAGGTACCTATAGCCGGCCATTCATGTCTCGTCTTCCTGCGGATAAATGAAACGCTGCCAAAAAGCAGTCAGCAGCCATAATTGCTATAGTGACAAGGAGGATGTGCACCGTCGGTGCTGTTCCCTCATCCTGAGTAGAAAATAATAGCTGTTTTTTCTGGAATGTACTCTGGAAGCATGAATTTCCTATCCACCTTTATTTAGCTTGCCCTGACACGACCCATCATGAACTCTGCAGCTTTGACAAACATGTGGGCCAATCGACAGCCACAGAAGACTGTAGAACCCTGCTAACTTGCAAAAAACCACTGCTCAGAAAGAAAAAACTTGACAAAAAGTGAGGAGTTCCTTATATGTACTCTGTTTTATATGGTACTAAGAATGTGGCTAAGACATGGCATGAATATTGTTTTTTTCTGCTCAGTTGCAAACTTTCTCGCGTGTGCTAACATATTACTGCAATGTAAATAATGAAACATACCAGCATTGCACAACATGCTGTAAGACTTACAAAATACACCCCCTGCAAGGCTACCACATGCCTCTTACATGCAGTAATGTTTATATCTGTCAAACTATCTAGACTGTGAAATGAGACACCAAGCCTCCGACATCTGGAGATGTGTACCTCCCATGCAATTAGAGTGATTGCAGATGCTCCTTCTTCATGGCATTTCAGTTGCTAGGTGTGAAAGGACCGGATATGAAGGTGAACAACTAGACACCAACTTTTTAAGCAACGTCACAATGAGCAATGTGCCTTGGCTTTTCTTCCATCCAAAAAGTTTTATTTTCCATGTTCTGTGTTCATGTAACTGCTTGCATGTGCTCATTTTGGCTTGCTGGGAGGTTCTTTTCTTTGTTAAACTAGCGTTAACTCTGGCCTCAGTCCTCTGCACTTTCTTAATTTTTTTGCTAGTGTTCACCTTAAGTCATGTGCAAGCTCACGCAGATCTCTACTTTTCTACGTTTCCAACTGTCACATCTTCTCTGCCTTCGTCATGTCCATCACTGGATCCGACACCTTCAAGTATGCTGTGTATAATCACCTTAACTAATCTGCCTATTACACATGTATTTTTGTTAGCCACCCACTCCTCTCTCTGGCGCCGATAGGCCCTGAGAGTAAATAAATGAATTGGAGTCTAAGCTAAGTCTCTGAAAGCATGCATTATGTGCAGTTTATTTTACCATCTTAACCAGTAAAGAGTAGAGGGAAAAAAGCTGCTAAGTGGAGCTTGACATGCCTCTCGCCCCTACACTGGAAAGCAGCAGGCAAGGCATACGTAACTACTAACGACAGCAGAGCATGCCAAGTGTGAAGTAAATCAGTAATGTTCCTCGTGTTTATCACAGGGCATACTCTCTGCTCAGTAATTTATTACCCCCTTAGACATTCTGCAAGGAGTGTACACAATGATGTGTCACCACAATACAATGAGAATCATTAACCCTGTGCCAATACGACAGCAAAGAAATGTATGCCCAATAAATGCATTGCTTACATGCAACCAAGAGGCAAGAATGGGCCAACCTGGCACGTATATGCAAAATAAGCTCAAAATGACATTTGAGCAGCATGCTCATTCCCCTCACCCCCTCCCTCAAAAAAAATGTGAAAAAAGGTACTATTCACAAGGCACGTTTGAAAGATGCGGCTGTAATTTTTGCCACAGTTTAACTACGTGTGAAATTCAGATATAACGCATGTGGTTGGAAGCGAGGCGCCAGGGCGCGGGCAAACAGTAATCGTCTTCAGGTATCGACTGGTTCCACCTCCTGAGGGCCGCTGCTCGACGAGTACCACTCATGGCCACGTTCACATCCAACAAGCTTGTAATAAACATTAGACAGGTGTTTATTATGACACGGTAGCAGCTCATCAGTGCTATTGGCCAGTGCTCAATTTTTTAGCTTAATAAACGCAATCATCCACCGAAACGCGTGTCGACTGTTCCTCGCCAAATTCTTGCAGCCCCACGAGGGTGAGCAGCTTTTCCGCCGGCTTCAAGTTTCCTCTTTCGTGCAGGGCCACTGGCATTGTAACGCACATTCTGCACGGTCGTTTTACTATGCATCGATGCCGCATGGGATAGCAAGCGGTTGTAAACTCCAATGCGGCGTACGGGCCGCACACATACACACACAGTAACGACAATACAGCGCGCAGGACGTACGCAGCGAACACGGAAGAACAAAAACCTTTCCAAAGCACCTGTTCACTCAACACCACACATACTCCGCGCATGGTTCCGACTGCGGGCTTGGCTAGCGCTTCGACTCGTCATGGCCGAGCGGCGCTGTGCACTTGTGGTAACAACGCTCATGAAAGTTTAATATGTAAAGCCATTCAAGTTGTCAGCTAAAAAAGCTACGGTAAAATTAAATAGATCTGATATGTTTTCAAGGTGGTGCGCATTTGCGGCGTCAGCGACGTAAGCATGGACGCGAATACGCGAATGGCGCTATGAATTTCCCGTGCAGCTCTGCTAGCCACCATAGCTCTGCAAATGGCATCGTGTTCGGCGTTTTGCGCGGCTGACTTGCCCGCATGAATTTTACTTCCTCCGTGCACACATGCTTGGTGAGGTGAACGGTGGTCGGTGCGAACAGTTTGAAGTTTAATCGACTGAAAATTGCTCAAGGAAAGTAAGCGGCATTGCATTTTTATTGTTTCTGTACATCGCGAGTGACTGGCGGCAGCCACACGGCATCGTCTCCGGTTTGGTGAACTTGTGAGAAGGTGAGCAATTTGTTCTCAAATTTTGAAAGCGGTTTATTGTTTGTATTGTAACCCTGCGTCTCGTCGCATGTTATGTTCACGATAACATCAGCACAACGTGCATGCGCTTTCTGTCTCTATTTGAAGTAACATTGGTCGATCAGCGTAAACTTTTGGATTCAATTAAGCATAAGCTGTCCATGTTGGTAGTGCGTGTCGAATGTGCTTTGAGATCATTCTGTGCTCGAGGTCTTCTGACAATTTATTTATTACCAGGTATAGTCTAGAGATTTGGAACCGTTCATCCCATTGCAACAGTGCTGAAAAGCTGTTTTGTGTTCATGCATCTGCTGTCCTTAAACTTTTCGGTAATCATTCGCGTGGTTCCTTTGGATCTGGACAACCGACTACTGTTCCTAGGGGCGCCTCGCAGCAGAGCCCCTGGGGACGCCCAGTGGGTCAGCTGTTTGTCCAGGTGCCAAATTACCAAAGGTACCATTCCAGACTTTTTTTTCTGTTCATCAACCTCATATTCCTTGCAAATATTACAGTATGTAATCAGCAACTGAAAAAATTGGTAACTTACACACATTTCAGGACAGTTCAGAGAAATGAAATGAAAATTGGTTTTTGAGAAAAGGAAATGAGGCAGTAACTGTCTCACTTCTCTGGGTAGACTCCTGAACCTAAGGGAAAAAATAAACGAGGGAGTCTAGAGAGAAATACACATGTAGCATCAGTATTCTCTGTGTAGACTTTTCGAGACCTGGATTCATTCCTTCTAGGACAGTGGCAAGCAGTAAGTGAACTGCACATAAATTTATTTTCCTCTATTGCAAAGTAAAGAGCGCAAATGTTATAAGACAAGCCTCTAGTCTGTTTCATTCTCACTGCATTTGCTCAAAGCATAATATGAAATGCTGTATTTCTTATACCCTCGTTTCCTTTACTTTGAGCAGTAGGTATTGACAATGAACATCAGGGCAACTCCGCTCTCATTGCTTGTTGCTGCTTTTAGGTTTCCTCCATGATTTTCTGCTTGCTCAGTCCTGGCCTTAACATATTTTCTTCTGTTGCTTAGCATCGAACTATTGGCTAGGTTACATGGTTGTGCTACTTCTATGTTCACTGTGAGGTTTGAGAGCTTGTTGCTTTGTTCTTTTTTATAAGCATCTTTGTCTTCTCGAGGCTGATTGGCAGTCCGGAACAGAGACAACATGCATTGTTTATGTTAAGGTGATGACATGGTAGCCTAACACATCGTATCGTTGCCATTCGAGCCCCCTGTGTACTTGCTTTGCTGCACTGGGAGCAAAAAAGTTTAGTGGAAGTCGCAGTGAGGCGCACTTTTGTTTAGACTATTGGCAAAGGTTTACTGTTGCTTCGCAGTAAAGCGCTCCCACTTGTTGCGCACGAGAATTTAGATGGCTGTTAAATACTACTATCAAGGATTTAGTTGTTGTAATGTCGCAGGTCTGTTTTGTAGGATTTCAGATCATTGTCTGGCACTGTCCCCGAAGCCTGTTGTGTGTCAGTCACGCCACTATGCTGTTGTATTTCCGTCCAGTGTAAAAAATATTTTGTGTGACTATGCTACACGCACAGGTTCATGGGGAAGTAAATATTTTGTGTCGCTTCAGCCGTATAATGCTTCAAAATAAACACACGGAAAAACACATGCTGTTAAAAGCCTTGGCTTGTGTAACCCATGTGTGAGGAGAATACTATTATGGGAGGAATTCTTGCATTGCAACCTTTTAAACTCCTTTTTTGTAAAAAAATGACGTGAGGTTTCATGAGTTACAGCTCTCTTTCATTGCTTGCTCAGAGAAAGCGTTTATTGTAAGTAAGCAGTAGTCGCTTTTTTTCTATTGTTCAAGTAGCAGCATCAGCATGTCTCATCATTTTTGTCTTGAATGACTGAAGGTGCTTCCAGAGCATTGCCTTCTTTGTTTCTTGTTGCTTATTCAGCATGCATTATTGTGTCTATAGATTGCACTTTAGCATTATTTTGCGTTCTCCCCAGCATATTTTAAGAGACCAAATACAGAAGCACCTTCCATTGGCCTTACATGCTCGCTATTAATGCAGAAGTAATTATATGCCACACTAAACACCAAATCTACATCCTTCAGAGCGGGTCTAGAAGCTTGTCACCAGACTCTTGCCTTCAAGGAGTTCTTACAGGTTTCACATATCTGCTTGGTGTTGGAAGTGACAGCCTTGACTGATAATGATATGCATTAGACACAGGTTATGCATTTACAGTTAGGCCGGAACGAAATCCAAACGTACATGTGCAGTACTCTTCTACTTTGCATGCAGCGAGGTATACATTTAGATAGGGTTCATATATGTGTATTAGGTAGATCTCTTATCCTGAAACAGTCCCCGCAGGGAGGCGTCTGCAGCATGCAGACGTTGGTGAGTGGCGACACCACGGGGTTAACCCGAGCATCCGCAGGGACATCCCCGCAAGGGGATGATGGTGAACAATGCATCACCACGGACCCGAGCATCCGCGCTTAGCCGTGCGTGGCATCGCCGTGTCCGGGGAAAAGGGGATCCTGGTGGTTGAGCCGATGCCGAGCGTTTGGACCCTTAAGGCCCCTCGGCGGAGGCAACACACCACTTTGGCCCCAGCTTCCTGTAGACGGCACCTCCGGCCTGACCCGACTGGGGGAAATCGGCAGTCGCCTTTTCCTGTTCTCCTCTCCATCTTTCACTGTCCTATCTCCTTTCTTACAACTTTCCTGTATCCTCCTCCCTTCTTGGTTTTTTTCCTCTTTTTCTTGGCGGCGAGGGTTAACCGTGTGTGACCAACTACCCTGAGTTGAGTCATATTAGGTTATAGTTAAGGTGTACAGCTGGCGTGGGCAGGACTTACTTTCAAGTTCCTGTCGCGTCCCCTTGTTGGACTCCATGGTGGGTGGCTGGCACCATGACCGAAAAACCAAATTTTTTTATGGCTCCCCCCCTTTCCAAACTTGATCGCTCTCTGAAAAGAGTGCGGAACGAAGCAGCAGACTTTTTTTTCGAAAAAGAAACCGACATTCACTAAGTTTCATGTTATACACAGTAACTGTGAACAAAAGCAAGCCCGAATCATATCCCCATTTCTTGTTACCAAATGCCTAACAGATACCTTAGGGCCTGGCTACAAGGTATCCAAAATGTCAAGCGGCGACCTACTCCTCGAACTACGCGAGAGCATCCAGTGCTCGAAACTTGCAAACATCGATTCCATAGGGGACATCTCTGTCTCCGTGACTCCCCACCGATCCCTCAACTCAGTCAAAGGCGTTATCTCAGAAGCTGATTTTATCCACCTAACAGAAACTGAAATGCTTCAAGGACTATCCGAACAAAATGTAATAGACGTCCACGGGATCAAAATCCGCAAGGATAACAAGGAAATGGACACCAAACACATGGTCCTCACATTTAACACCAGCAGCTTGCCCGAAACAATCGAAGTAGGATACCTGAAAGTCAACGTAAGACACTACATACCCAATCCCCGTCGCTGTTTCAATTGCCAGAAGTTTGGCCATGGCTCACAAAGCTGCCGCGGCCGCAAAACCTGCGCGAAATGCGCATCAAAGGACCACCAGTCTGAGGAATGCGACGCAGCACTACGCTGCGCAAACTGCGAAGGCGACCACGCTGCGTACTCCAGGGCGTGTCCGTCCTGGAAAAAGGAAAAAGAAATCATCATCATTAAGACCAAAGAAAACATTTCATTCAAAGAAGCCAGAAGGCGTTTTGCACTTAACAACACATTCTCCTTCACAGCGAAACCAAACTTCGCTGATGTGGTGCGCAGGGGCGTAGCACCACACAGCACTCCGGCACCTGCCGCGGCCACTTCCACCGCGCCTGTGGCAGTGCCATCCACGCCCCAGGCAGAGACAGCGAAAGCTGCTCTGCCAACTACAAGCCAGGGAGTGCCGGCCCACGGGTCAACACCCCGCAGGACTTCCCCCCGTCGGGGGAGGCCCGACACCCACACACCTGCGGAATCTCCGCGGTCGTCCAGCACCTCTTGCGAGGTGATGGACCAAACTCCCAGCCCGCCTGCTTTACAGCGGCGGAACAGCTCTCTTGAGCGGAAAAAAGGCAGGGCCACCATAACGGCCCCAGAACATAAGTAAACTCTCAATCGTTCCTATCCCAAACATAAATATGGCTTTCCTAGTTCAGTGGAACTGTAGAGGAATGTTGAGGAACCACAATGACATAAAAGATATCCTAGGGTCAATCTCGCCCGTAGTCTTATGTCTTCAAGAAACATATCTAGGTCCACAACATACAAATATCCTGAAACATTATAAAACTTTTAGACGCGATCGTGAGCAGGCAAATAGACTATCTGGAGGCGTTGCGATCGTCGTGCAAAGCGGCGTCCCTGCTCGAGAAGTCACACTCAAAACAAAACTTGAAGCCGTCGCGGTCAGTGTCGTCAGCCATAAAACAATTTCTATCTGTTCTGTATATATTCCTCCACATTTTACATTAACAGTCCACGATTTACAAGAACTTATCAATGAACTTCCAGAACCGTATCTAGTAGTTGGGGACTTCAACGCTCACTCCCCTTTTTGGGGAAGCGAACGCTGTGACTCTAGAGGACAAACAATCGAAGATTTTATACTTTCTAATAATGTCTGCCTTTTAAATACGGGAAAAGCCACATATTGCTGTCCAAGCTCAGCAAAAATGAGCTCTCTCGATTTAGCTTTCGCATCACCATTACTTTTTAACGATTTTAAATGGGATGTTTTAAATGACCCCATGGGCAGCGATCACTTACCTACCATCATCAGGCTCTCATCGTCCACTCCAATCATCCCCACAAGGCCACGGCGCTGGAAAATTCAGCTCGCCGACTGGTCACTTTTTACAAAAAGTGCCACTCTGGAAAAGGAATTTTGTGACGACCTTAGCACAGATGAAATTAATGAGAAGTTTACTGAATGCATAATATCGGCCGCAACACTCGCTATACCACAAACAACAGGACTTGCACAAAAGAAACACAAAGTGTGGTGGACAAAAGAATGCACATTAGCAAAAAAACAACAAAAGAAAGCCTGGAGCGCTCTGCGTCGATATCCCACTGCAGAGAACCTACTCACCTTTAAGAAGGCAAAAGCCAGAGCGCGGTATGTGCGAAGAAATGCAGAGAAAACCTCTTGGCAGAAATATGTCTCCTCAATAAATAGTTCAATAACATCAAAGAAAATGTGGGAAAAAGTGCGTAAATTTACTGGTGACCATACCCCTTTCACACTTCCTCTCTTGACAGCACCCGGGACACAAACATCTTTAGAAGAACAGGCCAACATACTGGGCGAGCATTTTGCTGAGATCTCAAGCTCATCCAACTACACAAACACATTTCAAAAACACAAAGCAATAGCTGAGAAACAAAGATTCCCATCTGGAGCAGGTGTTCATGAGGATTATAACCAGCCTCTCACACTAGAAGAATTAAATAAGGTACTATCTTCTGGAAGAAAGACAGCACCAGGACCGGACAACGTGCATTACGCTATGCTTGCCCATCTCTCCGAGTCTGCTGTAGAGGCACTGTTAAAATTCTTTAATAAAATCTGGATTACTGGAAATATACCTGACGAGTGGAAAAAAGCAGTCATAATACCTTTTCTCAAACCCGGAAAACGACCAACAAGTCCTAGCAGTTACAGACCAATAGCCCTCACCAGCTGCATTGCTAAATCTTTCGAAAGTGTAATAAACATTAGATTGACCTTCATACTTGAATCTCGGCAACTATTAGATACACACCAATGTGGCTTTAAGAAAGCATGCTCAACCACAGATCACCTTGTCCGTCTAGAAAACACCATCCGGGAGGCGTTCATCCACAAGCAGCACTGTATTGGGGTCTTCTTCGACTTGGAGAAGGCCTACGATACTACGTGGAAGTTCGGCATCCTCCGTGACCTAGCAGAGCTAGGTATCCGCGGCAGGATGTTGAACTGCTTGAAGGACTTCCTGGCTAACCGCACATTCCGAGTCCGCCTAGGAGCAACTCTCTCCATGACTTTCACCCAAGAGAATGGCGTACCCCAGGGGTGCATTCTAAGCACGACACTCTTCATAGTAAAAATGAATTCCTTAGCTAAAGTAATACCCAAGTCCATAAATATTCAGTCTATGTAGATGACCTACAAATAGCATGCACGTCCTCCAGCATATCAACCTGTGAGAGACAAATACAAATCACACTAAATAAACTAGGTGCTTGGGCAGACATAAATGGGTTTAAATTTTCTCCTCAAAAAACAGTAGCTGTTCTTTTTTCATTGCGACGAGGCCTACAGGTCGATCCCAATCTATACTTGAATCACACTGCGCTACCAATTAAACTAGAACACAAATTTTTAGGCGTAACTTTCGACAAGAAACTCACATTTCTACCACATATTAACAACCTTAAAAAGAAAGCTTCTCAAGCCCTCAATATATTAAAAGTTCTCTCACGGAAGCGGTGGGGGTCCGATAGAGCAAGCCTTTTACAAATATATCGCTCTCTGGTGCGCTCCAAGCTGGACTACGGGTGCATAGTATATGGTTCGACAAGAGCATCCTACTTAAAAAGATTAGACCCCATTCATAATCTTGGTCTGCGCCTATCATCCGGAGCATACAGAACATCACCAGTAGTTAGCCTTTACGTTGAAACTAATGAAGCCGCTCTTGAGGATCGAAGAATCGCCCTTACATGCTCATATGTCTTAAAAATCCGTTCTCTTCCGAAACATCTCTGCCATCCAGTTGTAACCAAGTGCCCATCTAAAAGATTATTCATCAACAAACCACATTCTATCAGACCATTACTGCTGCGCTTTGAAGATAAATGTGAAGAGCTAACAGTACTAGATGCCCTACCGAATATTGCACAAAGGAATGAATATTTACCACCATGGTACAGCCTGCCTTCAGTATGTGACCTCACAATGACACATTTAGATAAAAAGCAAACGCCAAATGAGTACATATTACAGGAATTCTTTGCACTACAAGAAAAGTATGACACTTACACTGAATTTTATACCGATGGCTCAAAAACAGAAAGTCACGTTGGAAGTGCAGTAATCCAAGGAAAAAACAAACAGATAATGCGACTACCAGAATTCGCATCGGTTTTTACTGCTGAGTGTTATGCCATCTTTGTAGCTGTGGAAAAAATAGTAAGAGAGAATATCAAAAATAGCATCATTTACACCGATTCCCTGAGTATGCTCAAAGCACTGCACTCCAGAAATGCTGCTGAACCCATAATAGGTAACATCATACATAGCATTGTTAAAATCACAGAACAAAAACATAACATTAAATTCTGCTGGGTTCCTAGCCATGTTGGAATCGTAGGTAATGAAAAAGCAGATGTATGCGCTGCACAAGCCCGGAATGGCCAAATAAAACAAGTGAGCATACCGCACAGGGATTGCTTAAAGTTTATCAACAGTAAACTCAGAAATAAGTGGCAGGCCGCATGGCAAGATCACGTAAACAACAAATTAAAATCTGTGAAACCATTTTTAGGGGAATGGCAATCATGTAGGCATCAAGAACGTTTTACCGAAGTTATTTTATGTCGGCTCCGCATTGGACACACCCACCTCACGCACAACTTTCTGCTAGCCAAACAAAACAAACCTCTCTGTGAAATGTGTGGTGCTGAACTCACAGTGAACCACATTTTAATTTCATGCATAAAACTAGAAGAACTAAGAAAGAAATATTTCACAACATTTTACAGGGAAAGCATCCCATTACACCCCATGCTACTCTTAGGTGATCGAGCACTGGTTGATATTTCATGTATTTTTAGGTTTCTCAAGGAAGCCAACGTTTTAAACAAACTCTAAGTATTTTTAGAAAGCTTCACCATTAACAAAAACTCTAACCTTGTGTTTGGCGCAGCATAGCCTCAGTTGCTTTTGCGCCATAAAAATCAATATAACTAACTAACTAAACCTCTCTGTGACATGTGTGGTGCTGAACTCACAGTGAACCACATTTTAATTTCATGTATAAAGCTAGAAGAACTAAGAAAGAAATATTTTACAACATTTTACAGGGAAACCATCCCATTACACCCCATGTTACTTTTAGGTGATCGAGCACTGGTTGACATCTCATGTATTTTTAGGTTTCTCAAGGAAGCAAGCATTTTAAACAAACTCTAAGTATAGAAAGCTTCACCTTTAACAAAAACTCTAACCTTGTGTTTGGCGCATCATAGCCTCAGTTGCTTTTGCGCCATTAAAATCAATATAACTAACTAACTAACTATCCTGAAACAGGAATCAGGCTAGCTGTATACTCAAGCTGAAACCACACAAGTTAAATATTTTGTGTTGTTCATAGGTGCTGTTTGCATTTCATTCCAGCCTGATTGTGCACTACTGCCATAGCAGGTACCCCATCTAAATGAGACACTCTCTTGTGGCAAATCATGCGCATATGTTTTAGACACGTGTGTGAAGAAATGTTCAGCTACAAACATTGCATACTTCGTTATTCATAATTCTTTTTTTCTCATGTGCATAGAACAATGTTCAGCTGCATTGCTTGCTTTGTTGTTTTTTTTTTTTATTCGTGATGTCTGCCTTGAGGCATAAGTTGAGAAAAGGGGGAGTGGAATGTAGGTTACAGAAAGTTAAAAGAAGGAGTGTAGACCAGTTTCGGCGAGGTACTCGCATAGGCTGCTGGTGAAGTGATTGTCCATAGTCCACTTCACATAGTCCCCGTCGCGGTTCCACCACAGGCCGACCTCCCTGAGGAGCCGTTTTCTAATAGGGGCCGTCGCTGGGCAAGTCCACAACAGGTGCCGCACATCACAAATGTCCGGTGCAGCGCCGCAGTGAGGGCACCTGTCAGTTGCTGGCAGATATTTATCACCCCACCGATAACGGACAGATGGGGTCAGGGCCGCCCCTGCCCGAATCCGGCGCACTGATACCTCCTCCTGCCGAGTTAGACTACGGGGGAGAGTGTGCGAACACGGAGGAATTAGAGCGCGTGTTCGCTGGCGCAGAGCTTGTGAATCGGAGACATGGGACAGGAACGGATCTGGGGGAAGAGGGGAAGGTGGCGGGTCGTCTCATGTGTCAATGTGAGTCATAGCATCTGCTTGAATGTTATGTGGATCGTGAGCATGACCGCGAATCCAGTGTATGCGTACAGGACATGGGTATTTTGCGCAGAGTAGGTGAATTGATTGTGTAATCTGGAATGTGCGTCGAACAGCCTTAAGCTGTTTAAGGGCGGCGAGGGAGTCTGTATAAATATGAACTGCATTGAATGTGGGAACGAGCGGAAGGGAAGCAATGGCATTGTAAATGGCTTGAAGTTCCATTGCCAGGGGGGTACATGTATCTGCGGTGTACGTCGCACGAGAGTTGAGATGCGGATGGGAGGGACTATATACAGCGGTAACTCCCCGCTCTGCAGTATGTGACGCATCGGTGTACAATATGCACCCTTCAGGCAGATGCGCGGCTGATACCGACGGGGAAACAGTGGGGCGATTGTCTGTGAGCTGACAATACGACCACGGAGGGAGCGTCTTTAAACGATGAAGTTGTAGAGACTGTTTGCGAGCTCTGTTTGCCACCCGCTGGTCGATGAGTTCACTGAGAGTATTAATTTGGGCGAACTCCTGAAGCACGGGTATGGGTGTCAAACGAGGCAAAAATGTTATTGCGCGCATAGCCTCACGATTGATAGCTTCAAGGGAGTCCCACTGTCTGCGGGTGAGACGTTGAAATTGTGCCTGATATATTATCCGTGGCTGAAGGATAGAGCGCACAAGCTGGCGGGCCGTATGAGCACGTGCGCCACCAGATCGCATAGCTATGCGACGAATCAGACCTATAGTAGCGTGAGCTGATTTACGTGTGGCTGTCAGCCAAGGGGTGCCAGTCCCAGAGGTATGAAGGAGGAGGCCAATGATACGAACAGTTTCTACCTGAGGAATCGGAGAACTATCTACTGTAAAGTTTAAAGGGACTGCTTTCCGTAAGCCGGCTTTGTTTCCAATGCGAATGAAACATGACTTAGTAGGCGAGAGGGTTAGACCCAGAGGTGGGAGGCGAGATGTCAAGACATCTAGCGCATGTTGGAGGGCCGACTGATAGATAGACGCATCTGGGTGACAGCACCACAAGGTTATGTCATCGGCGTACGCAAGCACACGGATAGAAGGGATGGTTTCTAGGGCTCTAACAAGAGGAATAAAAGCCACATTGAATAATGTGGGGGCGAGAACGGAGCCCTGGGGCACTCCTCTATTGGAAGTGAAGTTACCAAAGGGCTTTCCATGGACCCGTACACTGAAGGTTCGATTTGTTAAAAAGGCGTGAATTGATAGGAGAAACCGGTGAGGGAGACCAAGAGTTTGAAGGGAGGCAATAATGGCAGAGTGAAGGATGTTATCATATGCCTTTGTTATGTCTGTCGCGATCACCGTACAAACGAGGTGACTCTGCGGAGAGTGGTGAAGCACGTCAGTAGCCAAAGTAGCAAGACCATCCTCCGTTCCAATTTGGGGACGGAAACCTATTTGGGAATCTGGGTAACAATCGTGTGATTCTAGCCACCACGACAAACGTGCGGCGAGAATGCTTTCGTAAAGCTTGCAGATGGTAGGCGTGAGAGAAATTGGACGAAGGGCCGAAAGAGATACTGGAGGCTGACCTGACTTGGGTATTGGGACCACAATAGAATGCTTCCACTCTCCAGGGATGACACCAGAACGCCACACTTGGTTGAAAGTATCCAGTAGGGTTTGCAAAGCAGACCCATCCAAGTTACGGAATAAAGAGTTTGGTATGCCGTCGTGCCCGGGAAAAGTGGTAGTCTTGAGGCGTTCAATGGAGGCTAGCAATTCTGCCATAGTTAGATCAGAAGTAACCTCATCGGAAGGCTCTGTAACCGATAAGACTGGAGGAGATGTAGGGGTGCAGCCATGGTGTGGAAAAAACTGACGGGCCGCTTGTTGTGCAAATGTATCTTCGTCCACATTCAGCGCGAGGCGAATGCTTTCAGTGTAATCTGCAACCTGAGAAGGGCGCTCCATGGCGTGAAACACTCTCCAAAGATGTCGATTGCCCTGCGTAGAGGACAGGCGGGCACACCATGCAGCCCAGCGTTTCCTGCCTAGTTGCTTTGCATAACGCCGCGCTCGGGCGGTAGCTCGGTGAAGAGAGGGAAGAGCCAAGGGGTCTTCAGGGTTGCGAGAAGCATAATGATCGGCCTGGCGACGAAGAGCCCACAGATTCAGGAGGTGTATGTCCGGGTTTGGGTCG
Source organism: Amblyomma mixtum (assembly GCF_055824585.1). Classification (NCBI taxonomy): domain Eukaryota; kingdom Metazoa; phylum Arthropoda; class Arachnida; order Ixodida; family Ixodidae; genus Amblyomma; species Amblyomma mixtum. Next base: position 170,706,191 of record NC_143012.1, read on the forward strand.
CCTTCATTTACAGTACTGGTAAGCACAACATGCGACCTTCGTCTTCATCTGTACATATCCATCATCATCGCTCAAAGCACAACATGCGACCTTCGTCTTCATCTGTACATATCCATCATCATCGATCATCTTCTTCTTCGAAGGGTTGGTCGCCATACTTGCGGGTGCCTTTAAAGCTCGCTCCATCCTGCGCTCTGTCTCCTGTCTCACAAGTGGTGGAGTGTGCTCTCGATCCCTGCGTCCTCTCCGCCGCCAGACTGCAGCTACGTTCCGGTCGCCACCTGCTCGTACCATCCGCACCGATGGATACCGTCAGCGACAACACCACTCGTACTCCCGGTGGGCCCCCCGTTCTTCTTCCTCTCGATTCGAACCGTCTGGAGCCAGTAATGATGAGCCAACCCGGTTCTTCCCAATCTTCTGGACACCCCACTTGGACCATCACCACACTCCAGCGCGAGCCTCCCATTTTTGCTGGTCTTCGTGGGGACGATGTCGAGGACTGGCTCGACCAATATAACCAGGTCAGTGCCTATAATCGTTGGGACTCAGCGGTGAAACTTGTAAACGTGTCGTTCTACCTCACTGCTGTGGCCAAGACTTGGTTAGTCAACCACAAAGATGCCATCCCTGACTGGGCTCACTTCTCGGCACAGATACGACAAATCTTTGGCACATCTGGTGCAAGCCCCACTGTCTACAAAAAAAAAAAAGCTAGATACGCGCATTCAGCTACCCGGTGAGTCCTACACATCCTACATTGAAGACGTGCTTGCCCTCTGTCGACGTGTCAACAGCGGTATGTCAGAGAACGATCGGGTACGTCATCTTCTGAAAGGGCTTGGGTCATTTGCATTCAACACGCTTGCTGCTCAGAATCCAACGTCAGTCCAAGACATCCGAACAACTTGCCATCGTCTTGACGACCTTCCGTCGCTTCGATTAAAAGACACCTCGGACACCCCACTTTCACCCGACGTGGACTTACGCTCCCTCATTCGCTCCATTATCCGGGAGGAACTGCACGGCTCCACCTTACCGCCAGTTGATTCCCACCCGCCTCCAGCCCCGTCGTCCTCGCCTTTGCGTGATCTCATCAAAGACGAGCTCGCTTCGGTCACTCGCCCCTTGGCTGCGGAACCACCTGTACCGCGTTTTGTGCCTATCTATGCCCAGGTTGCTGCGACGCCTCCTGCTGCTGTTTACCCGTCGCATCCACAGCCCGTCCAGCAAACTCCGGTCTCTGTGTCCCCGAGCCCCGCTATGTGTCCTGTTTGGAGTCCGCCCGCACGTCGGCCGGTGTGTCACTACTGCGGAATTCGCGGGCATGTTGCCCGTGTGTGCCGTCGGCGTCAACACGACAAGCGCGAGTGGTACCCAGACTTTCGCAACGGAGCTACGTACTCGTCACCTGCTTACCGTCCGGCGTTTGCCTCCAGTCCTCCTCGTCGCCCATCGTACGGGGACTTCTCCCAAGACGCTCCGCACTCGTCGTACGCTTACCGCCCACCGTTTGCTGACCCTACCAATTATCGTCCCTCCTATCCCTCTACCTCTCCGGACCGCTCCTCGACCGACAGGCCGTCGCGCCGCCGCTCCCCATCGCCTTTCCGCCGCTCGTCGTCGCCTCTACGTCCACCATCCTCCCAGACAACTGGCCACACGGAAAACTAAATTGTGCAGTTTCCGGAGGTAAAACTGCACCGCACGCCGCCCTCTAAATTCCTCCTGCACAGCCATCGAACATGTTAACCGTTGACATTGAAGGCACTGTAGTAGAAGCATTGATCGATACGGGCGCCGCCATTTCTGTAATTAGTTCTGATTTATGTTCTCGTCTTCGCAAGGTGCGCACCCCTTACAGTGGTCCTTCTCTCTGTGCTGCCAATGATGAATCAATGCGTCCTTCCGGATTGTGTACGGCACGAGTCACTATCGACGGCATCCTGCACTACATAGTATTTGCTGTGCTTCCCTCCTGTGCTTATCCCCTCATCCTCGGCTGGGACTTCCTCCCCTCTGCGCAAGCTGTAATTACCTGCTGTCCCCCTACTCTAATGGCTTCTGCATCCGACCTTTCAGCCGTTTCTGTCCTGCCTTCTCATCATCTGGTTACCACCGCTGATCATGTACTTTACCCCGGCTGCGAAGATGTCCTCTCTGTTGCTTCTGCCCACGTCAACGCTGGGGACGTTTTCGTCACACCAAGCCCCCGTCTTCTCTCAAGGGGCATCTTTCTCGTCGCGTCCCTGCTCCGCTTCACCAATGGGTCTTCACTACTGACTGCCTTCAACACTACGCCGGAACCCATTCTTCTGCGTCAAGGCACAGCCATCGCTTCTGTGGATACCACTCAACCTGTGGCCGTTCTTTCCTCTGCCCCATCAAGCTTTGCTCTTTCGACCCCTGCCTCTGCCTCTGCATCTATTTCAGCTGCTATCAGCCCCGGTCTCACCCCGACTGAAAAAGATGAATTGCTTGCCGTCTTGACCAAGCATGCCGCTTCCTTCGATACCCAGGCAACAACCTTGAGCCAAACCACCGCAGCTAAGCATCGCATCTACACTGATGGTTCGGGCATCATTCGCCGTCGCCCGTATCGTGTGTCTTCTAGTGAGCGCAAGGTTATTCAAGATAACGTAGCCGACATGCTCAAGCGCCACATCATACGCCCTTCTTCGAGTCCTTGGTCTTCGCCTGTTGTGCTCGTTCAAAAGAAGGATGGCTCAGTACGCTTTTGTGTTGACTATCGCGCCCTTAACAAGATCACTAGAAAAGATGTTTATCCGCTGCCTCGGATTGATGACGCCCTCGACTGTCTCCAAGGTGCACAATTTTTCTCTAGTCTCGACCTAAAATCCGGATACTGGCAAATACCAATGCATGAGGCCGACAAGGAAAAAACTGCTTTCGCCACTCCCGACGGATTATACGAATTCAACGTTATGCCGTTCGGCCTATGCAATGCTCCGGCCACGTTCGAGCGCATGATCGACACCGTTCTCCGAGGCCTGAAGTGGAAAACGTGCCTATGCTACCTCGACGACATAGTCATTTTTTCTTCGACTTTTTCTGAACACCTTGTTCGTCTCGATGAAGTATTAAGCGCACTTTCTGAGGCCGGCCTACAGTTAAACACCAAGAAATGTTTCTTTGCTTCCACTTCTATCAAGGTACTCGGTCACGTCGTTAGCCAGAAGGGTGTAAAGCCTGATCCCGACAAAGTGGCTGCAGTTTTGCATTTTCCTCTCCCATCGCGCGTCAAAGACCTGCGCAGTTTTCTGGGGCTAGAGTCATACTTCCGGCGCTTCATACGCAACTTTGCCTCTATTGCGGCCCCTTTGCATAAGCTT